>NC_143437.1:2470500-2806000 GCF_987193195.1 Phasianus colchicus | reverse complement strand
CTGGAAAATTCGATGGGTGTGGAAGGTCTGCATGCAGATCCAGACAGTGAAAAACTGTGACTGAACAGTTAGATGGAGAAAAACAGGAGAAAAATAAAATACTCCTTCCTTTGAAATAGTTCTAAACATGCTCTCATGCATGATGTGGGTAGTATCAATGAATGTATTCAATTAATGCAACGGTTAGGAATGGAACACAGACACAAAAACAGACGGGTTCTCCAGGCAGTGCATCGTGTTAACTCAGTTCCAGAGTTTGCTTCTGCACATCACTCATTTTGAACATGCTATTCGTCCAACAGTTGCAGTGAAACAGATCCATTTCCACAAATGCAATCTGGAGTAAAATAAAACCATTAAAACTAAGCTACAGTTTGAATCTTTTTTTACATAAGCAAATATTCAGTGGCGCTGCTAAATGGAAAAGAAGTCCCAGTCTTGTAATTACTTGAATAAAAGCACACAACCGCAAAGTCTCACAGGTTGCTTGAGAAGAACAACTCACACATCCCTACCAGGACAAGTAGGCATTATTTACTAGACGTGCAAGGGCTGACTAATCTGCTGAACTCTGGTGCTTCATTTTAGCAGCACACAACATACACCACTCAAGCACCTGCACACTTCCTAACATCAGAAGCATTTTGACATCAAAGCATCCCTGCAGGCATTCAAGGCCAGGCTGGATGTGGCTCTGGGCAGCCTGGTCTGCTGGGTGGTGACCCTGCACACAGCAGGGGGTTGAAATTAGATGAGCATTGTGGTCCTTTTCAACCCAGGCCATTCTATCATTGTATGATTCATGGTAAAGGTATGAACTATTGTGGGTAGGCTCCTCCACCTCTCTGCTATAGCAGAGCTCCACTGAGGTGATCCCCTGCATGGCAATTTATTTCCAAGATACATAACCCCTTTCTATACCAAAGAACACCAAGATGAAGGCCCAGATTTAGAAAGACAGATGGATTTCTATCCGTGTATCAGACACAGACTGCTCCTAGCAGAAGGTAGGTAACTGAATACTTTTGAAGAAACTGACCTAAATTTAAACAGGAAATGAGACGTTCTCTCAAGTCAGGAGCTGATATTCTAAAATCAGAACTCACCTTAAAAACAGGAAAACAAACAAACAAAACAAAAAACAGCTTGCCTGTAGCATCTCCAGTAAAGGAAGAGCTCTCCAGATCTAACACCAAGTGGAATCCATGCAATTTTCACATTCAACAGCAAAAGGCATACAAGGAATGTAACGAATTTGTTTTTCTCTTCCTGATGTACTAGGTACCAATAAAGTCAATTCCAGCAGAAAAACAAACAAAAAACCCAGCCATCTCAGTACCACTGCTGAGAACAAAAAATTCTGCTAGGTAATAACTTTTTTTGATATATAACTGCTTAAAACATGCCTAACCTTCACTGTTATGCTATAACATCCCCCCCCCAACATTTGGCAGAATTAAAACACGTATTCAAGTATAAGAGCAACAAGACCACAACACCTCTAACAGCCTCCACTTGTTCGTGTCCTTAACTTCCTTTAAAGCATCTCATCCAACCCACAGTAACACCACACCACAGAGTCCTGTTTGATAGCTGTATCCTCACATCAAAACACCAGCATCCCATGTACCTCTCAACTAATGCACACAGCAAGTACCAGATGACATAACTGGTGTCAAAAGCAACTTTCAGAGCTGCTTTCTAGGCATGGCACTCCTGATCACTTCTGCAAGAGCAACACTTCATTTCTCTAGAATTACTAAGTGTGTCATAACCCATAACTATGGATCTCTATGTCTAATGTGAAAAAAAGTCATACAAAACATAGAGAAATTCCAAAGAAAAATATGATTTTGAAGTTACATTTTCTGCTGCATTTCCTCAACAAATGCTAGTTAAGACCAAAAGGACAAAAAGAAAAATCCTAATAAAATGGAAAATACCGAAAATGTGATTTTAATGGTTAGTTGAAGTTACATCTTTAGATTTTTTTTTTGTAAATGAAGATGAATTTTTAATATGTGGATCTTCAAAGGGACCAGAAGCTAACACAGCTTTCCACTGACTTCACCAGAGATGGAATCTGTCTGCAAAACACGAAACGTTTTTTTCCTCTTTCAACCCTAGCAAAAGAAAAACAAACATATTCCCCTCATCCCTTCCCAAATAAGAATACGGTCCTGGATGAAGTTTCAATTTTAAGTAGTAATCAATCTTAACATATTTTAACTCCCCAAAGAAGTATTTTAAACTAAACACACCTTCCAGAGTAGTTACGTATTTGTAAAACTAGTTTTACTGTCAGCACTTTCACAGCTTCTTCTAATTTAAGGTAGTTTTCAATTGTTCCAAGTGCCAAACTTTCTTTCTTTGCCTCTCTCCTGTGTTTACACATCTACACACAACTCCTTCCAAGTAAACTACAGTCATCCCAGCGTGCTGTCAAAGCCAAATTCAGTGCTGAGTGCCTCAAGCCTGGGATTGTTTTCTCCCCGCAGCTTCCCATTTTACACAAACATTCACCACATACACATCAATCGGGTTACACTTTCTTAATATTGTAAAAACTTACCGAGAAAGCTTAATTTTGAAGTTACATTCTTCAAAATCACTTTGTTCCAGTACCACATTTGCCTTCTACTTCCAGCTGTCAAACATTTTTAATCAAACAGAAGCTCTATGTGCTAAATGCACAGTTAAAATTGACAAGCTATTTCACGTATGTGCAGCCCAAGAAAAAATAAATCAGTTGTAGTGACAAAGAAGGCATTGATTTCAAGAGGATAACAATTCAAATTTAAACGTGGCAAGCAGAATTTTGTTATACAGGTTATTCACGTGAGCTCAATACCAACAGAAAAAGCTATAAAAGTGTGTGTGTACAAGTAAAACTGTAAGTGGAGTAACAGGATGCCCATCATGAGTGCAGGGCTAGGGAACAGCTGTCATCACAAGCTGCTCATGTGCTGGTTTATCCATCTCATCATTCATAAGCCCGTATTTTTTCATACCTATGCACATGGATTTGCTGTCTTCCTCTGTAAATGTAAAAAAAATTGAGTATTTTCTTCAATTATTAAGTATTGAGTATTTCTTCCATTATTAAGTTACATCGCTACGCTCTTCACAACAGTATGACACTCTAGTATTACAATAGTGGGCAACATTTCAGTCAAAACTATGCTTAACAAAAAATAATAATCACAACACAGCTGGATATGCTGGTATTTCTCTGACTGGAACTTTCTGAGCTACATGCCTTCTAAATAGCAAGCTATGCATTTTTTCACGTGTGATTTTATGTCATCTCGTAATGACAGAGTTGGTTCTTTTTAAGCAGTGTTCAATAAACAATTGATAAGGCTATGTAAAAATGGTTCTTCTGTGGTTTGTGGCCAAAAAATGCTCCACGCTCTCAGTTTCAGCTTTACTGCACAACTGCTATCTACTCAAATTCTGAGCTGTGAGAAATGAAGCAGAAGGCATTGATGAGCAGACCACTCCACTGGCAAACAATGCGATGTGACTGGTAAATCCTTAGGAGGTACGTTGCCAAGCAAGGTAGGTATCAGAATCTTACTAGCCAAATGCATTGATTCAAAATGTTGTTTATGATCATGACTTGACAGCAGAATGAACCGTTATGCTTCTCATGGAAATCTGGGAAACCACTTAAAGCGATCTCCTTTTCCAGCAAGCTCCAGATTGCTGGATCAGCCCACCCTGGAATCGCAGTGCTTGGACATTACACCATCGTCTGAGCAGATGAGAGCATCTGCTCTGCTCCAAAGTCTCCCTGCTACCGACCACGTGACTACTCAAGGCACCCAAGACAGAAGTTATTTACCCACGCTGCTACTGAAGGAAAGAAAAAGCAGCTCTGGTAAGAAAGCCAAGCGTTCCAGACGAGGAGAGGGACAGAGGCAGCAGCGCAGGGCTGCACACACTTACATCTGCAGCATGACTTCGTTGAGAAACACGCCGTCCACCAGCGTCATGTATTCCTCCAGGCTGGTCCCATTCTCCTCCGCTAAGGGTCCGAACGTCCGAACCTGAAACGCAGCGACCGGATGATGATGACAAACGCCAACAAGCAGGAAACCAATGAATGACAGGCGAGCAAAAAAAAATCAACGCTTACCCATGTGACGAGAGGGCTGCGCGTGAACTTCTTCAAAAGGGGGGTGAAGACTTCGTTGTCCATTTTACACACGACAGGCCGACATCGGCGCGCCTCCCTGATGCCAGAACGGTCGAAGCCCCGCGCCGCAGCAGCTCCGGCAGCGGATGGGCTCAGCTGCGCGCAGCCAGCCCCATTTCCTCAGCGCGGCGCCAACGCCGCCGAGAGCCCCGGAGGAGGATCAGCCTTCCTCCTTCCTACGGCAGCGCGTCCGAAAGGCCGACCGCGCGCGTCTCGGCCCCTCTACCGCCGTCCTCCCGCTACATGCTGGAGAGGCGGGAGGCGGGAAGGGAAGAACGCAGGGAGCCCGCCGGGCTCCCGGGATTTCGCATCAGACAAAAACGAAACGGGCGGAACAAACCCTCGCTCCTCGGACGGCGGAGCCCCGCGTGCTCGGCGCGCGGCGCGGCTCCGAACCCCAAACCGCCCGTTCCCCCGCCGACCGCACAGTGACGCAGGGCGGTGACGCCGCCGCCACACCCCGCCCCGCGGCCGCACCTCGCGGCCTCGCCCTTCCCCCGCGCCGCCGTTCCGCGCCCCCCGCGGCCCCGCCGCCGCCCCCCGCTCTCAGATAACGGCCGCTCCGCTCCGCATCGCCCGCTCTCTCCTCCCTCCCTCCCGCCGCGCGGCTCCAGCCTGCGGATCCCTCCGCCCCGCCGATCCCTCCGCCGCTCGGTTCGGGTCCCTTCCTCTCGCCGGCCGCCCCTCGAGCCGTCGCCGCTGGATGGCGGCGCGCTTTGAGGAGGGGCGGGGCCGCGGCGGGACAGCTGCGGCAGGGCGCGTGCACGCGTCGCCCGAGCGCGCGCACGGCTTTTGCGGCGGGGCCGCGCCGCCGGGAGGGGGAGGACGGAGAGATGCCCGTGTGGAAAAAAAAGCGGCGGGGGGGGGGGGGGGAGAGGAAGGAGGAAGAAAGAAGGTGGGGAATCGCGACAAAATGCCTTTGCGGAGAAAAAATGGGGGATGGAGAGCTTCCTTAGGAGAGCTGCGAGGAGGTGAAGCCCGGACACGGCCGCGCCGCCCGGGGATGCGGCGGGGAGAGCGCGGGGAGCGGCGGCGAGCGAAGGCGGCACCGAGCCATTGTCCTGCGCTGCCGCCGCTGCTGCCGCCCCGGCGCCGCACTCCTCGGGAGCGCGCGGGGCCGCGGCCGCTCGGTGCGCGGTGGGCGCCGCTGACAAAGCGCGTTGCCGCCGCGCCGCACAAAACCGAGCGGCGCAGCGCTTCGCCCTCGGCTTCACGCGCGGGCATCGCGGTGCGGCGGAGGGAACGCGGTCCCGGTGTGAAACAAAGAACAGGCGAGGGAACGTCCGCAGGCTTGGATCGGAACAAGGAGCCGGTGATCCGTGGGTAGAATAACTGCCAGCGAACTACCAGCCCTTCAAAAGAGCCACAAAAGCGGTTCTGTGAAAGGCTGAATGGCCAACTGCAGTCTCTGGCAGCAGCCTGCAGTGTGCACTTGTGCGTGCAGTGCTGTGGAACTTCCCTGGCTCATCAGTTTGTTTCTTGTGGGCTCTAATTAGTCAATAATGACTTTGGTGAGAGCGGTTGCTATAAATTAGCGACTGGCTAGAAGGAGTTGGTAGCCAATATGGCAGTCGTATGTTAATAACACCAGCTGGTTCCTGAATTCCTGAACGTTTTATACCGAGTTTGCACAACGCTGAGATAACGCTTTGCTTAAAGACTTTTGGAACGCTTAACTTAGATCCATAGAATCATAGGATCACCATGGTTGGAAAAAAACCCACCAAAACCATCCGGTCCAACCATCCACCTACCAGCAATATTTTCCCACAACACTTTGTCCCTTTATCGTTTCTGTAGCTTGCATTTTGTCAAGCTAAGCATGAGAGCATTCACCTCTTTTTCAGGTATACGCTGCAATCACAATGAACTGCTGATTGGGGAGCCATTCACCGTATAGTAATAGCTGCAAGAAACTGGATGAGCTAGCAGCTCTTCAGTTCATTCATTGTTCATCGCCTGCATGCCTAGCTGTTGGGTACCAGCAGGATGCCTGTGGATGTTAGGAATGCTGATTGTACAAACTGGTGTAGCCAGGCCTGACCCATTTGCAGCTCTCCTGGACAAGCTCAGTTATTTCCTTCTGTTCAGCTGCCACGATGCAAGCCGGTTATTTAAAAGGCAGCCATCTGAGAAAGGGGAGACTGTTTGTCATTGGACAGGAAAATGTTTGCTGAAGCCTTTTCTTTTACTTCTATAGGCCTCACTTTAAGTTATTTTTTTCTTTTGTTTTCTGATCCCAAACTGAATATGGACAGCTTCCTTTTTAGCCCAGCTGTCCGGATCCTCAGCAGTATTAATCTAGGAAATTCTTAGAAGTCGTGGCTCCACTTCCATGGGCTACTCAGCATCCCTATTATCTGCAGCTTGTATTTTAGTCTGTATTGCTTTACCACTGTTTATCTGGGGACACATACAAGCAAGTTTGATGACAATAAGATGAAGTCATAAATCCAGGAATTTTGTTGTTATAGTTCAGTGCCAACTGAGGAAGTTGGCAGCTTGGGTTATCTGACCCAGAAATAGAGAAGGCTGGAAGCTGGTGGCTGCTTATGTCCTAAAATGTGAGCTGACTGAAAACTGCCTCCCTCCAATGCCCCTGTCCCCACGATGGATCTCAAGCACTGAGAGAGGTATAACTCAGACTGGTACCACTCCTCAGCAAACCAGTAGGCCACCTGAAGTTTGAACCCATCTTTGCTTATCCTGTCAACGCTTCACACCTCCTAATGATGGGGCTCCAAGCTTTCAGCTTTAACTGGGACGTGTACAGCCCTCCTTTACTGTGACTGAGTTTGAAATCTCATCTCAATTTTCTCCTTGTAAAATATATCTTGGCTGCAATAGATCTGGTAAGATAGTTTAAATGATTATTTGACTTTGAGAGAATAAACAGTAGAAATACTAAATTACCATAATTAAATTGATTGAATCTTTCGAGGAGTATATGTGCACTAATATTTTGGAACTGTAAAAATTCCTATTTTTAACAGTATGTCTACATACACAGAGAGAACAATCTTGTGTTTCTGCAACTCCATCCTCTGAAACAGACCCACCAGTATTTAAATGTGTGTGCAGCCCACTACATTTGAAAGAGCAGATCTAGAGATTAACCTCTCTGCTTGAAGTGTACTGTTTGTTCTCGTACAGGTAAAGTATCCCTGTCCCATTTGTACTGCATCTCCACTGATACCACATCAAAGATTCTACACTGAGGACGCTGAAATTACAAACATATCTGTATGTAGATCCCCAGTTCTGCAAGTTCTGCAGTATTGTTTCATGATGTGTTGATTTTTTTTTAGCTTAATTTCCTATGCATGTTGTTGAAAAATGAAAGAGTATCAGAAACACAGAGTGAAGCCTCAAGTCTGCACACAGACTGCACCATAGCCTAACTATCTGCTTACTGCCTCTATTACCTTATCAGACTTTGTCAAAAGATTTCTGATGGGTCCTGCCCACATTGAACTAAGGGGGGGGATTGCTTTTTGAGAAGAATGTAAACAACCTACTCATCTTCAGCTGAAGCAAGAGACAGCGGTTTTCTCTTCCTCTTGTGCATAAGCAAAGGAAGGAGGTGGCAAAGAGCTCTCACTGCTGCTTTCCCATACAGATCTGCACTGCCAGGTTGCTACACCTTTGCCTGACCTCACAGAACTTCAGATTAAGGCAAAACAGAAGCCTTAATCTGAGGAAGCAAGTGTGCAAAAGGAAGCAAGTGTGGATGCTGGGGCTGATTTAGTAGGACCGTGGCCATTGGACATTGGAAGATAGTGAGGACATTCACCTTGCTGGTTCTTACGCTTGTGCTCAGAGAAATCTGTTATGCTATCAAACCAAGGAACAGGTGGGACAGCAGCATGAAGAGTAAGGGCACAGAGGGGTTGAGCCTGGCTAGGAAGTCCCAAAGGTCCCAGGAACTGCACTAGCCTAAGTTGCTTTGACAGGAGTGGAAAGAAGGGGAAGTCCTTCTGTGGCATGAAAAATGAAGTGGAAATTTCAGAACAGTTCAAGATTTAGTATCTTTGAGTGACCAAAATTCCTGTCAACTGTAAGGGAACTTTCCAAGTAAGAACTGTTAGTCACCTCAGAAGGATGGTATTTTTGAGTGAAAACTGAAGAATAAAACAGGAGAGGCTTGGGGAGAATGGCTGTTGTCCATTTTATTTGTTTGTTTGAGAACAGACATTTTACAGCTTTGTCTAACTGTACCAAGAAGTAGGTATCAAAATGGCAGTCAGAGAAGATTTTGTAAGAGTATCTGCAATACAGAACTGCATCAGCCTCAATATGGATGTGTAAGACTTTCCATGGGGCAGAATGCTAATTGCAAAAAAATGATATTTACCATTTCCAGACATCTGTAGGTAACGCATCCAGATCAAACTGATTCTCTTTTAGTCGTGTGGACACTGAATCCATAATTTCCTACTGAATTACAATTAGAATTTTTTAAATGCACCGCATTTGAAGAAAATCAAGAGAACTTAATGCCATAAGTTGACAGGGATAGAACTGCAAATGTAGAGCCAGATTTAATGTCAGCTTTAATTCACTGAACGACACCCTGGACTATTTACTTTATCCTTTTAAGTATAAATTTACTTAAGCTATGTTGGTATTTAAACTGCAAAAGGGGTGGTGGAAGCATTATATTTAATATTGTTGTTCATCTGAAGAAAGAGGCACCTAGGACTTTTTGTTCCTGTTCATTTGGTTGGACTGGCAGGAAGGATGTTACTGTGGCAAGTCAGCAGGTCTGATCAGAAATAGCAACGCATCTCTTTGGATTTTAAAATTGCATTACCATTCGGAGGTATTTCAGTAGGCTTAGACAGCTAAGAATGTACAGCAAAAATTACCCTATTATTCAGTTGAACTTAGAATTATATTAATTCAGGTCTTTTTGTTGTTTAGCCAATAAAGCCTTTATCTGTGAACATT
This sequence comes from Phasianus colchicus, assembly GCF_987193195.1. Classification (NCBI taxonomy): domain Eukaryota; kingdom Metazoa; phylum Chordata; class Aves; order Galliformes; family Phasianidae; genus Phasianus; species Phasianus colchicus. The sequence continues at coordinate 2,796,849 of NC_143437.1, read as the reverse complement.
TAGACTTTTGTCTAACTACAAGAACGTCCATTAGTGTCATCTACATTCTTCCCTTTGCTATTTACTATGCACAGAAAATACTTTTTTTTTTTTTTTTTTAAAAGCAAGCCTTAAGCATTATGGCAAGAACAGCAGTTATGAAGACAATGGCTTTGGTACTAACTTCTGTTGTGGCCAGTGGAGTGAGACAGAGCAAAGGCTCTTGCTGACATGCCTTCTGTCAAAGAAGTTCCTGCCAGTGCAAGCGGTGTTTCTTCTGAACTGGGTCAGGAAGATGAATTATAGGGCATGCTCTGCATCCCCTCTGAGAAGCAGCAAAGTGCAGCCCAGTCTCATAATTGTTGGCAATTACCGCTAGGATATGCAGATAGGTAGCTAGAAAAGCAAGACAACATAATTATATCAGCAGCGCTACGCCATTTTAGATCCCTAATGCACAAAAACATTGGGCTGATTTGCTTCCCTAGTGTTTTCCTTCCATATAGAGCACTCTCACCATTCAGCTTAACAAAACAGAAGGGGTTTTGTATCCCCTGTGAAAGACTTATTTACCTCTTCAAAATCCACTTACCTCAGTTTCATTTTATTATGACATCGTTTACTTTGCTTCATCCAGCACCACGTTTCTGGTAATTGCCTCCCCACCCTTTGCCTTGGACTCTTGTTGGTGCCTCCTTTCTTTCATCCATATTTTTGCAGCCACAGTGTCACTTGACCCCACTAGCTTGGGCAACGCTGGCGTGAAACCCATATTTATCAGCTCAGCAGAAGTTATTAGCTCCATCTCACGCAGAGCCCTGGGTCACCTTTCATGTTAGCATGTCTCATTAGAGAGGCATTCCTCATCAGCTGAAACTGTTGTACAGGATCTTCCCAAGGTCAGTAAATAACGAATTGGATGGAGTACTTTGTGCTTGATTCATTTGCTTTCAGGCTTGGTTATGCACATAAGAATTAAAAATACACAATGCTAAGAATGTAATTGTTAGTAGAATAATACTCCGTCCAAATCTCTTCTTTCAGCTAATTCCTCAGGATTGTCTATTCATTTTCATATCTGATTTTACCCTTGGGTATATGTAAAATTATTTACCTCTGATAACAGCTTTTCTCTGTATGAACTGCTTATGAAACAATTAAAAGCTTTTAAGAAAGACCTATTTTGACTTTGGAAAAATCTGTCAAGGTGTTTGTGGATCAAGAAAACACAAGTTACTCTTTTACATCACTACATTAAAAAGGCAAATAAAATGTCAAGAAAAATACTGCTGGAAAATAATAATAAAAAAGGTAATAAAATTACTAGGTAGCATTCCTGATAAAGCTTCTTGCAAGGGTGGGAACAGCCTGCTCATTCTTGCACTGGGAGCAGCCTGCTCATTCACACCTTTTTCAGAGGCCACTGTTAGCTGCAAGGACCCTTTGTTTGCATTACATCCAGATGGTTCAATTCACTGTGTCACCAGTTTAATTGTGAACTCCATTTAATTGAAGATGAATACAAAATTGGAATTCTTACCTATTTCTGTCCATGTCTGGAAAATGTTACGCCACAAAGGTTTGTAGAGGCACCTCAAAAATCTAGATCATCGATTCAGAGTAGGTTTAGTGAATCACAGTAAATGCTGAGGCTGTTTTTTGGTTGCACACAATTAATGGCACATTCATATCTTGTCTTGTATCATGTCTACTATTGGTATATAGTTATTTTCCATAAACTATGACTAGTCTTGAGAGGGAAATCCAAGGGTCCTATTATGTATGCAGTCAGTGCAGTATCTGCTGTTACACTGTTATACTGAATAAAAACATGATGTTAAGCAGAAGCAATTAAAAACAGCACGACCACTGCCATACGTGAAAAACAACTGAACTTTATAGCTATTCCCCTGTCACATATCTTCTGACATTTTTTACCCATTTAGTTTTAAAAATTGTATCCAGGTAGTTTCTATGGGAGTTGGTTTTCTTCTGCTATAACCTACGGTGACGTATTTGCTTATTTTGTTCAGACTTTTCTGAACCACTGTGTCAACAGTTGTTTCCTGCATATTCCTTTCCAACGTCCAAATATTTTTCCATCTTCCCTAGGAAGATTCTTCTTGTGGTGCCTGATATACCTACAAAACTCTCCATATATTTTGTAAGTTGGTTATGTAATACCAGGGTTCTTAAGGATATTTAAACAATACTCTAACAAAATGTCTGAGTTGAGGTTATCTGAGTTAAGGCCGTAGCATGGTGTGCTGGTGGCTTAAAGGTCAGAGGACAGTTAGGCCAAAAAGTAATTTCTCCTTGTAATTTCAGGATTTCAGACTTGTGTTAAGCTGACAGCTTTTGGGGGGAAGGGGGGCTGCAGGGGGTGTTATTCTAAGGCATTTTCACACACTACTGATTTTGCAATGCTTATAGTATTAGCAAATATCAAGGTTTTTTTTGTTTGATTGATTGATTGATTTTTTTATAACCTGGGTAGGTTATACTTTAAATTTATGTGCTCTTGTGTGGGCCAGATAGGGTTTATTTTTGCTGAAGATTACAATGTTAATAGCAGGTAAAAAGGTATAAGATATGAACCATGAGCTGGAGGATATTGTAGCCCTTTTCACAGTTATCTTCGGAACATTTTATACTAAAAAGAATGGCCGGTTGGAAAGAACTACTGCTTGTTCTTTTCTGCTGCTCTCAGCTGTAGGGTATTTTTGATCACAGATGTAGTCCACCTTAACAGTCTACCTTAAAAGGATGAGATTATTCAGCTTGTTAAGTCTGTATCTCTGTAAAAGGAAAACACCTTAACAAAGAATGGTTTGTTGCTGACCTGCAGCTGGTTATGGTATTTCATCTGAAAGCCTATTTAAGTCCTTAATGGTAACATTTATTCCCTCTCCCTCAGAGGAGTATTTTACAAACAAAATTAATTAACAAATGGGGATGGCCGATTTTGTGCTTTAGTTTAGTGCGACGGTCCCCCCGAAAGGAGTGTTGGCACTAATAATAATCATTATCTCAAAATATCAAGAGGTCTTCTGACTCTGATGAGATCTCTGCTGGAGCTGAAGCCTCCATCCCCAGGTGGTGCGTGAGCAGCACGGAGCAGGCAGCAGCTGGTGGAGCAGCAGAAGCTGTTGCAGAGGGCACAAGTACTAATAGAGCAAATAGCATACAAGTAACCTCTGACACAGGAATTATTAGCACCCGAACCCTTGATACTTTATCCAATTTATCCATAGCTTCCATTAAAAATGACTGACGTGCCTCCAGCTTGTGAGGCTTTTTTTTTTAATACACATTTCAGAGCTGATCCTTCTACACTGAGTGGATGTATGCTTTTGGAAATGATTCGAGCTGACTTGACTTCAGCACTGCTCTGCTCTAGTCTCAGATCTTTTGCTCCATCTAGTTCGTTCTTTCACTGCCTCTGTCTTCCCTGATACAGTTAAGCGGAAGCAAATAGCAGTGAAGTATTAGAACTGCTGTACTTTTCTTTATAGCGGCATGAACCGTGTTAAGAAATTAGTCAGGCATTCAGAGACTGCTAATCCTTTTTGTGAGGAACACAAGGCTTGGTTCTTCGAAGGCATTTCTCACTCCAGGGCCCAGGATGTAGTTCAGTTCAATCCACTAAATCCTCTTGCAGCAAGACAATCATACAAAAGTAAAATGGGGGTTAAATGTGACTTTGTTTTCTTACTGCCATTTTTTTCTTGGCTTCCTTTCTGATATCATCATATTTATATGCCTTCTCTTTGAAGAACCAATAATTAGCCCAGTGCTTAATAACAATACAATAATAGAGAAAGACGGCTGTTACTCCAGAAGGAATAAGAGAAATTTAGTAGCATACGGGTTTAGAGAGAAATTGCAGTTCATTTAATTATCGTGGGTTTGGGAAACTGAGAAGATAGTGGACAGGAAGCTCTCTGTAAATTACCAGATGGAATCTCCTGAGAATTATCACATTTGTCACTCTTAGAATGAATCTGCTCAACTTACGTATCGCAGTCCTTAACTGGACATGGCAGGAAATCCATGATGTGCTGTACAGTGACAGTTGATTTTACTCGTGCAATTTTGACACACGCACACAAATAGTAGCTGCAGAAGAAATAAAAAGGGCAGTGAAACAGGTAAACCAAGCAAGTTTCTGAATAAACAAACCTTTTTGGTTTACTACGGTCCTATTTTAAGTGAAAGTTAAAATGCTGGCTGTAGACATTAAATATCTACTTTTACTTTATACTAAAATCATAGAATTGAAGATCCTTTACCTTCTACAGCGTTTTAACTGGATTTGAAAATCATTTAGGAGGCTTTTAATCTTTCGTGTCAGTAGACTACAAAGGAAAAAAAAAGATGGAACTGCACCCTGTATATCGTGCTTGAACCAATGGTGCCCTCTGGAGGAGATTCTTTTACGTGCAGCTCATTCACAAGGTAAACTGGAAATGAAGTTCCAGTAAGAGGCACACATTCACAAAGTTTCTGCTAAGCTACCTGCATGCAAACAAACCTTTTTGCTCCCAAACCTGTCTGTAATTTTGCCTATACCTAGACGTGCATTGTTGAACCCACCTGTAGGACAATGTTGTATTGAAGATGATACTTGTAGGACCATTAGTGCAGCCACGATGCTCAAACTGAAACCTCTGCAATCTCAAAATTCTGAGAAAATGCCTTTACAGTTTCCACATGCCTTGCACTTTGGCCTGCTAGTGCTGAGACACATCTCACTCCAGGCATACATACAGCTGCCTGTAAACTCCAAGTGTGCCTGCAGCTCAAGAAGTTCTGTCCAGCTGGAAACCAATAGACCGGTCATAGCATTAGCAGCACAGCCACAGTGACTATGGATTCATCTGCTGAGAGCCCCTGGTACGTTGCACAGCCTACACTGCTCTAGCTAAATTTCTACTCCTATCTGAGCAGACTAATTGAAACACATCTCCCTAATACATACTCGAGCTATAATTACCTTGCCAAATAACTACGTATAGACACCATTAGAGGAACACAGGGAACATTTAGAAGAATCACTTTTCCCCCACTTGCAACACTTGCCGTGCTGTGAAGTGTAAGACCTAAGATGAGAGAAAAAAAAAAACCAACATTTAAAACAGTTTCAGAACTAATAAACACCCTGAAATGCCAGCCCCCACAAAAGCGATGTTCTTTTTAAAACAGTTAGAAAAAAATCTGGCCAATCATGGACAAAAATAATGACAATGGTTTGCAATAAAGACCAATAGAAAAATGCTTTGCTCCAAAGGATTAGAATGAGAAGAAGAAAAGAAATATCAGAGATTTGGTCAGGTAAGATGGAGGCCAGAAATAGGCAAGATTTTAATTAGAAAAAAGCATGCTGCAATCTAGTTTTTTGATACTGGAAAACATACAAGAGATGCATGCTTTTGGTAAAAGCATACAAGAAATTCTGAAAACATCATCTATACAAAACTTAGTAAGATGCAGCTGATCTTGAAATCAAGAGAAGCAGCAATTACAGGGTGTGCCTTCATAAGGGAATGGAACCAATTATTTGAACTAAGCTTAGTTACTGCTTATTGAAATGGTCTGCATCTTCATGATGCAAATCTTAGTTTGCAGTAACGGGCAAGATATGTTGCATGTGTGCTTCTCTTAGAAAGTAGTTATTTGACTGCAGAGCAAGCCGGTACTAACTTTCATGCTGATGCCTCAGAGGGATATATTACTCCTCAGTCTTCCAGGTGCCTTCCCACATGTCTTGCCTTTTCACAAAACCATCTGGTTTCCTTATGAGATCTACTGTCACGATTAGAGCCCTGCTATCTTTTGTGCTTGTGGAGCTCCTTAGATTCAGATACCAAGAGCCTGACACCCAAACATCCTGACCTACAGTTGAGACCTTGGCTTGTTGGCATTTATATTTTTTGACTTGTTACGCATCCATTCCTGTATATCATGAATGCTAGACTTCATGATAAATTAATATACATCTTAAAGAATATACATCTTAATATACATCTGAAAGAATTATGTCCCATAATGACATATTGGTTAGGTATGAATAAAGGCTTTACTTTTTTTTTTCCCCTTCCTAATCAGGTATGCAAAAGTGGTGACTGCAAAGGATTCTATTTAGAGTCGGTTTTACTCTGCAGGAGTAATGTTCTCCTAACCTACCAAAACATCACTCATCTTGTCACAACATATTACCTTATCTTTTTGAGCTCCCTGTCCTGACTTCCAAGTGCCAAACCTACTCACTTGTGATGTATTCAGTGGTGAATGAATATCAAAGACCTGTCAAAAGTAAATAAATAAATAGATAAAGATATCACTATTATCTTCAGGCATAAATAGCACCTTTTGCTTAGTGACTCACTCAGTCAGCGTCCCATTGTTTCATGTAGATTCACCTTCACAGTCTGCCACTCAAAATACTTCTCTTTCCCATCAAAGATCTCCTTTGGCATCCTGGATTTACAAACGAAAACTCTCCCACCGAAAGGGCTTAGTGGGTGTATGGCAAGGAGCTAAACAATTTGGGAAGTTCAGTCTGAATCACTGTCATGTTATAGATTGGGATACAGCACAGAACACCCCATGAGTTTTTGGAGGCCTTTTCCAAGTGAAAAGTATTGCTTTTCATCTGTATGAAAGCTTTCGAGACATATTTTTCTCGTATAAAATTATTCTGGCACAGAAATACATACAAACAGCAAGAAGCCGATAATATTAATACCAAACATGTTGAACTGTATTTGTTTCACAGAAAACCATGTGCATTTCTGCAGGGAATGTAGAATTGAATTTTAAGCACAGGAAGCGCTCTATTACTTCTCTGGCATTACAAAGCAATGTTGCTTTGTTTGCTCTAAAATAGTAAGCTAAGCCTACCCAGACAAAGCATCAGGAAGGAGTTCTGATCTGTAGCAGCAAAGTTTACCTTTCTGTTCTCCTGTCAGCTTTCCTAAACAAGCACTTTTTCCACTTTATCACACTGAACACAAATTGCCAGTATTAAGACTCCCAGCAGAGTCTCAAATGCTGTTTCCAGCCTCTCCCCAACCCTTCTCTTCCATCCATCTCTCTTCATAGCCTAAAGTCCTGCCAAGATTTCTGCAAGAGTGCAAAAGCAGGGATTAGCTTCACCCCATGAGTCTCAAAGCCCTGCTTGCCAACCCATAATGGTAATATGCAAAACAGCAGCAGACCATAAAACCTTGCAGAGCGCCAGTTACTACGGCCAAATCATTGTTAACATCTTAAGAACGGATGCTGAGCTCGGAGTAACCTTGCATGTGAGAGTACTCCAGTATTAGGACCCAGCTAAGAAAACAACGTGAGCACCCCTGGGATGGAATGAGTTATAAACGTGGCCTTAATACAGTCAAAGCCTCTTCCTATTGGGAATAACAGCCCTGAAAACTGTCCAGTGAACTTTTCTCCCTACATGCAATGGAAAACAAAAATTAGCAGCAGACTTCTGATCTCTTCAGCTCAAAAGCAGGGCGACTTTCAGTCTTGTGCTCTTAAGAAAGTATAACTGTGACTAGAAACAAGAGAAGGCTACAGCAAAAAGCTTACACATCTAGAACTTCACACTGCCTGATTTGTACTGTTACACTTGCACGAAACCACAGATTATTGTATTATGCGTTCAGTTTAATTTCTTGTCTTTATTTTCTACAAAATCTAAATACCCTGCTTGTCCACTCCTTTGTAAAAGCAATGATTATGTACAGTAGAAGATTTATACACTTGTCATACTACCAAAGTTTTATAAGCTTAAAGAAGCATGAATAAGACAAGCATTGGGTAAAATAAACCCTATATAATCACAGTATAGCTCTCAGCTTTCAGTCCTACTATGAAACAGTCCATGATAGAATAATGTAACCTACAGTTACAGACAGAACCATTTGACAGAGAACATTCCATAGGAGCACAGTTTCCAAACTGTTTTTTGATGTTTCACTACTGAAGCACGATTAAAAAATCCCATATCCTGAATATATAGCCCACAAATCTAAACTACTTAATAGACAACTTATGGGACCTTCTCAAAACCCAGCTATGAAAATTTACACAAAGCTTAATGAAAACCATGGATGCACTGGAATTCAGCACGGTCTATCCTCCAACTCGGAACACAAGCAACCCTGCTTATGCTACTATCATTTTGTCTGCTTAGCAAGTTGTGAAAGGCTCTACTACATCTTCCAACCCTGCTTTAATATCAGTGTATTCAGGGAAGCATTACTCAGCAGCTCCTAGCCATGTATGACAACCTCATATCTCCCCTATTCCTCTGGTACAAGCCTCATTAGGTGACACCTTAGCAGAAAATGAAAAGGAAATAGAGCAACAGTGAAATAGCAACATGACAGCACACTGTTATTATTTACAGTGCTGTTTGTGGTGACAAATTTTTTCCAAGGATGCCAGAATCGAGTATTTTTTTTTCTCAATTGCCTTTATTTGTATTAGGTGATGTGGGCTCATGAGTAAACTTTGCCAGAGCAGAATAGCAATGCAGCTTCCCAGCTTGCAAATTCAGAGGCCTAACATTAATACTAGGATAAGTTGAATTAGGAACACTGGTTTTATCTTATAGAACTTGTTACAAGTCAGATATTGGAAGAACTGTGCAAAGTAGATTAGTAAATCACAAGTTCTACACATCTGAAAACTGAGAAAAAGGACAGACTGTGTACAAAACACTTCCATCTGTATCTCCACTGAAGTATTTCTGAAGTATCTCTTGATTTTTCTGTTTCAGAAGTATAAAGCAGAGAGCATTACTGTTAAGATCTCTAACTCGTTGTCTTTGTTTGGATTTTTGGATCAACAATATAATGTGATTGGCCAAAGATCTTGGGGACAACATGAGAATAATAAAAATCAGAAATGCAAACTGTGCTGCAGTTCTTCCAGCAGCCCCCAGGACCAGCATTTCTGTCTGTGTGGTGCTAATTGCCAACTTGAGAGCCAAGCCCTGCAGTAAGACTAAATGGCTCAAGACAAATTAATGTCCTTAACCATTGCCTCTAAGATTCTTCACACTATGCAGACAATGAAACTTCAAGGCTGGGCAACCTTCAGATTTACTATGAAGTTTCACTCTCCTTATATTCTTAGGTAACACTTCAGTGGTCCTAATATTGAGTAACCTTTTCTTTAGAGAGGCTCTGAAAAGAAATTAAAGTGCACTTTTCCTAAGTGTAAGGAACTGAAGAGAAAATGACACTTGATGTAAAGGATGTTATTCTGCTTAGCTTATGTGACAGCTGGCTGAAGATGTTACAGAGCTGGGACTTGTATAGAATGTTTCTCAGTCTCAAAAACAGACATGATATTTCCCAAAAATCCACATGACTCCTAAGGCTACACTTTTTCCATTTTTAAAAATTATTTTTATAATTATGGTGGTTAGAGACTTGTGGCGATCATGTTCTCTGAACTTTTCCTGCTATTATTCTACAAGAAAAATGCCCTGGCAGCTGGCAATGTATTAACACATTCTTTCTAATTGAACTTATGAGAGAGTGAGAGTTAGATCAACTTGGATCAGTATATCTTCTCTTAAGGCAATTATGAGAACAAGATTCATAGTTAGGAAAAAAGTCAAAAATAGGGTCATATCCCTCAGCTTTGAAGGAGTTTAAATATCACTGTGTTGTCAGCAAGATTCACAGCTCAGACTCTGGCCAAAATGAAAGCTGTATTTGTTACATATTCAGTACAATAGAATAAAATCAGTAGATGGTGCTGAGAGTACCATATATTAAGTTCAAGAATTGTAGCTGAGAGTAGCTTTAGGCTGGTCCTCTTAACCAATTCACACACGGTTCAAAGCCACCCCACGGAATTGCCATTGTTTGGGAACTTTTTAGGAAGTGGAGGCTATTTGGTGCTCAACTGTGGCAAACTGCTGGCTACCTAAACCAGGCTGGAAATTAACTTCAGAACTACAATAATACACCAATCTCTTATGCAGAAGGAACTTAGAAACATAAAATGTCTCATGTGCATCATACAAGTATCAGAGAAGAGCTATAGAGAAGTGTGTAAGTTTCCCCAACAGAGTGGAAAAAAAAAAACCCACAATACATCTTCACTATTAAAAGAATTCTGGAATACAATAAACAGGGGACAGGGACAGGGACCTGACCTGATAAGGCACAGTCCTACAGAATTCAAGCACAACAGTTTGGTTTGATACTTCAGGCAAAAAGAACTGTAGTCTGGACAAGATGTTAAAGTGTTCTAATGTGTTACATTCAGTCTTTAAGGTTATAAAGTTAAGGTTATAAGGCTATCTACATCTTTGCAGTATGCTAAACTAGGCAGTTTGCTACTGTCAACATTTTTTAGTCATCAGAACGTGATAAATTGCTGAGTTTTATGTATCTTTGTGTGTATAAATATATATTACGTATACACACTGTGCTATATCTAGAGACTGTTGAACACTGTGCTGATCTTCAGCAAAAAGAATTCCTCCCAAAACTGAGTCAAATCATCAACCACAGTGGAGAAATGATGCCATGAATAAATTTTATCACTGCTTTTACATAATCTCAGGATCTTCATTTTAATTTTTCATTAAAAGCACCAAAATAGTTTGAATTCGCTGGAACAGTATCATCTTGCTTCCACTAGATTTGGGATGGACCTGTGACTTTTCAGGTCCTGCATTCTAAGAGGCAATTCTTACTGAATGCCTGGAACTCAGACTACCTGTTCTATGGCAGAGAAAACCAGATTCTCTCTCCCAGACAGTCAAGTTCTTGCTGAAAGAAACAGCGTCCTATGAGAAGAAAAGCACCCTACTTGAAATTTAAAATGTTGAAGTCACAGATAGCATTCATGCTTAGGATTTATTTTCAGCTCACAAGGAAAATGACAAAACTCCGGTCAGAGCGATCTTCAGAGCCCTTGACCCATTACACATTAATCAACCTTAATCTAATTATACTGATTATGCGAAATTGCTGGTGAGACTGAAATACAGTATTATCTTACAGAGAAGTTCTACACTATTTTACAGCAGCTCAAAGCATGGAGAGACATAGTAAATGCCAGGAATTCCTTCAATACCACTAGATAGACTGCTGCATGTTACAAACCTGTACCAAACCTGGGTGCAGAAGATGCCTCTGTTTGTGTGACACAGATGTGTGGCCCAGGCCATGCAGCTTTGTTTGTTGAGGTAGAACCCTTCATGCAGTCAGCAACAATCTGCTGACAGACACTTCTGACCTCTTCTTCCATCTGTGGACTAATTGAGGGTTGTGCCTTTCTTCGTAATTAAAAATGTCGAGTTGTGCTGAAACATTTCCTGGCTTTGTGAATGTCTGACTGAAATGAGTTGTTGGCTGAAAAATTAGACCAAGAATAACCTGTGCACAAAAGAATCACTCATGAGAAGAGTTACACACTTCAAAACACTCAGAACTATTACCACAGTAAGCTTCAACACAGTGTTTTTCTGGAATTTAGATTTAGACTTGGCCACGATTACACACATAGTAAAATATTTAGACTGGAATATGGCAACAGTATAAAGCAATGAAAGCACAGTTGGAAATTTTGTCTGATTTATAAAACAGCCCCATGTCACAACTGCAGGGTCAATTATTTACTCTTTGGTTCCATTCTTGGCTCCTGATTGTAATTGCACATGTGCCAGCTTCCACACCTTTCTCCCTGCACTCTCATCACTGCTTGCTTCCATCGGAAGAAGTCTTTGACAGTTTAGAGAACCATTTCTTAATCTTTCATTGAAACAGCTAGAAGATAATGTATTTGAGCCCCATATCTTCAGCAAAGTGGATTCTCGTTTAGGACGGGGATTTTTATCAAGATAGGTGAAAGATCCTATCTTATTGGTAACAACATAGTCCACAGCTGTAGGAAAACAGCTTTCCTAATTTAGTGCAGGGAGTTTGAACAGCCACGTCTCAGATCTTTCATATAACCTAACTGTGGGACCGTTGACTGTGTTTGTTTCGGTTGGGTCCTTCCTATTGGCTTCCCTGACTTGGCTTACCTCGTATAAACAAGTACCAGCTGAAGTGAGGACCGAACCTTAGTCTAACTGTTGCTTTGAAGGTCCTTGAATTCTTCTGAACAATTTTAAAACATAAGTCTATAACAATATAGCAATCTTTTTAAAAAGTTATATTTCTTAGATCTTCCTTTTCCAGCACTGGTCCATGTCAGAAGTTTGTGCATGTATGCATATGCCAGGTTTTGTCACTTGCACAATTTCCCAAACCAGATGTTTTGCCCCTTTTGTCTTACAGTATTGATTTTCTGGGAAGGAAGAAGAAATGGAGAAGGGAGATGTCGTGAGATAAATGGCTTATTTTGTTCTAACATTCTCTGAGTTGATCTTTAGCTGTGTAGCCTCCTACCAAAAGATTTCTTGTGTTCAGATAGTGATGACTGCAGTATCCATAACAACTTAATTTGTTAGTTATTTCAGAGGATTTCCATTTTTGCCACGCACATGGAACAAGTGGAAGAATAACCAACATGCTCGTGTCTGTGGTGGTCACTGAATTTCAGCATTTTGCACAGGGTTTCTAAGCATCTCTTACCTTTACTGACACGGCTTCATGCTCCATGGTTTGGACTCCCCATGCTACCTTTCTCACCTTCGTCAGTGTCTACTTCAAAATGAAAAGGACAGGGATTTTCTTTTTAATGTATTGATTCATTTATTTCATTAACTTCCTCAGGGCTGCAGAACTTGGTGCCAGAAACAATTAGAATACAAAGTACATAGATTCAAATCAAAACACAGAATTCACCTTGCCTTAGGTCATCTTCGCTTAATATGTAATTTTTTTACCCTGTTTGCTTTCCTTAGAACTAGTTTCACTTCTATTTTATCTTTGACTGAAATACAATGAAGTCACTGAAGTATACAATGCTTGACAGAAACTCCATCAATAAGTAATTGCAAATAAAAGGGCTCCAATTAGAGTTTTATCTTTTCACCTTCTATCTAAAAGTCAAATTTAACGCTGCCTATCAGGCTGAAGAATATTACTGGAGAGAAGATGAGAATGTTCATGTGTTAAATTGGGTGCCAAAAGCATCTGATACTGGCAAACAATTAAACATTTTATGTAGGGACAAAGCACTTTCCTAAGTGCATGTTAAATGATGCACATAAAACCCCCCACATCTGCTAGAACATACTCTTTCTTCCTGGTGCAAAATATGGAAGAATGAAGAATAGAAAAACAAACATTTTTAGTATTTTTTGCATATGTTCCTGTGTAGAAAACAAATAAACAAACCAAAACCACAGAAAAACCTAAGAGTGAAAAAAATACGTGCCAGGAACATGAGACCTATGTATGTAGCCTTACGTTGTGCCAGGGGAGATTCAAGTTGGATGTTAGGAAATACTGCTTCCCTGAAAGAGTGGTGGGTGAGGTGCTGGAATGGGCTGCTCAGGGAGGTGGCGGAGTCACTGACCCTGGAGGTGTTCAAGGAATGTTTAGATGTTGTGCTGAGGGACATGGTCTAATGAGAACTATTGGTGACAGGTGGGCAGTTGGACTGGATGATCTCAGAGGTCTTTTTCAACCTTGGGGATTCTATGATTCTATGACAAAAAGGATGTGGAACTTTAGCTCTGACTATAATGTTTGCCCAGTGAACCAAAATACATATGAGAAGACAGTGCTTCCTAGATAGCTTTTTCATTATTTTACATAAGAATGGATTCTTTTGGGAGCACAATCTTGCTGTCATAAGACAGACTACCATGCCTCTTCTCTTTGCACTATAAATATTTTGCAGCTCGTTGGTCAAGAAGCAGGTCTTGATTGAGTTCTCAGACAATAGAAATGTGCTACTCTTAAATCCTCTGGCTACTGACTTCAGGCTGCTTCTCTCTGGAAAGGTCACACAGAAGAAGTAAATGCAAGCATGGAATCTGAGCGAGCAAGCTAACAGTCACACAGCACAGCCTTACGAACTAATGCTTCAGAGCTGCCTCACTGTCATCACAAGCTCTGCTCCATCTTCTCTGGAGTAAAAACAACAGCTTAAATATTTGTGAACCACACAAATATAGAAGCCTTAAGAAGTCACAGTTTGAGCTTGAGTTTCTATGTAGAAATTTAAAAAGTAACACAGGAGAACATCATAGTATTTTCTGTATTTTAAATGTATTAAATGTAATGCAAAGAGACAGACAGCAATAGATATTTCAAGATTCAATCAAAACTGCTATCTGAACTGATTTTTCTTGGACTTATAGGCTTTATCCAAGGCTATTTTTTTTTTCCAGAGGAAAATATTTATTAGTTACAAGTAGTGCTACTGCATTTTTTCATTTTTATTTTTTAATGCAAGAAAGGAGTTAGCTGAGCCACTGAATGCAGGCTTCAATTATACCCACGAGATGCCATCTAGTAACATTTTCATGGTTTGACAGACTATGTTCAGATTTGGACTATATTTTGATTTTTATTACTTCTGTTCTAAAGACACAAAACAATTGTCAATAAGCTTAATTTTATACTTAGCACATTAGGGTAAGAAATAACTTCAAGGAGCCATTAATAAAGTAACAGAAACTATGTATTTGCATATTTTCCCCCAATCTGCATGGGAAAAATAAATAAAACCGTGCAAGAATTCTTCCACTAAAGAGACTGAAGAAAAGATGTTTTGGGCTTTCTGTGATTCACTACATTATGCATATGAGTGGAACCTATTGAAGGTGAAAAGAATTGGGTGACATAAAGAATTCAGTGGAATGCAGAGACTGGAAAGGCTTGTCACATTTGTTCATCGGTGTATATATAACGCAATGACCCGAGAGTATGTCAAAATGTCTTTCAAAGCAATGCGTACAGAGGGGACAGGTAATTAAGCAGTAACTGCTGTTTTGTGAAGCAGACAGGAGAGCATTTCCTCCTCTACCTTTCATGCTATCAACAACAAAAAAAACCCCGAAAGACTGAGTGTTCTGAAAGCAGAACATAATATTTGGCAGTTTCACGTGAAGTGTGAGAATGATTTTGATTACAGCGGTCAGAATTTCCTCAACCTCATTACTCCAGCAATTTTCAGAAATGCCTTAAATGTTATGCAACAAATTAAAAGTGAAAAATAAGATTACCTGTGCTGAAAGTACAAGCAGTTTTTTCTCACTGTCAGAACTGTGTATTAGAAACATTTCAGCTGATACCTGTAGAGGCAAGCATACTGTTAGCAGAAGCAAGGAAACACATGTTTTTGGCATGTCATACACACTGATATGTGCACAGCTGTGGGATGCACACAGGGTATTTGTGCCTTATGACATCTCTATTACAATTTATGCCAGTATCAGTAACTTTCTGAGAAATCACGAGACTCGCAAGATTTCAAGTTAATTCTGATAAATGAGATCCACTTTGTGAGCTCTCTGGTAGGCTGGGCAAATCACCAAGTGTCTTGAAATATATACCGCACTTTTTGCAAAGTCACATCTGAATGCTAGATACTGTTGAGTTTCCAAGTCGGCGTTTATGTTATGGGTTCTTATCTACATCATTCAAAGGAAGAGAAATACATAAAATTCCAGGCTATTACGGTCTGAGCCCTACACTATTCCATTTTGCCAGTTTTGTTTCATGTTGGGCGTTCATTGCATCTGCCTTACAAAAGTTGTCACCAAGCATCAAGCAAGGACTTGTCAGCACCATATGGGTGCTGAGAAAGGCTTTCAAGAGCTGAGGTGGGGACGTGGTGTCACATTCTCCATTACCTGACACTGGAAGAGCTACCTTCATCATGGCCTTGGTGGGGATGCTAAGGGAAGAAATTACTGCAGTGAAAGTACAACACACGCCTCATAAAGCAACTTATTTTCTAGAGACATTAGTTGCTCAGCATTGCAAGACGTGGAAAGGGCTTTAGAAAAAAGCACAAAAGACTGTAGAAAAAATGACAGTGTTCTCTACTGGTGTAAATAGAGCTAACACAAGTTGGTCTAACACAGGTGACTACTGGCAGCTACTGAGCAAACTTAAAATGATGCTACTCCTATTCAGCGGGCGGCGTGTGCAAGAAGTGAACATGCTTGTACAATCATGTAAGTCTGAATTCGTAATTAAACCATGCCAACCATCAAATCTGAAGTGGCTGCTCTACAGGAGGCAAGCTTTATGCTACAAATGGGGTCAGACCACAGAACCGAGTGCAGAAATGGAAGCACAGGTGGGCTATCATAAAGGGGCACCAGGTAGTGAAGACAGCATAGAATTGTTCTCTTTTCGAGATGGCAATAAATTAATTGGCACGCAGCACTGCATCTATGCACAGGTAAAATCTCATCAATGTCTACAAGAGATAGTCTTAAGAACAAGAATATCGCCTGAGGCAACCAGGATGGCGACAGTACTTGAGCAAAAAGCAAAAAACGGCGGATAAACACATTTACAACAGGCGTTTGGGTTTTAAAAACAAATCGCTCGCGTGTAAAAAACATCCCAACTTATCAGTTACGCAGAAGCAGCAAAGCATCGAGGGGGGGGGAGGGGGGGCGTGTGTGTGAATACATTTAAACACTAAGGAGAACACTTCAGCCTTGCAGCCGCGCCGCGAGGGAAGGACAGTGGCTGAATTAATGTTGCTTAAGGAAAAAAAAGCGGACTCAGAGATGGTTGCCGTTCGCGGCGGGGGGCTGAGGCGGCGGCGGGGGGCTGAGGCGGCAGAGGACCGCGCCCGCCTTCCCGCCCTGCCATCCCCTCCCCTCAGCCCCGCTGCACGCGCAGTCTCTTCTGCGATCGCGGCGCCGCGTGAAGCGGTGACCTCACTCCAGGCCTCGTTTCCAGTCTATCTTTTAATGCCGCCGCATTTGTGGCTGCTGACCGCCCCTCCCCTAAAGCCATGATCTGATTACGGCCATAGGCCATTAGGGCAGCCCTCCGTCCTCCACCTTCCCCTCACAACCCCCCCTCCCACACGCCCAGCCCCGCTCCCCTCCGCGGGAGCGCGCGTTGGTCCCGTGACGCCGGTTGCCGTGGCGAGGCGTGCGCGCTCCACCCGCCCGACCCCCGACCCCAAACCCGGCGCCGCTCTGGGCTGCCCGGCCATGGCGGCGGAGGAGGAGGAGGCCGACGTGGAGTGGGTGGTAGACAGCATCGCCGGGTTCCTCCGCGGGCCCGCCTGGTCCGTCCCCGTGTTGGAGTTCATGGAGCAGAAGTGCGAGGGTGAGCGGCGGGGCGCTGAGGCGCTTCGTGGCGGAGAAGGAGCCGGGTTGGCGGGCGGGCGGGGCGGCCCCGCTTCGGTGCGGGTTGGTGAGGTAGGCCGGCACGGGACCACAGCGCTCAGGAGCTGAAGGCATCGCTGTGCGGTACGTGGAATAAAATGCGGCCCTTCCGGGTCGCACCTGAGGAGCTGCCGTGCTAAAGCTGCGGCTCGTTCCGTCAGCTGTATCTAAAAACGGGGTGTTTTTTAGCAGGAGGACGATATGAAGGAAAACTAAGACATATTAAGAGGTTTGGGTAAAGGCAGCCTGCTTGATCATCTGTATGGGCTGTTGTTTGTCACCCCACAGCCTCAGCATGCTGGGAGGGCTGGGCGAAATACCTGTTCAAGCAGGTGTCAGATGAGTGTGGAAAACCCCCAGTGATGGTGAAGGTATATTATAAAATAAAAAGCTGGTTGCAGTCGCCTATCCTGAGTTATTCAGCATGCAATAAAAGGAGTGCTTTATTTGAGGAGAATCCTTTAAGCCGTCATCGATACGTTTTAACACTGAAACAGTGACCTTATAACACAAAGGCTTCCGGATGCTGTCACCTTGTGCTGTGCAGCAGCTCCTGCCGATGGCTGCTGTGAATCTGGAAATTGTTTCCACCCTTCGTGACCTCTGAAGATCGCTGTGGGCGCTCACACCTTTCCCTGGTACACTGATAAATGAGAAGGTCAGGTAAAGTTACCAGTCTGCCACATGGAAGCAACAGAGAAAGCATGGCTAGAGCTTTTGCATCAGTGTCTGCTCAGACTTCTTGCCATTCAGGCGTTTTGATTGCCGTGGAAGTGGGATATAGGTGGGAGCTGCCTCTCTTGTTTCAGGAATCAGGGTGCGCATTATCCCTCTCTGTAGCAGTGATCTCTCCTTTAGAAGGTTGAGTGGAATTTACTGGCAGTAAGAAGATTTATGGAACCTCTGTAAATTTCCATGAAGCGGGCTTATATAATGGCCCCCTGCCAGTTTGTTGCTGTGTAAGAAATTAGAGGAGCAAAGTAGAGAAATGGGAGCGAGTGGTCTTCCAGGGTTTCGTTGGACAACTCCCAGCAGCTATTGAGAAGAAAGAAAAGGCTGAGGAAGTGTTGCTGCAGTGTTAGGGTTGCTAAGAAGCTCAGTTGAAGAAATGCAAACTTCTGATTGCAGTTCTGCGCTTGTTTGCTTTTCCTTTCCATAAATATGCTAATTCCACCACTGTTACTGAAGTGTTTTGTCAGGGCAGAATTCTTTTTGTTCTCAAAACGTTCAAAGCCTTTGGACTGAAAAAAAAAAAGACATCTTTTCAATTAACTGTCAATTTCTGATTCCTCAAAACTAGAATTCGAGCTTTAATAACGGGTATGCAATTATTTTGCATATTTAGTAGGAGTGATCCTACTATTGTTGTATCTGTTGCTAATTCGTTGCTTTCTCCCTCCCTCTTTCTGGGGACTTGACTAATTTCTCATGGCTTCATTAATTTCCATTTCTGTGGCTGCAGAACTCAAGTTCAGTCTGTGGGCATGCCTTAAAGGGCAGGGGCTTTTCTGTTTTACTCAGATATTCTAAGGTTTAAATTGAAATATTGCTTGTAGATAAATGAGCTTGACAGTAATGTTGAAGACCGGAGGATAAAGACAGGGTACAAAAAGCAGCAGCAGGTAGCTGTGACTCCCACCTGGGGGTGGGACTGGGGGTAGGAACAGAAGAGCTCTCATACTTACTGTGTCTGTGAGTGCAGATGAGTCAGTTCAGTCCCAGCAGGGAGGACTCAAACTTCACATAGCTGTCACCCTGTTTGAGGAATTTGCTAGCAGTGATTTTCAATTTTAGCAGGAAAATGCTGAGTTTGTCTCCAAGGACATCTGGGCCTCCCATCTTGTCCTGGTGTATTGGGTTCTTCAGGTCTTTCCTGTTTGGTGACCAAAACTCAGAGCCAAAACCTAGAGGAAAAAGATCATTACATGATTTAGGAGACGTAACTTGAGAAAATCCAGGATCCCCATTCAAATACACTATTCCTTAATGCAGTTTAATACAGAAAGGATGTTGACCCTTACTCGCTTTATTTGACATTTAGCTTTGTCCTTTTTGTTCGGACTCTGAAAACAGCAGTTTGTGGAAGCTTTCCATTCTGCTTTCCATGTCGTCCTGGAACTGTGTGAGGAAAAGGACTTGGAGGCAGTCTCTTTGGTACAGGGAGAAGCAGTGAGGTCCCTTCTCCAGCCCTCCTGGGTATTCAGGGGATAAGGAGCAGGAGGGGGTAGAAGGGAAGGGAGACATAAAGACAAAGGTTAGGGCCTGCAATGGCTATCACAGAGATCCCCAGGGGGAAGGAGATGCAGAAGACAATAGAGGCAGTTAAGAATCTTCACCATCTTGGGTTTGTAATATGGTGGTGTATAATCAATGAAAATATAAAGGAATATTATATAATTTAATAACATTAAGATGTTATAATAATGAAATAAGCAAGAGAGTTAGGCACAGCAAGACAAAGAGAATAAATAGGATGCTTACCCGTGTCGTGGGCTCGCTCAGGAAACTCCAGTGGAGTGGATCTTCCAAAGAGAGAGAGATCCTTCCCCACTGGTAGTCAGCTCTTAAATGGGTCTAGGAGAGGTGCAGCCAGGCTCCACCCCTTCCTGCAGCACAGGTGAGTTGCTTTCACCTGTGCTCCCGTGGCTGACTCATTGCTCGCCTCAGGTGATCAATCAGAGGTTCAGGCTGTGACTCAGCAGTTCCCATACAGGTGGTCAATATAGAAACTGACATTTTACTTTAAAAGTAGGATTTATAGTACTATTTTTGTGGAACAAGCATTTTCTACCATTTGAATGTTTTGTTATACACTTCTGAAACCTCTTTTTTTTTTTTTTTAATGAAATGATATGGGAAAAAAAAAACATTTTCCTAGGTAGAGAAATGAAACAAAAGCAACTGTTGGCTTTCCAAATTCTATCTATTGAAAAGCCAGCTTCCTTGTGTTACTTAGAGGGCCAGAACTGTTTGATTAGATTTTGATATTTGCTTCATGTTGTAATAAATTGATGCTATCTGTTAGGAGCAACCATCTTACATCACATCTAGGTTCTGACTGACGTTGCCTCAGAGTTGTTGCAGCTGGAAAATGATCTTTCTAAGAATCACTGTAAATTACTGGGAGAGTTGCACTAATTCTGTCACACAAATGCCATCACCATTGCAGATGTCACAAAAAATCGCACCCGCTCACCAGTTGGTAATGCAGAATTCCTATTCTTCAGATGACTTCAAAGCATGCAAATGGGCAGTGACTTGTCCAAGGTGGAGTGGCTAATCTTGAAGGGAACTGACGATGTCTTACTTCTAAGCCTCTGCTTTAATTGCTAGGTTTTACATTACTTCTGTTCATTGCTGACATGATAAAAATGCAAATTGTAAATGTAAGTGTAAAACCTCCTGTCTTGCATTTCTCTTGCTTTCTGCTGCTTCTGTTCTGTGGTACAGAAATCATTAGCTTGGTATTTCCAGCCAGGAGTTGTTAATGTTAATGTGAGTCTACGTGGATAATAATGGCACCTGCTGCATGGATTCCCATTTTTGTCTGGACCAGGGTAGATAAAATTTTAGCAAGTAATAGTAAATTACCAGCACCAAATCTTCTCTTTGGGGCTTTCTCTCAATTGTTTTGCAAGCAGGATCTCTCTTTCCTGCATCACACCAGCTTCTTGTCAGTGAACAGCATTTAAAATAAAGGTTCAAGTCATTAGCACAGCCTTCATTTAGATGTGTGCAGAGATAAATAACCTGGTTCAATGTCAACTGCCGTATTAGAACAGCCTCATGCAAGTTCACATGGTAGTTCTTACATTAAATCTTACTTCTTAATGCATCTATCTGCTGAATCCTCAGCTTGCTTAGAAATCTCTTCTGTTGTGAAGATGCATTTTTCGAGTATTAAGTTAGAAGTCTTACAGTAAATTACCACAAGTACATGGTTAGCCTGAATGTGGGAATAAGTAGGTTTTTATTATTGATCATGTCTTACCTTGTCAGATGCTTAAATGTATTAACTTGTAAAGGTCAGTCTTACTCTAAATGGAAAATTAATTTGTGGCGCTGGTATTGGAAGTACAGGTACTTGAAGCACTGACTCAGAGATGTGTGTTTTTCAGTTTTTGACGATGAAGAAGAAAGCAAGTTGTCTTACACAGAAATTTATCAGGAATACCAAGCACTGGTGAGTGTTATTCACTGTTAGTGGTAGAATTCTAAGAAAGAATGTGCAGTGTATTTGTTATTCGGAATTTACTAGTGTTGCATGCCATGAGTGTTATTTGGATATTCTTTCAGTCATGCTTATCAGTGCATTTTTAGGCGTAAGCACAGAAATGTTATATTTTCTTACCCAGTGTTACCTATTTTTCCTTAATGTGAGTGCGTTGGCTAGTTAGAATACTGTGTTTTATAAGCTTGAGAGCCTTCACATGTTATGGAAAGTTAAAATGACAAACAGCACAATGTTAGAAAACATGTAAAACTTGTTTCCTTATGAGATCAGTAAACCTACTGAATTATTTCAAGTATCAGAATAAAATACAGAATGCTTTTGGAGCATACTTATAATCAATGCACACAGTTTTCTAAAACATTTCCTTATAACAAGGCTTGGTAGTACTTGATATCAAGAACCATGAGTGGAATGAATATAGGCCAGCAGTGATTTCTGCTGTGATCCTGAAGGATATTGGATGCACAGACTGGCAAAAAAATCCTTTTACTTAAAAAGTACAAATGGTGAGGAATATCAGCTGGGAGTCTGGAGAGAAGGTAGAGAGGTGAGGTCCCTGGAAGTTGGAGAGGTTCAATTAAGCAATAACCAGTTTCAGCAAAAAAAAACAGTATTGCTTTAAAACAGCTTATGAAAGCAAATAAGCCAGAAGTATCAGAGAAATCAGTCATATTATTGCAGTCATTTCTCTGTGAGTTTTAAAAAACACAACAGCAGCAGGAAAGAAGATACAGTTTTGGGCAAAAAAAAACATGATTCTTAGGGAAAAATCTCTTAGAAAGTAAGGCTTATATTTCTTACAGGTTGAAAAATTATTAGAAGGCTATCTTACAGAAGTTGGCATTACTGAAGAGAAATTTCAGGAAGCTTTTTCATCTCCTCTTGCAAAGACTCACACTTCACAGGTATATTTTCCTTTGTTAAGGAATGCATGGATTTAATTTTTTAGCTTTGTCTTTCCACAGATGCATGTTTGAACATGCAAACGTACATATTTGAAAAGCTTTCTTTTTCAAACTTTAATGTTCTAAAACCTAATGTACCTGTTTATATTGTGAACTTTGAGCAGCAAAATGTGCATCTTTAAAATAGCAGCAGACACTTGTGTGGTGTCACTCTTTTGAGATTTATCTTCCATGCTTTGTACTTTCTAAACCACACCTCTAAGCTTAAAGGTATGTCTGCCACCTACCTTTATTTGCAGATTTGTCAGCTTTATGGTAGCATTCAGTCCATTTATGGTAGCAGAAAAACTTGAAGATTAAAAAAAACAGACATAAAAGCAAAAGATATTTTCCTCCAATTTTGTAATAAAACAGTAAAATCTGTAAGACAGAGATTGCCCTGGGAAGACAAGGCATGATTCTGTACTGCTTCACCTGCTGAAAGTTATCTTTAGGAATTGTCTCAGGTGTGTGGGGCAGAGAAGTGGGAGCTCCTCCTGCCAGTGCAAAGTACTTTGTTGAAAATGTCTCCTCCAGCAAGGTTTGTCAGAGTGCACATTCCTTGCTTAAGCTTACAGACTTGTTCAAGAAATCCAACAAATTGTGATTGTAAAGTTATACTGGGAAACCATCCAGGCTTTATGATAATATGTAGCCATGATGATCCAAGGACATAAACCCTCAAATTCTTTTCTTGTCTACAAGCTCAACTTACATAGCTAGAAAAAGTAGACAGATAAAAGAATGAGATAGAGTTATTAAAAACAAGTTCCACAGAATTTAATTTTTAACATAATTTCCAGCAAACTGAGAAGGTTTTGATTTCTGTATTTTAATTAATTTGTGCATACCTTCCCTCCCACAGGCCATTTTGCAGACAGTGCTGGCAGCAGAAGATTTTAGACTATTTAAAAAAATGATGGTGCAGAAAAATATTGAAATGCAATTGCAAGCCATTAGAGTCATGAAAGAAAGAAATGGTAAGAAGTAGAAAAGAAAAAAAAAGAAGCCTCACATTTACTTTTTTTGTTTGTTTGTTTTAAGGCTGTGTAATCCAGTTATAAATGAAAACAGAATGCTGAAGTTGAAGTTAAGGGAAAACACTGAGCTGGTTTTACTGAGACCAGGATTTCAGTATTTAGTTCTTGGATTATATTCTCAGACACAGCAATCTATTTTCCTTTTTCAAGTAACAGATTGTGAACTCTAAGATTTTGGATGAAACTTGATCTGTTTTTTGCTAGAGAATTTTGCTGAGTGTTAATTGCATCAGATTATCAACAGCAATAGTGCTGGTAGCTGAACTGTGCTATTTGCAGAGCAGTGTTGGTCTGTCACGCCTACCCTGCAGTACACACTGTGCATTTGCACATGAAAGATCCATAGAGCAGAAATTTGGCCTTCATTATTGTAATAGATAAGTGCTGTTAAAGGAAATGCATTCTACACCCAACTCTACTGCTCTGTTGATGTTTCTCGAAGTATTTTTTATCTGCTCCCTCTTTTCATCCTTGTCTTCAATGCTATTACTTTGTCTTACTGGGTGCACGTTTTTTTCACAGAATAATTCTTAAATTTTAAGTTTAATGCAACACCTAGATTTGAAAATGGTTTGTTTAACCATGGTTGATTTATAGTCTGCAGGAAATACCATATAACAATCAATGCAGACTGTGCCTTATGTTTTGCCCTCAGATATCAAAACCTGTTTTACTTCAGAAACTTTTGCCTTTTTGCTACTTGCAACTTGATACTGAGGATCTAAAATCATTTTGTAAACAATTTACAGTAAGGAAGGATTAGGTATATTTATTTCTTTCTCTCTTTTATCTGAACAAGATTTATTTCTCATCTTTGTCTGAACACTGATGCCAATGGAGTACAAAATAACTTTCTTTAGAGTAATGCATTTTATTTTTTGATAGGTGTGTTGCCTGACTGTTTGACAGAGGGTTCAGATGTATTCAGTGAAATTGAACAAGAAGAAATGAAAATACTCAGGGAGGTTCTAAGGTAAAATAAGAAATCAGTCCTGCTTTCCACCTTCCTTTAAAATAAAAGGATATAGGACATAATACGTCAGGCTTTTTCTGGGAAACTGCTTTCAGATGGCATGAGAAAAATGAATTGTGCTAGACAGTGGATGTGATCAAGGGTATCTAAAGACGTAAGAATTACTACTCTGCCATGGTGGAACCACCTTGGTGATTCATGGAATGATGTGCAACTTTAAAAGCCCCACTGGTTCCATTCTCCTCTGAATCTCAAGGCAGAGCTGTGTTCAGTGACTTTGGACAAAGAAGCACACTAACTGTAAGCTGTTCTGTGAGCACTCTTAACCCAGGACTGGAGATATACGATCAACACTGCTTATAGCAGCTTTATTACTCCTTAACAAGGATACCATACTTCGTTCTGTGTCCTTTAAAGCCTTGGAAAGGCAAATTCTGCTTCTGCAGAATTCATTTCCACAGCCTCCTCCTTAGTTGTGTTCAGTGTCTCCTGCTGTGATTTAAGATGCATGAGGACTGATACAACTTCTATTGATTCTCCTCCACTCCCAGTTCACCCATATGTAAAGAATCATAAACAAATAATAACATTAATTTTATAATATATAACAACATATTAATATTTTATAATATGTAATATTATATTTGCCCTCTGTGTTCTGGAAATACTTTCAGTCTTTAGCAAGTCAAAGAATGGATAGATAGACAAGCCCTGGAAATCCATATACAATTATTTTAGCTCAGGGAAAGATAGAGGACTGAGTTCTGTACATCTATCATGGTTTTCTCTTTCAAGAATGTATTTTCATTTAAGTCACAAAAATACGTAGGCTGCTCTGAAAGAAATGCCTCCTGTGTTATGATGCTGGCCTACAACATCAGAGGCAGATGTTGGTAGTACAGCAGTAGAGTTTGAACCTTCCCACCAATGTCTGGTTACATTTTGTTGCTTAGATGACAGATGGCAGCAGAGGGGCACTCTGACAAGATAGCATCTAACACAGAAGCACATATGAAGCCAAGGTGTGTCGTTGGATTCCTTTACACTGAAAAAACAATTGCACCCACTGAAATTCATAGATGCTGGCTGAATGTTTATGGAGACCAGGCACTGGATATTAGCACAGCGAGGTGCTTGATGATCAGCAATGGTGACAGTGGCGTGGAAGACAAGCCATGTTCTGGACAGTCATGAAGACTTTAGGAGCACTGAACACAGGCTCTTTTTCATTGCTGCTGAAAATGCTTAGTTAGTGGTGATTGTGTTGAAAAATATTTTGTAGCTGAGAATTTACCAAATTGTGTCATTGTGCTCCGTTGTATCTGTTGTTATTTCTGTGGAAATAAATAGGAGACACTGCTTTCAGAGGAACCAATGTATTTTGGACATATTATGTTGTTCACATTATCCAACAATTGATTTGATTGTCTCCAACTATTTAAGCAGTGCTGAATTTACGTAGAAGTCATTGGTACCAAAGAAGTCTCAACTTATGTCTTGTGTTACAGGAAATCTAAGGAAGAATATGAAATAGAGCAAGAAAGGAGACGGATGGAAGAAGTGAGTATCTTATCTTTCTAGATGGTTTATGCTGAGGATTGAGAAATACTTTGAATATTCTTGTCCCAGGCATCAACTGTATCACTCCAAGGCAGCACATGCCACCCTAAGCAAATAAAAGCTCTGTCAACAAGGTCTTCATTTTGAAGGGTATGTTCTGTTGTTTATGTTTTTCTTGATGGTGTCATTGACATTAATGCCATGTATAATACCAGTATTCACCAGTCATTTGATGCAGCTCATAAGCATATTCCTTTAGTACCTGAATTGTAAGATTCTGGCAATGGGTGTCAGCCTTTCAGATTTAGAGAACATGTGAATTACCAATTTTGTCAAGATCAAAGGAACTTCAAAGTGTAAGCTTCTTAGTGACTACAGTATTCCTAATCTCTCAGGAATGAGAAGGATTGCTTCATAGACACTATAGTTATTCATTAAGTCAGCCCAGTGCTGCCAGAACTAATCACCAGAAACTAGAAATCCCTTCCAAGTTAAACCATCACTCAGGTAACTGAATGTAAGTGGGGACTGGCTGAACTGCCAGTTGTTAAGCAACTGAGAAGCGAGCAGATTGAAGTCTGAGGAAGGCTTCTCTGAGGAAGCAGCAGCAACTACAATGGCTGTAGTTTCTACAGTGAAAGTGTGTCGATAAATCTCCCCTTCAACAGGAAAATATATTTCAACTATACAAAAGACACTAGAATTGTAAGCTTTTTAAGAAGGGAGCAAAATTGCTTTTCTGTTCTTTTCCATTATAGGAAATTGAGCCTGGTAAATTTGAAAAGAGAAAGTATTGTGTTTCTTCAGCCTGATTGACAGAGGAAGCTACCTGGAGGCCAAATCTAACTACTGCAGAGGTCTCCACTTCATTTCCAAGCTTGTTCCTTAGTTCAAACTATGATACATGCAGATGATAGTCATGTTACTGAAATTCTACCAAAGTAACCACTCCCATCCTCTGACACTGCAGAAAAATAGTGAAAAAAAAACATTGTTTCCTATGTTACAATGATGCATTCCAGGAAATGAGTCACCTGTTCTACAAAACCTAGAAGCTCTTCGTCTCATTTTAACAAATGGTGTTCTATCAAACATACAGGCTTACCCAAATCCTTACAGACCAGCCAAGAACATCAGTATTCTTGATAAACATGCCAGATTACAGTAGTGTCTCATTTTTCTGCCTAGCCACTGAACTGTTTCTTCTTGGAATAGGAATGCATGCATGGAGCTGTACCTCATGAACTGCACTTCACAGTTTACAACATCTAATTCCATTTAGCGGTTCTTTTTGAAGACATATTTCCCAGTATATGTAATTCTGTCAGCCAAAGTACTTAATTATTGGAAGAGTCTTCTGCATATTTCATAAAGATAAAACTTGGTACATCAGTTTTATTTGCTCTAAGGTGGAATTCTTAAATCCTCCTATCCATAGAAAAACATAGCAAAGAGCACATGGAAAATACTGTTTAAACTTACCTTAGCATGACTGATCCCATTGGGATATCTTCTGCTACTTCCTTTCAGTCATAGGACCAGACCATAAGAGTTTAATAATGCAAAACTTATTTGGAAAGCATTGGCAGGAAGTCTGGCTACAGAATTAATACAAATTCACTCAGTTTAACTCAACAGAAAAGCATGAATCAGAGGGCTGATGAGTAGTATAGATATTTTCTGGGCGATTTCCAGCTTTTTCAGAGGTGGATTGCATTGTTGAGATTTCTCAGACAAGCATAGAGGTAAAGCAGCATCAGAAATCATCCAATCTATTACTTCCATTCAGGTGATTATTTGTTTATTTCTAACTTCAGTATATGCTCCTAAGTTCTCTTACTGTACAACATGTTTCTATGGTGGGTGAAGGTCTGTTTGAAAGTCACAAGCAAAGCATAGTAAAAAAAAACAACCCTAAGTTACCCATTTGTAGCTGGGAAACAAAATGTCAATTTATCTAATGTTCTCAATTTTGATTTTTGGTTAGAGAATAAGTTTTGAACTAAAATAAACAGAGAAGCTCATTTATAGTTATAAGCCAGCACAAACATTCCTATCAGTAAAACAAAATAAGCAGTTTGCTTTGTTCACTTTGACAATGCAATATACATAGTGTAAACAACACCATTTTAATTAGGAGTTTCCACAAGTTTCCTGTGTATTGGTTGTTTGATGCCTGGAATACAGTGATGGGAATTGTAATGCTTGGTTTTGTTTGCTGTTTTAATTTAAGGCACGTGCTAAATGCAAATCACCAGCTGTGACCAGTTCTCCAGGAGATTCAAGAGAAACTGTAAAAGTTAAGGAGTCTACTGAGGGAGCTGATGGTTCTGAAGAAACTCCAAAGTTATCATTAGGTAATTTTGAGAAAGTTCAATAGTAGATGTGCAACACAAATACACACACACAGGTGATCCTCAGAAACAAGCATTGCATCTCAGTGGAATTTATTCTTAAAGAGAGTTTGTGAAAAATTTGTAGTTTGATATTCTGAGGTCACTTTCAATAATACAGTTCCAATTTTAGCAAATAAGTCTGCGCTGTCCTTAGTTATTTTTCCATGTGTCCTTTACTCATCTTTGTATGCATTCACACTAAGTTTTCATATCACAGACACTTGAGCTGGATACTTTTAGCCTTGGTAGTACCTGTGGGGTATCCTTGGGCCATTTTATGGGCATTAATTTCTGGCCGTTAATACATGAAGTGGTTGTCAGACCCTCAGTTCTTTAAAACTGACTTAGTGTCCTTCGTGATAGGAAATGTGAAAGAAAAGAGCATCACCTTTTAGAAATATCTTTTTTCCTTATTTTTTCTGCCCTTCTTGAAAAATTTTGTTACAGTTGTTTAAACTCTGATTCTCTGCTTTCCACTCTTGGAAGAATGCAGAAGGTCTGCAGGTATACTTGTATTCTTCTCTTAGCCTGATTTGATTCCTCTTATTTTTGCATAGTTATGCCACCTTTCAGTGGCACCATTAGATTACTGATCTGCAGGACTTAATCCTGTATTTGAGAGACAGGGGATCTCGGAGCCTGGGAGTCAGAACTTGTTTGCTGTTCTTGTGCCTGCTCAGCTGAAGCTGGGCATTTAAATGCTCCTTAAACACCAAAGATGAGAAGTCAGACAGCTCTTTGAGAATCTTCTTGCTTTGTAGAGCTGGCATCATACAACAACACACCTGTTCCAAGAGGATACTAAGACAGCTTGTCACAGCTTATCCTCCAGTTTGGTTATAGTGGTTTCAGTTAGTAGTGAGGGCAAAAAAAAAATAAAATCAAGGAGTGTGCATACTGTGAATCTTCTTCCAGATTATTCTCATACAGAACTGAGGACTGCTTTTTAGCTCAGTCTCTTAATATCTAACTCCAAAGCACGGGCTCTCACCTAAAGCTCCATCTTGGATAACAAGGTCATGACTTCAGCTTGAGTCTCTTCTGCATAGTACCACATGCAATGCTAGGAAAGGGCACAGCATTCTGTGCCTCTGTCTTTCTTCTCAGTGTGGTTTGGTTCCAGACCCTCACTGCCCACCAGACTTGTTCTCAGATCCTGGCTGTATTCTCACTTGAAGAGTCACCTTAGTGCAGAACAGAGTAGCTTGCCTTTCTTATCTGAGAAGAGGGAGGTATCCCATACCAAGGGAGCATCAACTTGGCAATGTGACTCCTTACACAAAAATAGTCCTCAGTTAGGAAAATATAGCACCCCCCTATCTTTTGTCAGGCATGTATTTCTTTTATTTCAGCCATATGCCTTTTCATCATCTTACACAGTGTATAATCAATGAAAATTACATAAAGGAATATTATATAATCAAATAACACTAAGATGTTATAATAATGAAATAAGCAAGAGAGTTAGGCACAGCAAGACAAAGAGAATAAATAGGATGCTTACCCGTGTTGTGGGCTCACTCAGGAAAGACCAGTGGAGTGGATCTTCCAAAGAGAGAGAGAGATCCTTCCCCACTGGTAGTCAGCTCTTAAATGGGTCTAGGAGATGTGGAGCCAGGCTCCACTCCTTCCTGCAGCACAGGTGAATTGCTTTCACCTGTGCTCCCAGGGCTGACTCATTGCTCGCCTCAGGTGATCAATCAGAGGTTCAGGCCATGACTCAGCAGTTCCCATACACACAGTTTCACTTTAAGATCACAAACTTCATTTGGTGGGTCGCTAAAAGTTTTCTACTATGTAATGAATTTGAAGCTAATGGCAATTGCTTAAATCTTCTTAATTTCCACTTTGGCGAACCCTGTTAGTGGTTCACAAATGAGAGATTGCAAAACCATTCATCCTGTACAATGACCACCCAACTTCTTGCACTGCTAGGAGATAGGAAGGTAAGTTTCATAGTAATAGTTACAGACAGCACAGTGTTGAATGCAGGTGACCTTTCCAGCATTCCTGAAGAACACCTCCCTTTCTTGATACCTGCCAGCTGTGTTTGCATCCAGCACAGATAAGGACGCAGCACCTGCTAGAGTGGTCCTGGGTGCTTGCCTTTTGAGAAGACTGAAGTGTTTGCCCACATCAAAAAGCACTGCTTAGCTTAGTCACCCACAGTATGAATGTACATATAGACAAATTCTCAAAGGAAAGAATAGGTTACATGCCAGTACAATTACAATTCTTTGAGACATTGTCTATTTGTACATTTGCCATCGACCCTCCTCCTTCCCTTGTCTCCTTAGTGTCTTTTCAGGTTTGTGAGTCAAGTGAAACTGAGGGTCCTATGATCACATCCCACAGGTACTGCTAGGACACAAACATCTCCAGCTTGAGTGTTTGCAATATGGACAGCAACAGTATGAATGCACACACACACTACACATTTCAAAGGACTACTTCCTGGTAAGTAGTTTCCCCTGTTCATAGTGTTGGTTCTGGTGTTTGGCATGAGGTGTGTGTTCTTCAGGTCTTTTTTCCCTACTTTTTAAAGAAGGCAGCCCTGGTGTGAAGATTCTTCCTAGCACTTTTAGCTCTCTTGGTACCTCTAAGCAATTTCATTTATCATAAAGTGATAGACATATTTCACTGAAACACAAGTTCTTCATCTTTATTTTACATTTCTTTCCTAGTTTGTTTTCTGTGCTTTGAGCATTCTCTCTCCTTTGCTTTTCCCCACTGCTTTTTTCACAGTTATTATCATTTTCTGTACGAAAGAACCAGCAGCATCAAACTAAACTATTCCATGCTTTAACTTAAAACAACAGCAACAAAAAACCCACAGACAACTCAGTGAACAGCTGTTTGCTTTGCACTAGTGTCAGTGAAGCTAGGCTATGCTATCTCTTACTGTGCTTTGATAGAAGCCAAGGAAACTGCTCATACTTTAATACTAATGCCAGTTATTTCTAAACATTACTGAAAAAAGCCGTAGTGCATCATTGTAGAATTCTAGTTTGCTACATTCAGTTGCACATCTTAACTCAGAGATCACAGAATACACTTAAAGAGACTGCACTAGAATTCTTACTGCGCTCTTAGTGTTTTTGCATTGATACCAGTATTTTCAGGACAGTTGCTTTGGGCAAGGTGAGTGAGCTGATTGAGGAAGGAAGGCATTGGGGTCACCTGAACCTTGCTTGAGCTTCCCTGCCCAAAGCTCCCCTGGCAGCCTCCAGCCAGCCTGCCTGGGGCTCTGAGCTCTGCTGATGTCAGGCACAAAGTCAACTTCTAGTGTATCCTCTCCTAGAGGATCCTAGAAGATCAGTTCTGAAAATGAGATCTTAAGCTGTGGGTCTGAATAGGTAACCTCCCAGTTTTGGGGCCAGCATAATGCCTTGCACCTTGAGTTTTCACTTCCTTCCCTCTCCCTTACACGTTCACTTAAATACAAAAGTATTGCCTGATCCTGTTCTTTGAAGCTGAAAACTGAAGCAGCACCCTTGTATTTGGAGCTGGCTGAAGCGTGCTGTGTGGACTGCTGATTACTGACTCTTAATTAACACAGAGAGCGAGGGTATAATCTTGATATAAACTGCCCACTGGAATACTGCGTGTGAAATTACATTCCAAGCTGTAGAAATAGGTTAGAACAATATGATGGGAGAATTGGCATGATAGAAAGATGTTATAAGAGAAGGGAAAAAAGATTGCTTACCCATATCTGAAGGGAAGGTTCCAGGTCAGCAGGGGAAAGCTTCACCAGGGAGGGATCTGCAGAGAGAAATCCTTCCCCAGTGGGGTCTAAGAGAGGTGCAGCCAGGCTCCACCCCTTCCTGTCACACAGCTGAACTGCCTTCACCTGTGCTCCCAGGGCTGACCAGCTCCTTTCCCCAGGTGCTCAGTCAGTGGGTCAGGCTGTGACTCAGCAGTTCCCATACACAAGCATTTCACAATAATTCATAATCGCAGTAGTGATGCTTTAATGTAAAGCATTACTTAGTAGTATAAATACGTTACTTACCAGTGGTTTTTGATGGTGAGTTTTATGAAAAGAATATAAAATCAACTTTCTCCCCTTTTTAAGCAAGTCTTCCCTTTTTTTAGAGGAGAGATCTTAATATTAGAGGAAACCCTCTATTTATTCTTTACTTGATGTGTTACTGTTTTTTTTTTTTAATGGGAAATTGCTGTTTAGAGGAATCTCGGCAATCTGCAAGGGCAGACTTAAAACCAGTCCGCCCACCACAGAAAGGCCCAGAGAGCTTACCTCAGCCCACCAAAGGGAAGGAGGACATGAAGAAAAGAGCATCTGGAAAACGTGCAGAAAGTGCAGCACAGAAAGCTGCACCAGAAGGACATGTAAGTTTAAAGCAACCAGCAATGCCTTCTGCCCCTGAAACAGAACCTAGAATGACACAGAAAGTAGACAGAAAATAGTATTATGTTTATAATATGTCTTTTGTTATTGTAATGCATTTCTTTTAACCAGCATGCAAGTACTGTTATCGTATTTAGCACTTTAATTTGCATGAAGTTCAGACCACCACTCCATTTTTAAGAGTAGAATTCTAGAACTTAGCATTCAGCCTTTAACCTTGTGGTAAGTTCTTAATAAGACAGCTATGGCTTGAAGTTTTCACTTGGCTTCTGAAAACAAGCTACTAAGTTGAGAGGCAAAGTTGATGTACAGGCTTTTATTATTTAATGAATACATAACTTAATTTTGTCATGTGTCTTATTTCCAAATGTACTTCAAAAACATTCAGAATACCCCAGAACTTGACGAGCAGCAGCTGAGACAACGGGAAGACTATCTTAAGAAAAAACGAGATATGCTGATAGCTGCAAAGAAAGAGTCAAGAAATAATATAATACCACCCACGAACACAGACCAGAAGGAGGAGGAACCATCTCCCAAAGAGGTAAAGGGTTCAAATACTTAAAATCATCCTGACGGCTTTATAACAGTCAGGCAGTTTCAGTGAAGATGTGGCTGAGTGTGGTAGCAGTATTAAAGGAGCAAGTGGTGGGAGTAGTGGAACTATTTTCAGGTCACTTTGCAGAAGAGTACAGGCTAAAAGTTTTAATCATTAAGTTAGCATTTCACCTCTGTATTGCCAAATCCTCTTGATTAAGTTTATGAACTGTTAGAGTGTTGGTTTTCTTCTAATCCTTTGGCCAACAATTTGGGCTTCCTTAAATCCATTTTTTTTCCAGCTAAGACAGAAAAAAAATATATTTTGCAAAGTCCAATTTTACGTAGAAAAACTTGCTTAGTTCTCCTGATCTCGGAGGGTTTTGCTCCTTTTTCAAATAAATAAATCCCTGGTTAACAAATCAGCCACTGGACTAGAAGTGATGTGATAATGCAATTTAAAAAGGCAAGGCACTCTGAAGAGTAGATGCTGCTGTCATCTATCCAGTTGCCTCCAATACAAGGAAATACTTGTGGAAGAATTAGAATTATAGGAAAGGGATTGGTAAGTTTGTAGAGATACAAGAGAGCTATTCCATTCTTCGTGGTGTTTTTGTCCCACATACAAATGTGAATGGTCTCCCAGCCGTGTTGGTTGGTAGCTATAAACATGTTCTCTGTTCAGATGTATCAGGGAGAGCTCTGTGGGATAGTTCTGCACCTCAGAAAGAAGATTTAATTGTGACTGTAGTAATAAGCCTATGTCTTCAAGAGATCCTCATCCCATTATTCTAGTTGGTAGACACTGAAATGCAGCAGCATCTGGTTGGCTTGTGGTGTGTTGCTGCTGTTTCAGCTGGTCATCCTGTCACCACCTTGGTTCCATCTGCAGTAATGACTGAGGCATTTGTCACAGTCTGACTTTACAACTTGGACAATCAGCAGATCTCTCTTAAAGAGGGCTTTGCCCTTGCATGTTTAGTGCAAAGAGGTGAAACCTGTGATGGTAACAGCAAGTTCTCAGTGCAAGGAGAAACATCAGTGAAAACAACAGAGCCACTCTTGTATCAAATCCTGCTTCCATAAGGCACAGTAGAAAAAGGAAAAAAAAAAAAAAAAGGCTGCTGCTGCTTTTCAGTCTGTTAGGCAAATGCCTTGTGTAAAACACACAGTATTCTGGGCAGTGCAGGGAGATAAACTCAAGGACAGACTCGTCAGTCAATGAATTAACTCATCATTCCTTAGCATACAAAAGGTGCAGCAATCACAGAAATCCTTGTGATAGAAAATCACATCTGGGAAAAACAGTTAGCTATGCCAAGGAAAGCAGGTACAGCCATAAAGACTGGCATCCTATGGCAGGATAAAGCTGTCAGTGTAGGTCAGGCATCAGGAGAAAAAAGAAAACTTCTGCCTTCTGCTAATCATTATTATAACTAATATGATGTAATGTGTTTTTATCAGACCCATTGTTTGTAACGTTTATGTGAAAAGAAATCTTAAACTCTCAATGTGGATAAGGGAGGTAGTAGAAAACCTTAAAAAAGAAAGTAATGCTATTAAAAAGCAAATCGCTGCTTTTTAGCAAAGAGAAGCCACTTAAGATAAGAAATTTTATCATCTCAGGAGTGTTTTGTAATTGCTGAGCGTTTTAATATGCTCAGGATGTGCCCATAGTGTTGATGGGTGAACTCCTGAGCAGCACCAGTAAAGTTAAGACACTGCAGGATCCGCTTCCCAAGAAACGAAGAAACTTTTTGCATCATTTTGGGTTGCAAGCAAGTTTGAAGGGGTGGGTGTGCAGCATCAGGTCTGAAAGTGATGCTCTTTGGCTGCTCCTTGTCAGGAAAAAAGGTCTCTGCCAGCACTGCCTGCTGTGGCTCAGCTGCCTGGGTAGCAGTTAGCATTAGAAGCTGCAGTACGTATTAGGAAGTCGTGCAGTTTATTTATTGCAGTTTTTTTTTTTTCCCATTTTGTTTGTAGGAAGTTTCAGAAGAGAAGCAAAAATTACTGCAGAAGAGGAAAGTGCTCGCAGAAAAACTAAAAGAAGAAGTTATTAATAAGCGGTAATTGTAAGCAGCTCATTGCAGATCTCAAGAACATAGGCATCTTTTAGAATAAATTGTAACCAATAATGGAACGGGTTTGTTTTCAAGTATCTCGCACTTGTTTTTATAGAGCTTTCAGACAACTCACTCTGTACTTTGTATAAAATATTTGAAGTTATGCTGAAATACATTGAAAACAGGTTTTCCAGAATGATGAAAACTCACTGATTTTCACTGGAACGTGCTCAACAGTGAGGCAGTTTCACAGCCTCAGCCACTCAAATGTACAACAAAAGCAAATATTTATCTGTTAAAATAATAGCTAAAAAATGGGAACGAACAGATTTGAATAACTTTTTCTAAAGATTATAGAATTTGGTTCGTTAGAATATCAGAAATAAACTATTATTTTGGGCTGTAATGGAGTCTGAGTTCACATGGAAGTGCTATTGTGACCATCTTGTATTTGAAGGAACAGCTCATGCAGCATGAAGTGAGGAGAGCTGGAGGTTACGCTGCTGTACACACCTTCCAGGACACTTACCTGTACCATAGATCCAAGTTTGCTATGAATAAGTTAAAGAACAAAACAGAAGTAAGAACTAGGAACATCACCAGAGCAATTTGGTCCCAAAGTCAAGTCTTTAAACAAATCATTTACCAGTTTGTCTTTGGCAGACTTAAAATGAAGCACGGGAGAGGGTGCCCTTAGCACATTGTTGACTGTAACTCTGACATTAAAAGAAACAGCCCAACCACTTCAAATTCCGTGTAGCTTTTTATTAAAATAGCATTTATAACTGATACATGTTGGCAGATGTTCTTTACTTTTCCCAAAGGAGTGGTAGTGGAAGGGCCCCAGCAGGATCCGTGCAGGGGAAGCAGCCGTGGGCGACCCCTGGGGGCCGAGATGCGAGGTGACAGCCCCAGCCGTGAGCTGCACAGCTCAATGCTCCTTGGTACAGTTTTTCTAGTAGCTGCAAAAGTTGGTAATGTTCTTGTTTTTGCTGTTAGAAAAAAACTCGTGCTGGTCTGAAGCATTTTTTAAGCTCCTGATGGTACTTGAGGAGAGAGCTGACGTGGTGGGGAGCACTGAGTGAGCACTGACACGCTTCAGTCAGAGCCTGAGAGGAGCTGCCTCGGGTAGCTGTTCAGAGCATCAGGACAGCCCGGGTCCACGGGCCAGGTAACAGTTTTTCAGCCTTAGGTTAGTAAAGGCACACGGTGCAACTCTGCTGCTTGAGTAGCACTGGAGGTGGTTTATCATCTTTACTGATGGAGAAAAGACTTGAGAAGAAAGAGAGACAGTGGTCAGCGGGAGAGCAAGCACGCACCAGCAATACTGCAGGCAGCTCTGCTTTGACCAGTGAGGGACATTCAGATCCTCCATGTCCAGAGCTGAGGGCGCAGCACCGCCATCCCCAGGTCCACATGAGTGCCATCCAGCAGCACCTGGCTCAGAGGTGGGAAGAACTCAGGTGTTCCCTACTAGCACAGAGTCACTACCACAACTGCACCACAGCTATTCTTAAAGAATGTTGGAAAATGACCACATTTAAAATCCTGAGTTAACTTACCGTGTACAACAAACCAAACAAAAGCAGTAATTATGGAATTACAGGGTCACATTTTAATTCCTGAATTGTACAGTTCAGCATTAATATCACCACGTGTATACAAATGGTGTAAAACAAGTACAGTGGTATTTTTAATACAAAATAAACTTCTGTTTTATGGAAAAACTATACTTCATATCTACACAGACAGCCCATCTTTTTCCAAACGATAGCTAAAATTAAAATTAACTACAAAATCTCCAAAACAGAGAAACTGCTTCAGTTCAGACTATTCCAGGAGAAATGGACCCATAACACATTACAAGAGTGATCTACGTGGTGGACTGCAGCTGGTTTCGTAGTTCATTCTTTTTTAAACATTTCTGACATCACGCGGTGGGAAGTTTCCTCTCCCTTCTTCATGATCTCAGACCACATATGGGCAAACTAACATTAAAATATTTACAGTTCGCTTTCTGTTCTTGAAATAAAACCCTGGACCGTTTGCCTCTCTCAGCTCACCTAGCTTGGCTGCGGTTCATTTACCTACGTGGAATGTACTTTTATTTTCTATCTTTAAAAAGCAGCTTTCATCTCGCACCCAGACGGAGGTGCTGCCTGCTGATTCTGCCCCAAAGACCGCTCTTCTGCTCCTAGAATTCCACCTTGGTCCGAACAGACTTGGCTGTTAAACGCCACTAAACTCATCACTAAGAAAAACCCGTTAGTGTTTCTCAATACCACCTCAGCTACGCAATTTCAAGTCGCAAACAGGGAAATCTGCTCTGAGAAGCTGCAGCTCGTTTTAATGAAGCAGAAAATGATTCCGATTCCGTGTCTTCCACAGCCAACAGCTCTGCGCGTGCTGTGAAGCAGCGCCGTGACACAGCAGTCCCTGCAGATGTTTGGGAAGCAGTCAGTCCTTGGCTTAGTTA
This sequence comes from Phasianus colchicus, assembly GCF_987193195.1. Taxonomy (NCBI): domain Eukaryota; kingdom Metazoa; phylum Chordata; class Aves; order Galliformes; family Phasianidae; genus Phasianus; species Phasianus colchicus. The sequence continues at coordinate 2,758,979 of NC_143437.1, read as the reverse complement.
TTACTGGATATCTAATGGGGGGGCTGGGGGGAACAAAAAGAAAAACAACGACCAACCAAGCAGAACCATCTATTCTGCATCCAGCTTCCGTTTTATCCTCTTGGAAAATAGAAATTAAAACTGATTTTTAATTGTTTTTAAAAAAAAACAAAAACAAAACAACTCAGCATGCACTAAAAATGCAGTGTCCCTCCCTCCGACCACAAGAAATTTCATTTGTAATAAATGGTCCCAAAAATCTAGATTGTTCTTATGCAAATACAGTTAGTTTTCCCTTAATTTTTTTTTTTTTCATTTTTTCAGTTTTTTTTCTTAAAGAGGCATTGCTAAAAGAACACAATGTGACAGCACCATTACAAAATTAAGATTACCGGGTTCAAAATTTAAGCCTGATTTTTTTTTTTTTTTTCCTAGTTCTGTTAAACACTGGGGAAACCCTGCAATAGTTTTTTTTTTTTAGAAATCGTTCCCTTCCCCCCCACGCCCTCCCAACACCTGAGACTTTCCTTGCTGAGAAGCCATCATCCAGGTTCTGTGAATACTAACCCATTTTTTTTTTTCTTTTTCTTTTTTTTTTTTTCTTGACAGCCTGAATGGCAGACTCCTTACTTACTAGAAAGACATTCAGTTCCTTGGAAGCCTTGTGTTTACAGAACTAACCCTTTCTAGCTCACAGACCGAGTTTCTTTTGCTACTCCTTGCGTTATCTCATGTACTCGTGGGAGAAAGCTTTCTCAATCAGATTCTTTTTAGCTCTTAAAACAGTTGCAGCATTTGAAACCCCGTAATAAAAAGTTTTTATTCCAAAGTTTTGGTTTCCTTTATGAACCCAGACGAGATCTTTTCCTTGGAGATGTCTCTTCCTCTTCGTCGTCGTCTTCATCGTCAGGATAATCCACCAGGCCAACTAGACTTCCCTGCCAATCCAAAGAAAAAGAACAAATCTCACATTGAAAAAATATCCAGGGTAGTGTCATTTTTAGTGCATGCCCCCCCCCAAAGCTCAGCCAGGACACACAAGCCTGCAGAACGCCAGGCTTTTCTTAGGATGGCACTCAAATCTACCAGTGCTTGGTTTTACAGCTTTCTGTAAAGTTCAAGTAATTCTCCTCTAAGGAATTACAAATAATGAGTGCTATTTGCAAGCCGGGGACTGCGTATCTCCTTGGTGATGCCTTTTCCATTCAGAGACCCATTTGTCTTCAGAATCTTTTTCAATCTCAAGGGCAAAAGAAAATACTGAAGCATCCCTGCTCCTCTGCATCTGGCCTCAGAATTATTTCAAATCACTGTAAGCTCAAATAGCTGCTACAAAACCTAACGTGTACACGCACATTTTCCTGGTAAGGCTCAGTGTGCAATAAACATTTTAGCACACTCTTCTCCAACCTCTCCTGAGTTTTCAGGCTGACAACGCAAATAAAGCATGTACAAGACATACCAGGTGCATCAGCTAACTTCTGAATTTCATCTGCTTAAAAACACTGAAGCTCTTGACAGTGCAGTCCACTGATGTAATACAGGGGGAAAAAGTAAGTTACACACACAAAGCAGGAATGGATGTGGAAAAGCTGAGGACTGGGAGCAGTGGAGTTATGCAAAAGATGAGAGATGACAGCCCAATAGATTAGCAGCAGGTTCCCATCCCCACTCACTACTTCCAACCTTCCCCAAAGCAGCAGGCATTAAAGCTTGGCAGGGCACAGATAAATGTACACTGCAGTAAGGCACCACACAGAGACCTGCTGCACTGCAATCTGAAGAGTTTGTTACACAGCTCTGCTGCCCTACGTGAGGACAGCTGCTTTCACACAGATCTCCCACCTTCGTGGCTGTCACTGCTGTGGTCAGGGTGGCGTTCTTGGAAGACGAGCCATTGGAGCTTGCTGGTGATGTCTGAGCTGCCACAGATTTGCTGTTTGCACCGTTTGCGCCATTGGCTGCGCTGGCTGAGTGGGAAAAAGTGAACTTGAATCCCCCAGCTGAAGTCCTTTTGGGAAGATTCTCTTTATCTTCACTCTCTTTAGCTGAGGGACAGAATTTTCATGCGTTAAGTATCAGCTGTATACCACAAAGCACAATCCACATCACAATCCATCATGGGGCAGAAGCAGCCTCTTTCTAAAACTCTGGTTTGAACAAGCAGCTTGCTCACTGACCTCACGCAAAGTGTGCCAGCATTCCAAGTAAGAGTGGCACAGCTTTGGTACAGATGGTGCTCACTCAGAACACACACACACACAGACATTTGGTTTTGAATGCCAGTTAAACCAGGTGTTAAACTGGTCTGGAGCAATCACACTTGTTTTAATCCTCACCTGGCTTGCAAAGACACACTGGCAGTTCATCCCTTAGTGTGGAACATCTTTCCTCCTGCTTATGATTCAAACCCCAGGTGTGAGCACACAACACTCTACATGTCTTGCACAGAGTAAATACAGTGACAATGAGATGAAATACCTTTTTTAGTTTCCATAAACTTTTCGTAGCTGTCTGGAAAATCATCCTCTGGTTTAGACTTCTCAACTGGAGGTACAACAGCTTCACCTTCCTCCTCTTCATCTTCATTGAACCACATTTCTTCATCCTCCTCTAAGGCTCTTGCATCTCTGCGAAATCTATTGCTACGCAATATAGATGGGACACTGTAAGAGACACACAACATGTGGTTCAAGTGTCAGGATCCGACAGGATAAGAAATGGCTTCTGATGCCTTCAGGTAAACCATTCCATTCTGCCACCACAGTTTGACCAACACCCCAAGTGGCAAGAAGGCAGACTGAGGCCTAACTTGGAATGAAACAGATTCTGCCCTTTTAAGCTGAATGTTTTCTGACTAGCATTTAACACACTGACAAACTGAACTGTACCACAGTAGGCCAATGATGAAAGCCAGATGTAGGTTTACTCTTAATACATATAAAAATACAAAGAAGCTCACACCTCAACCACAGCTTCCTGCTTTTTCTGACATTCATGAAAGAATTAAAACAAAACAAAACAGCAGTAAGCTGATATTACATGACATTAAATAGCAGTATTCCAAACTATAGTTATTACCTGTTCAGTTTCTGGTTTTGCCGGTCTTTCTCTTGCTCATATTTTGTCTTCAACCCCTTGAATGTCTGAACATATTCGATAGATTCAAGTGCATTATAAAAGTTTTCAACTATATGTGCAATAAGCGACTTAATATCTTCCTGCATAAGAACAAAGCAAATATTTAAGTCTGCAGAAGTTCAGAAAGCTTTAGAATTGATTAATTTTAGAAGTAACTGATTAATTGTCCTAATTAAGAATTATGTAGCCAGCAGGGCTAGGGGAGGGCGGGGTGTCCATCTCTGCTCTGCCCTTGTGAAATTTCATCTGCAGCACTGCATCCAGGCCAGCACAGGAGGCATGTGGAGCTGCTGGAGAGGGTCCAGACAAAGGCCACAAAATGCTCAGAGAATGGAGCACCTCTCTTATGAAGAAAGGCTGAGGGTGCTGGGGAGACCTTAGAACAGCCTTCCAGTACTAAAGGGGGCCTACAGGAAAGCTGGAGAGGGACTTTTTGCAAGCATATGTAGGGGTAGGACAAAAGGAAATGGCTTTAAACTAAAAGAGGGGAGATTTATGTTAGATGTTACGAAGAAATTCTTCACTCAAAGAGCAGTGAGGCACTGGCACTGCTGCCCAGAGAGCTGTAGGTGCCCAAGGCCAGGCTGGATGGACTCTGGGCAGCCTGAGCTGGTGGGAGGCAGCCCATGGCAGGAGTAGTGCTGGTGGGTAGGGGTGAGTGGGGAAGGGACACTTTAAGGTCCCTTCCAACCCACACCATTCTGTGACCACAATTCTTGTAGAAAGTGTAAAAATCAATTGCTGTTTTTCATACTATTTCTCAGATTAATAGACAACACTCTGTATTTTACCAACCCTCTTTGTTATATTTTGATTAAACCATGATATTCACTATCCCAGACCAGGCTTAATTGAGGAAAAAAAGTTTCATTAGGCTCTGCTCTCCCCTTAAGTTTTACTTCTCTTTATAGTGCTAAATAGCTGCATCAGCACACGTGGAACCTTTTGTTCAGTTGTCCAACCATAAGTCTAACTGTGTTGTAGTCTGAGTGTTAAGGCTTATACAAGGGCAAAAGACATTTGAACATACAACTTTCCCTTTTTCTGGGAATGACAGCAACTACAATACCCGACATCTAAGAATTGCCTTCATTTTCACAGACCACAAAGACTTCTGAGAAGACTCCCACACCAGCATGCTTGCAGCATGCAGCTCAGGACCTGTTCTCAGTCCTTGATTCCTACCCCACAGTACAACAACTGGGTGCTCCTGCTTGTCCTGTCTGTCCTGTCTGTGTGCTGCCAGTGGAAGAGCCATTGTTTCAGAGCTGACACCATCTCAGAAAGCATGATCTCAAAGGACAGTGATCTTTCCAACTGACAGTCAAATCGGTCTCATTTTCCTCACTTCCAAGTCTGGTCTCAAACAACTCAGCCACTTACAAGAATTTAATCTCCAGGATGCTATCTTCTACACAGACACGGGTATAAATAAGGCTTCTACATGTATCTTCAGAGAAAAATCAAGTAAAATAAGCACAAAGCAGCATACTGGCTCTTTGCTATTTTTAATCTCTCTCCGGGATTTTAATTTGTGATTTTAATTACTATTAAATATTTAATTCCTGTGAAATACGTGCACTTTGTTCTACTTGGGTGACTTGTGTGCATACGTATATACAAGAGCTGCAGAAGCTGCTTAACTACGTACCACTCTGATGAATTCAAACAGTTCGATCACAGCAGAGTTGAGCAGATTGTATCTGGTTCCATTATCCAGCAGAGCATTTATAACCGGCTCAAAGAGATTTCCCTTGGTGATATAACGGTTGTAAAATTCATCTTTTAGCCCAATTATCCTCCTCATGAAGCGAAGAGCACCTACATGAGGAAAGAAATGAAAGAGTAACTACACATCCAGCCTCCAATCCGCCCCTCTTGGCAAGAACTGAAAAGACAAATTCAAAAGAAACATCTGCAGATGGTTAACTTGGTTTCCTCCTCCATTCTCTGACTTTCTTCTATATCTGAACGCAATCAGGATCCATCGTTTTCTTTCTGAAGTAGTGCAGTAACAAACCTTAATGAGTGTAAAATTAAATTAGTTCATTCCCATGCTTCTGTGTGCACCTTCCAGAACCACGTTTCATCCAGTCCATTTGCTCCCCAGGTGCAGCACCAGATTTAGGAAGTTACTTAGAAAAGACAGGACATCCACTTAACACAGATGATCACAACAGATCCCTGCTACCACATCACCAGCTGCAATCATTCTCCTTCCACCACTCTAGTTAACTCCAGTAACTCCACTTCTTTTTTTCAGACTCACTAACCAGCGAGCCTTAAGAACAGGTTGGTTGTGGAGTCTCCTTCTCTGGAGATATTCAAGACCTGCCTGGATGCCTACTTGTGCGACCTGGTATAGGGAACCTGCTTTGGCAGGGGGGTTGGACTCGATCTCTGGAGTCCCTTCCAACCCTTACAATTCTGTGATTCTGTAACAGAGTTTTATCCCAATTCTGAACTCAGCCATATCCTTTTATTTACAACACATTCCACGCAGTACAAAAAACATCCTGAGGAAGGAAACTGTGGCAGCTCCATACTCACACAAGGCCAGAAAAGTGTGTTTTGAATTCATCAAGACCAGCACTCTTCTTAGCAAATCTTTGTTCATAATGTAGTTCTTGATGTGATAGGTGTGGTGCTCCACACAGAAAGTAAGCAGCTCCAGGATTAAGGCGAGCAGTTGTGCCGTCTGGTAATTATCTACAAGAAAAATGCAGACATGAACAGACACTAAAGAGGAGGATCTTACAAAAGCAAGAGAGACTGGAAAGGGGAAAAGAAACAAAACACAGCTACTCAGAAAAGATGAAAATGTTCTTCCAGCTTCTTGCTATCTCAAATAAAACCCAGCACCCACATCTCCTTTAATAATACGTATTTAAGCAACAAGATGAACTTTCTTCTTTAAATGAAGGTATGCATGATGCAGAACAAGGTTCAGAACTCAAGGTCAATTAAAACTTACCAGGACAAATCGTATTACTTTTAGTGGACCCAACTACTGCATCTGATAAATAGAAAAAAAAAGCAAATGTAAGAAAAAGTTTTCAAAGCACTGCAAATATGCAAAAGATAGGGATAAGTCGTTCTACCAGCTGTTCAAGCTTTTAATTTAACCAAAACTCTGAGCTACAGGGAAGCAATCATACAGTCAGAATGCATGCCAGCTGACATCTCAGTCCATTTACGTTACAAAATTTCAAATGCAACTAGGTGAAAATACAATCTAACACTAAAGAGTATTATTCCTACACAGCTCATTCTATTTTCTTCAAATATCTCCAAATGAATACTCCAGATATTCTATTTCTGTTCTCAGTTAACACACATTTGTTTTTTTTTTTTGCACTCAACCACGAGAAAATGGGTATGACCAAATCAAACACATTTGCAAAACCATTCCTTTCATCCCTTGAAAAAGTGCTTTAAAAAAAGCCTGACTCAGAGGCTGCCATGATATTAAATGTCTTTGTAAAGCATTCAACTAATGTGAGTGCTAATTACGTAATTAAGTGCCAATTCATTCACCATTATCAAGTTAGAGAAAAGAAAAAGGAGCTCCAAGTATCTCTTGGCAGAGGTTTCCTTCAGCATTTCTCCACTGTTGCCTAATCCAGACTTCAGTCAATCGCCTGAGCTGACATAACTTCCCATCAATATCACAGCATTTCTGCATCTGCTCTTCCAAAAGCCTCCCGTGAGCTACAGACACAGCTTTATGACAAACATCCTCTTTTACTGCCTGGCTAAAACTGGCTCACAGCTCATGGCACACGTGAGCAGGTGACTGAAAGCAAGGACCTGCATGTCACCATGCAGCTCTGTGCTCACAGAGGCCCAACATTTTCCAGGACATATATTCCCACCTTGCATCATAGGCTTATTGCTGGTATTTCCTAAGCTCAAAAAACAAGATTTTAAAACCAAAAGTAATATTACCTTTTTCACATTTATCTTCTGATGTATTAGCCAGGAGTGGAGCAGTAAGAACATGCATACAATGGTTGTAGAAGAAGTTGAGGAATTCACTTTTTTCTGTTTTCTAAAACAAACAAAACTTTATTAAACATTGGCAACTGCATGTATACTCTTAACTAAAAAGTAGTAGCAATGGAGGTATCCTACAGAGAACTGTATCCAACCCTCTCTGGTCTGCCTGCATCTTTTTGTTTGGACCTGCAATGTTAATCTCTCCCAAGATGTATTTCTGTATTTTGGGAAAGTGATATGAGACACCAAATCAACTTAAATACTGATAGAAAAAAACATGGGGGATGCAAACATACTGAAAAGACAGACTGTACTCTCACTGCTTTACAGAGTTTGCTTAAACCACTCTTGAGGGCATTAATTTTACCTATAATCACCTGCAACACATCACATCAAAACAAGCATCACCTTGTCTATTTCCTTACATTCTATATAGTGCATGCCCACCAACACACAATGTGCCTTCTTAAGGACAACACACATTAAATATGCATTAAATTTAGGAGGAAGTTTTTCACACAGAGTGTGGTGAGGCACTGGAACAGGTTGCCCAAGGAGGTTGTGGATGCCCCATCCCTGCAGGCATTCAAGGCCAGGCTGGATGTGGCTCTGGGCAGCCTGGTCTGCTGGTTGGTGACCCTGCACACAGCAGGGGGTTGAAACTAGATGATCTTTGTGGTCCTTTTCAACCCAGATCATTCTATGATTCTACGAAATACTCTGGTATGGTGCCAGTAGCAGCTGCATTGTGCCACTGGTATTAAAACAGCAACTTGGAATAACACAGATCCTACTGGACTCTCTTATGCATATATCCATAGCTGAGCTACCAGGAGTTATGATCAAACTGGTGTTATTTCACTGAAGCCTTCAGCTGTTGGTGTTAACATACACTTGGACAATGCCATATCCACATGTTATCAAAGGAAGCCTCAGTTTCTTTTATAGCTTGTTAAAATTGACGCTGTAACAAATATTCTTTTTTTAACCTCTGATGAGAACAACAATACGAAAAACAGTTTTTTATTTCTGCTGAGATGGTAAAGTGTCTTTACCCCTTTGTATTTCCTTACATTAGCTGTGGCCAACATGTTCTCTGGATCTATCAAGGTGCGCAGGAGTCCCATCAGCTGAACAGCCCCGCCGAGTTCAGGATCAGTGTCACAGATCATCTGCTCAATGACCACATTGATGAGGAGGATGTCCTGAAAAAACAAAAGCTAAAAATGAGGCAGTAGCCCAATGACTGCCATAGCTTTCACATCAGGGTGTTCTTTTTTTTTCTCTCCAATAATGAAGCAAAATGTGAAAATGGAAAGAGCTGCACTTAAACACTGGAGTTTTTGTCATGAAAAATCCATCTCAACTAAGAATCACATCTAGAAAGAGTTATGAACTTATTGCTGTGAACATATAGGATACCATCATGTTCAGAAATGTTTGTGTCTGACATTTATTTTTTCCTATGTTTCTGCCATCTACAATTCTGGACTAAATGTATCCCAAGTGCCAGGGAAGCTTTTGGTTTGTGTTTTTTGTTTTGTTTTAAAACTAATATATTTAATGAACTCAACAAACTTTACAACATGCTTACTTACATCATCACTCTGTTGGGCCTCTTGCATAACAAATTCTCGGACCATGGATGGACTAAATTCTACCAGATAAGAAAATATATCTGTAGCAGCAGATCTAACTTGCAAATCGTCCATTCCCTGGTAAAAATGAGATCAATTTAGCAGGGAGTTACAAGCTCTGAGAACATGTTATTATTAAGATTTATACAGCAGCAGAACAGTGACAGGAGAAAGAAGTGATTTTTTCCCCCATCCTTTAGAAGATCACAGGGATGTCTGTTGATTTGCTACCTCTAATTTAGGCAAGAAATGTTTTATGGTATTATTCCTTATGGCACTGAAGATGCTAGTACTGTTATGCAGAGTTCTGTAGAAAAGAACCAACTACATATTTTAGTATAAATTCACTTGTGTCTCACTCAGACAATAAGAAAATGTACAGTTTCTAAGCTTAGAAAATTAACAGGATGGGAAACACATGAAGCAGTCTACACATGGAAAAAAACCATAAGATTAGAGTTTGTCCAATCACTTAACATTCATATTGCTTTTACATTTATACAACAGTTATCAAAGAACATTAATATCACAGGTTGTTTCTCGAACATTAAAACAAACAAACAGTATACATAGTTTCCAACAACAGCAATGACACAAGTTGTAAAATCAAGCAGCAACAGATGCTTCAACCAAAGGAGTGAAAAAGCATGTTTTCACATTGCTGATTAAGATGGATTAATCTGCTTTAAACCACTGAAAAGGCAGGATTAGGATAGGATAGGAACAGATAAGAGGTCAAGATTATCTAAAAATACTTCTTTGGTCCTATTCCAACTACAACAACAACAACAACACTGAGCTGCAACGTGAAAGAATCCTTTCTGAATTTTACACTTGCTGTCAAGAGGACTGCATCATCACACAAAGTCAAAACAGTCACTGCAATGAAGTGGGGCCACCTGGACATCCTCTGGATTCTCAATGGTACTTTCAGAAGAACAAAGCCACCCAGTGAAATTTACAGAAAGGTATAGGGCAGGTCTACTTAAAGGTCACGTGTTTTCCCCCCTTTTAATAAAAACAGTTCTGAATTTTCACTTACCATCACAATTTCGAGAGCTGGAAGGATTCCCAACTTTGCCAAAGTTTTGAAAAATGCATCTCTGTTCTGAGGTTGTAACGTCTGAGAAAATGCACAGAACTCCTTGAAAAAGTTAACCTGTAACACAGGGGAAAAAACGAGCATTTGATTCAGGAAACTCTCAAAGTATGAAGTGGTTATGATTTTTATCAGTTTGTGTACTGGTTGCTGTATGTCTGCCTGGTAAAGGGACTGCTCTGCTCCTCTCCTCCAATGTTCAACATCAGTTAGGCAACATTAAGGATGAAAGGAAAGCAAAAGCAGTTAACAACAAAATCTGCTAAGAGGCTGAATTTACCTCAAAGTAGGACAGTCATCTTGTAGCTATTTTATCACATTTAGCATAGGAAGGATTTATACTTCTGCAGTTTGCCTTCTGTTAAAAGAACAAACATATTCTCCCTTGCTGAAAACAGTCACTCTAGATTTTAGAAAGGCAATTTAAACTGATAAAGAGTCAGAGAGAAACAGGTTGCCCAAGGAGGCTGTGATGCCCCATCCCTGCAGGCATTCAAGGCCAGGCTGGATGGGGCTCTGGGCAGCCTGGTCTGCTGGTTGGTGACCCTGCACATAGCAGGGGGTTGGAACTGCATGAGTATTGTGGTCCTTTGCAACCCAGGCCATTCTATGATTCTGTGTAATATACATACTAAGAGACCATTGTTAACCCTCAGCCCCAGGGCTGAAACATCTCACTGACTGAGCAAAATACAATGAGAAAAAGCAGTAACTGTATGGTAAGCCTAAGGGAGAGAGCATGCTGAAGAGCACTTAGGATAATTCACAGGGTATGTCAAGATGAAAGAGACACACAGGGATTCCTGAGTCCCATTCCTGGATCCAGACAGCATCACATGCAGCTTGTCACCAACCAGTGAAGGAGGTGTACCTTCAAGCTTAAGACTTTACTGGCTCTTTCTCAGTTACTGAGAACAAATAAACCAGATTTTTACCTCACAAGAAATATTCTTCTAGTGAGTACAAAATCAAAGACAATGGTACATTAGAAATGGTTCCCTCTAGGGTTACAGAAACACCTGACTGGAGGCAGAACTAGCAGAACAGCTCCAATGTTCCTGCTTTGTGCCTGAAGGTTAAAGTACTCCAAGAAGTCCCAAGCACAAGGACTTACCAATTCACATCGTTTGTCATCATCTGTAGCATCATCTGTTAGTTGTGCAAAAACTTCGGACAAAAATTTTTCATCTTCCTGTGTAACACAAGAGGAAAACAACTTAGACAAGACAGCTTACACATTGAACTGGCCTTTACAGGCTGACACTGTATGATCAAACTTAACTACTTGCTCACTTCTTAGAAAGGAAAAAACATGCACTCGTAGATCTGGTCAGTAAATATATACATTTTATCATTAAAAAGGGAAATGTAAGAATTCAAGTTTACAAACATCACTTCCAGTGCACTCTTTCAGTCCTCACGCCGTGCAGCAGCACCACACATGAAGCTGAGGACAGGTGAAGTGATCAGACCTGCCTCCCAGCAGCAAAACTAAGCAGGCCTCACCTCTCCCTGCTCTCCTCCAGCACTCCACTCACTGTGCTTCACAGCACCACAAACTCAATGCGTGACATCCTGCTGCCAGCAGGCAGCACAAGTGGCCACTTTATACTCCAGGCTCCCTCCCTGTCCTGCACGGGTCCTTCCTGTTGGGCTACAACTGCACAGCCCTGCAGCAGAAGCTCTTCTCAGCAAGCCAAGCTCCCCTACTTGTACCAAGTTCAGTTTTCACCCATCTGGAAAACTTTTCTGATTATTTGCTTTTCACACCAAGATCATCTATCACCAAGGGATACCCCTCAATTGCAGAGGGGACACCAACTCACCTCTTGCCAGTCATTCTGGTCACACACTACCTAATTGCCAAGGCACAGAACACCAGGATGAGCCCCCACCTCCCAGCAGCTGCCCCCCCACCCACTCTCTATATGAGGATCTTCCCAACAGCCCTTTACATGGAATAGTGCTGATGTTCTTTCAAACCAAATTGTCTGTCACTCTCCAAACACAATACAAATCTTAAAGCCAATGGTAACATTACACTTTACAACAAGTGATACCTGAATCAGCATCGGGTGGAAGATGACCTGCACAGACTTACTGGTTTATTTTAAGCATTGCTGGCTTTAACAGCTAAATTAAGCCTGTTAAAAAAATCGTATCACAACAAGCAGATTGTGTAAAGCTGCTGCAGCTGTAGTCCTCATGTCCTGGAGCACAGCACAGCTCCAGGCTCACTTTCTATGCTTGCTCTGCTTCCCACCCATCACAGAGCCCTGCTGCTGCACAACCTGTTACTTCTATAGGCTGTGTTCCCTAGGAAACACTGGTGTGTCTAAGGCAGTAAGATTTCTAATTTCTACACCAAACCCAGAGGAGCTCCAGGATTCTTATGCCACACAAAGAAGCTGATTTACACCAGGAAAGTGGGAAAAGTCCTGAACCTCCTGTTAGTACCACCATGCAGCTCCCCTGAGCTACAATAGCCAGAAACTTCTGTTTGTGTTTTCTGTGTAACCCTCAAGGCAGGTTAACTGATGTAGGTATCAATACCACTTGCAGATCAATGTGCATGCCTCAATTACAGTCTAGATAAACTAGATACACTAGATAAACTGTGTGCCATCTACTCATCCCAACCACAGCTGAGTTGGCAGTGACAGAGCAGCACGGAACTGCCACAATCCCAGAGCTTCCTTTGAAGAGTTCCAGAGAGAAGAGCCAGGAAGTGAGAGTTTTCTGCTAGGGTACAATTAAATGTTCAGTACAGTAAAACTTAAATGGAACACAAAAACCTTTTCTTTTTTCAGTATCTCTCTAAATGGAAGTAGGAGTGTGGCCCTAGGAAAATGACACTGAATGTATTTTTAGATTTAGAAAAGTTACAAGTGCAAATAATAAAATGGGAAAGATTTACTTAACCAAGTCATTCTTTCTGCAAGAGAGACCTACTTTGCTTCTTTCTGCTATTCAACCCAAGTAAAAAAAAAGCCCCAAAGCTTATCCACATAACTGCCTTTTGTTGTTCCTTTGCGTTTGAGTAGTTCTAGGTTTTTGGGTTTTTTGTCTCTGCTCCTCTATTGCAGTCTTTAGAAACACTCCTCATGGCAATGTTATTTCTCCACTGCCTACTTCTTCCCACAGCTTTAATATTCTTTTCTTTAAATGAAAACTGACCTATCTGTAAAGCTCTGCTCCACATAAATGTGCCATATTCCAAAGTAAATGGACCACAAACAGAACCAAACCACTTTGGTAGCCCTTAGTTTGCGCAACAAAATATGAACTGAAAACACCCAAAACATTACTACATGCATGCAGAGCATTTCACACCTAAGGCTCTTTCCATAGTCCAATTTGTCTGTGACAAGCAGCTGCTTTTAAGTCTGTTTCTGACTGTGAAGTCTTCAGGATATTTTTCAGGGCCTTGGAATTGTAATATTTTGGTTATGTGTTATTACTGTGGGATATCAGCAGGAAGAGAAAACCAGTGAATAAACTACTTCGTATTACAACATGAGCATCAGAAATCAGTACAATAAATTATTTACAACATAAAGCTTGTAAATCTGAAGTCCAACGTTTTTAAAAATCAAAAATAAAATTAAGGTATCAGAAATCAGGGGAAAACATACAATTACTTCACACAGTGTTGAAGAGCCATAATCATAAACTAGATGCATCTACACATCAAGAATCTATAGCATATTAAAAATCACTTACCTGCAACATACTGACAATCTCAACTTTGTTGAAGAAAATAAAGGAAGTAAGGGTAGAAAGAAAATTCTCTTCAAAAACCGATGGTGTCGGCAAGATGATGTCCTGAATGTACTGTACCCTGTAAGTCTGATGGATTTTTTGCCTGAGTTCAGAGTCTGTTATAGGAATAACCTCCTTAAATTTTGCTGTTTTGGTCAAGAACTCCCTGTGCCGTTTTGGCTGAGCCAAAGAAGGGTCATACTCAAGGCATCCAACAACATCCATAATACACTCATCAGAAAACATCACCTCAAACAGAGTTGCTTTATTGAGGAACAAAATTCCTCTAATAATTTCATACAAATGATGCAAGCCTTCTGTGTTCTCTAAATTCTCGCAGACTTGGAAAAGCTGCAATAGTTTTTTAATATAGCCTTCATTCTCCAAGGCCAGTGCTAGCTTTTCTCTACGGATGGGTGAGGAGAGAACAGAGGTAACTAGGTCAGCAATCTCTTCAAGTTTGTTGAGTTCACAAGAAGGAAGGTCCATCAAAGGACTGGTTTCGGGCATTTCTTCTATGTGCTCCTCTTCAGACTCGATAAGGTCCTGTGTGACTTCCACTGAAGGATCCTTACCCTGAACCTAAAAACAGTGCACACAGTTAACTGTCTCATCCCAACACATACGTAAGAGTAATCAAGCAGATAACATACATAAATCCTTTCATGCCTTCAGCTGCCTGGAAAGTTTCTAGCTGTGAGGAAAAACAGTTAAGTCTGCTGCCTGTGAATTCTACAGAAGTCACTACCATTACCTCCAGTAGGTATTTGTCATAAATCAAACAAACAAACCCACCAAAACCTAACCACATCTGTGCAACAAAGAAATCTGAAGTACCCTGAAGATAAAATAGAGAAAGTAAAGAAGGGCATAACAAAGCCTTCTTTCAGTATCTCAAACAGAAGGGAAGACTAGGGTATAAAGTCATGGTAAGAGCCCACAGCTATGCTAACATGATGTGAACCATAACAAAAAGATCAAGAACAAAGGCATAAAGGCATAATGGATACCCAAACTGAACAGGGAAAGAGGGATATAACTGACTCCTACTCTGTACACTAGCTCTGTTGAGTATGCTCCTCTCCTTCCCCCAGCCTACTCGTACACCCTATACTTTTTATTTCATTTACTCATCCTAAGATTCATAAATTCCTCTATCAGACCTCTCCCACAAAAGATCACCTCCCAGAGGGGAGTCTCAAAGTGCTAAGAATTTTGAAATCCAATGAAAGAACTAAGGCTAATGGCTGGCACCATCTGACCACATGAAGACCTTCCTCTCAGACTAATTATCACATCAGCCCCACACAGGACTAACTGAAAACCTGGACTATGCATTAGACGTATCTGCAGCTACCAGCTCAGTCCTTTCAGTATTTCACAACTGACTGAGAAGATTCAAACTCAGCATGCTTTGGAGTATAAGAAAGCATCTTAATCAGCTATTTTGTTCAAAGGAAACTGCTCAGAAATCTGAATTCTAAGTTTCCTTAGTTACAGCTTTATATTTTCCAGAATCTGAGACAATTAGGATCAATTCTAACACAAAAGTCTGGATTTCTTTTGTGAAGTACACATAGTGTAGTAACTCCACTGATCTGTTATGAGTAGAATCAGAGCTCAGATCTCAAACTTTTGATTCTACTAATACAGTGCAGACTGAAATATCCCTAAGATATGGTAAGACTTAGGCCTTGATGGAAAAATGACTGACATTTTGAGCTCAGACAGCAGTGCCAGCAGTGCCTCTCAGTGAGGGAGAGCTAGTCCCACACGTATTATAACTGATTACAACTAGCTAGCTTCCCATAGGACAGTTAAAATCTGGCACTCTAGGTTTTCTAGTTTTTAATCTAAAAGAAAGCAAAAACCTGGGTTTCTCCTGTTGATTTTAAGAGCAGGAAGGCCAACTGTGAAAAACACAAATTTTGTTCTAAAGAGTGGCAACTTAAGATTTTACACAGAAAAGCCACAGAAAGCAACAAAGACACACTTATTTTACAAATAGGTTTTAAAAGTACAACACAGATACATGAAAAGACAGAAGACACTAAAACATCTGCAAGAAACAATAGGAAACTTTAACTGTACCTGGCAGATTTTTTCCCAGATTTCATCACAGCCAGCTTTTTCTTGAAAACTCAGTGCTAAGTCATAGTTCTCTGCTTCTGACCAAACAATCAAGGTGTCCTGTTTAAGACAAAAAACAAAAAAACAACAAACCAAATACATTCATTTTTCAGACAGTTCAGATCTTCACCAGGGATTTAACTGTATTCTGTTGAATCACATCTAAGGAATAATTTATGTTACCTTTGTCAAAAGAATAGCATAAGTCACTGAAATCTTAAGTTATCTGTTCTGCTCTAAGGGACATCACCTTTCTTTTTTTTGCTTTATGAATGTTAACTTGTATATACATCTTCCCATAGTGAAAACATTCATTTCTCTGCAACATACAGCAGTTCTGATTGTGTATATGAATGCATACAAAAAAAAATTAAGTACATTTGTAACATAAATATGAAAAACCTGAAATTCTTCTGAAGCAGTGGATGAAAGTAAAAGATTATCACTTCCTTCTCAGAAGGAGTTTAATACAGCTGTAACGAGGTGAGAAATAAAGCCTTGAGTACTACAAACCTAAACACATGCAAGTTTTTCTAAACTAAGACATGCAAGTTTTATGTAACCCAAGCAGTAAGTTGCTACCAAGTCCACAAACACCTTGGCAACAGATTTTTTTAACTTTTCCTCTGCAATTACCGCCTCTATTAATTGAATTTGTATGTTTGAACAATCGATTTTACATTTGATTTTTTGCATAGACTATAGATCTTTTTTAATGAGGTTTTGTTAGGTGACATGCTGCTCTAAGTCATGCATTTCCCTTAGCAGGCATCTAAAACATCTTCTGACTTATCACACTATCTGACACTACCAATACAGAGTCTCTTGTTTTGAAACAAGCCCAACTTCCTCATTTAGGGTAGAATATTTCCAAAACAAGGCCATTCAAACACATACTGAACAATGGTACTTGCAGAGCAAAGCTGCATTAACGTAACTTAATTCAGAGTGGCTGAGAATTTCAATGCATTAGGCTTAAAACATGTGAGTTACCAGGTCTGCAGGAGAGCTGCCAGGGCAGGAATGAAGCCTGTGCTTGGACACCCAATACGCAGTTCTGCATCCTACAATACACCCATCTGCACATCAAAGTGCTTCAAGCCATCTGTTCTCTGCCGGCTTTGTGAGCTCCAGCAAAACAGTTCAATGCTGTTACATCTGCTGACTTCCTGAACTGCTACCACAACTTGTTTTAAGCCCCAGTAAACCCTTGCTTCATGTCAATAAGGCAATTCACTTCCTACTTTTGCCGAGGACAATATCGAGTCACAGCTAAGGGAGGCCTGTAAGTCTTGATCCTTCACCTTGTATATAACTTTTGTCACAAACAAAATACCTGAGTGACGTTTTTAAGTTCAGCAATCAAACCCAAGCAAACAAGTGGGCGGCTTACAGATACTCAGTGTATTAGAGGAAAGCAACAGGCAACAAGGAACACAGGTCCCAGAGCCCTCTCCCTCACATCCTTACCCCAAAGGGCTCTCAACCCTGGCCCATCTTATGTCGAAGGGAAGAAGCCTTCCTGAAGGTCTCAGGAAGGGATTACTGCCTTCCCAGGTGATCCAGGTGAGTTGACCCAAGCTGTGTTAGCTCAGATGCTGCAAGCAGACCTGGCAGCAATTGGGGGGACAGCTCAGGGAGCAGGGAGCTGATCTGCAGCTGCATGGCTCACAGAGGGACTCTCCTCCCACACAATGTGCCAAACAACTGCTGCAGCACCACACGCCAGCAGCTCTCCAGGGAAGTTCTGCAGTGTTCTCGCAATAGCCAAACGCAGTGACGTGCTTCCATCTTTGCTTCTCATGCATACTATTTCTTCTCTTATGGCAACCTTGCTGATGAAGGCCTACTACTAAATCAGTTTCTGTTTTCCACAGGAAAACCACAAGCCACGCTAAACAACAGCAATTGTACAAGCTCAATATTTCTCCCCATATCTGTCTACTTTTCCTTAAAGAGACAGGTCTTCCCTAACAAAGCACTGAGCTCACTGCACTGCTCACAAGAGCTGTTTGTTACTACAGTGCCTCACAGGACACTCGCACTTTCCTGCTACATTTTCCCTGCTTTAGGGTTGACCCATGTGTGCAAACAGCACAGCTTCCTATGGCTGGCACCACTCTGCTCACAGCTGTTGAGTCTCGTCTCTGGCTCACGGACAGCTCAGCCCATGTTTACAGTGAGCGTGACATTTGAGAGAGAGCAGGGAACTGGCCTTCAAGGAATAGGAACAGCTGGAAACTGCAAAAACTGAAAATCCAGTCGGCTCCTGACTTGATACCACATGAGCTGCCAAAGAACCCAAAGAAGAGCACAGCAGAAAGAGGTCTCCCAAGTGGTCACTCGGCGTTGCCAAAGGAGCTTATTTTCAGGAAGTAAAAACAGAATATGTAGGTTTTTATACCAAATGCATTAGCAATGATTTTTATCAATAAATTTGATATAGGCTATCTGTAAAGAGCTTAGAATCACTTTCATTCAACTACACGTGGGATAACTGTTACAACCTGAAGACATTTTACAACATAAAATCAGTCAAGAGTCTAAAATAGAATGATTTAAATGATGCTGCAAATTAATAGCATCAACTTGTCTTTCCTGTAACATCCTCCTTAAAAATACTTGTCTTTTATGGACTAATTGAATTAAAGAGAATTCTTAAGTACAATTTCTTGGGAATTGCAAAAATCAAAATGGGAAACGTATACCTGAAAGTGTTCTGTGAAAACACTGATGCCCTAATGCTCACAAATCAATGCTGCTGCATGTAAGCTGAATCCCAAAGGAAGCTTAATGAACACAGGGGTGAAGAAGTCCTGCTCACAGCCCAGGATCACACAGGTACCAGACACACATCAGTGTCTACGACGACTGCATGCACCCACAGAGACTGTGTTTAAACATTTGGTGAGAATTCTGAATGGTGCCTGCTGCACTCTGTAACGCTTGCACAAGTTCTGTAAATTTCTCCAAAAATATTTCCAAAGGACTTTAAAACATAAACTCTCTTAAGTGTTTCCAACAAATAAGCTCAGTGAAGAACCACAAGGAGTAACCAGGATCCTTCCAGCTCACTTCAAACACTCCCACTCACACCTCATAGGTAAGATGCTGCCTGTTGTCCTCTTCAGTTTCATCAGAAAATAACTGTCCCACACCAATACCAATTTACCTGTCATCCCTATGCTTCCTGCATGACCTAAGAGCACCCAGCATCACAGACTGACACATCCCAGGCCCAGCTCCTTCACACCAACACTGCTTGGCATGCTCAGATCACCAACAGCAATCTTCCTGAATTCACTCAAATGATACAATACAACACAAAGCAAGAAAAAGAGTAATTCAGATCAACAACCTGAGCTCTAAAAGAGCAGCTCACTCCCTCCTCACTGTCAGTGCAGGATCACAAAATGCCTGCTGCTCCCTCTCAGTGTCTCCATGCCAGCCCCTTGCTGGCAGAGAGACAGGTAGCTCAGCCAGCAGAAAGAGATGTTTGGTGGGATCAGTTCCTACAGCTGATCTGCCAAGCAGCTGCATGGATGCTCACGCTAACTGCTCGGCTGCCTTCAGTCTGCTGCGGTTTCACCCAGCAGCAACTCAGCACCATGTGGCCGTTCACTCCCTCCCTCCCCTCTCAGTGGAATGGAAGAGAGAACTGGGAGGAAAAAAACCCCCAAAAACACCAAAACAGAACTCACAGTAATTAGGTTTTATCTCAACCTATGAGAAAAGAAAGAAAGAAATAGCAGTAATGATAATTATATTTACAGAAGAATTGATAAACAACACGATTTGCTCACCACCCACAGTCTGATGCCCAGTCGTGGCCACTGGCTGCAAAGCCCCCCCAACCAACCCCCTTATCTTTATAGCTTTCTCTGTAATGCCATGTGGTATGGACTATCCATCAGCAGTGCTGGTTGTGTCCCTCTTGGCTCCTTGTGCCATCCCAGCCCCTTGCTGGCAGGACAGTACAAGAAGCTGAAATGCCCTCAGCTGGCTCTGTGCAGCACTACTCACCAACAACTCAAACGCTGGCATGTTATCAACACTATTTTTTTCCCAAAGACACAACACAGCATCATAGCAGACACCATGAAGAAAACCAACGCTGGCCCAGTTGAAACAAGCACAGCATTGCACCACTGAAAGCATACTGAATCCCAGCCTCAAGCAATTTTGCTGACTTTGCCTGAAGCAAATTGCTCTGATGTCACCTGGAGCAACTGTGCTTCAAGAGCATTCCTCATCTCACATCTGAAAAGAGGTAATGCTCCTTTCGGGGAGCTCTACCATCAGAAGGTGCTGTGCACAGTGAGAATTTCTGTAGCAGCTTCAAGACTTAAAGCCACACAGCTGAAAACAACCGCCCTCAGAGCTGCGTGGCAGGAACAAAGCACGCAGAGCCATCTGATTTCACTGCAGCACTCATCCACCCTTCTGCCAGCCCTGCCAGGGAACAGTAACCTCAAGCAGAGGGTGGAACAACAGATGGGTGCGGCAACAACTTCTGAAACTGCTCCTGCCAGAGCCTCCAGAGCACATCTGACCCTGCCCTTTGGCAACCACCCCGTGCTCAGCAGAGGCGTGTTGCTCTCAGAGCCCAAGCCCCAAATGCAGGGTGACCTAAAGCTCTTAGGGTGCCTCTTGCTGTTTGCAGAATTAGAGATTCTTTCAGGCTGTGTGCTGAGCAGTCTGGCACCTATGTCATGTTTCTCGTGAGGAGAGGTCATGACTATTGCATGCTAAGGCTGTGACAAAACAGAATTCTGCACAAAGCCAAGCACCACAAGCGGGATTCATGAAGGCAGTTTTGTTTACAATTAACCAATAGTTCTAGTACTACTTAGCACAAACTGGGAATCGTACACTGATGCACAGTGATTAAATATCAGTTGTGTTTTTTTCCCCACCCACAGAACGATGTTATGCAAATCACAACTGAAGCAACAGCTACTCTGTAAGTGGATTCAAGTCATTCACAATGCGTAGGCAGGGCAGGCTTCCTTTCTGTCAAGCTGCACCATCTTGTGGCTTCCCCCAGATCCAAGGTGAAAGGCACCTTACTGAAATCTGCAGCTGAATTCTGACACCACCTGAAGTGCCTGGCCTGGACAGACAGGCACAGCCTCCAAGTCCTCAGGCTGCCTGCACAGCAGACCTCAGCCAGGGTGCTAAAGAAAGACAATCCATGTTCTTATCTGGTCAGCCAAAATATTTTGCCTGATTCCTCCCACCGTTTTACTAACATCTGCTGAGAAATGGACTTGTGAGAATCACAATCTGAGCTGAGACTGAAGCACAGGACAGCCAAAGGTTTGGCTCTTTGCAATAGGCACATAAAAATTGAAGACAAAGCGCTAGTCAAATAAAAGCAGCACGAGTTCAGAAATGAGACAAATCTCGAACCTGTCTCTGGAAAACTCCCATCATTATTACTTAAAAATAAAAACAAAAAAATGAAGACTTCCCCAAAAGAGTGAGAACCGAAGTAAACACTCAGTCACAAGGGCAAAGAAGCATTAGAACTGACAGTGAGAGCCAACCCAAACAAACTTCAGCCTAAGATAAGGTTTTTAGAACTACAGCCCACAACAACAACAAAAAGCCAACCAGCTAATTAAGTCAACTGAGACTTCTCTCAGTTAAGTAAAGAAAGTTTTCAAACAAGCAGCTGTCTGAGGATTTCAGAGGACAGGCAGCAAAAGGAAGCACTTCAAGCTTTGCAGCAAGGCAGCCTGCAGTGGTGTTTTTGTTAGGCGTTAGCTTCCTGCACCAAACAGGAAGCAGCTCAAGGCCTTTGACTCACAGAACCCTGCAGAATTCCCACGAATATCTCCTGCCACCCACCCAAGAAAAGCCAGCAAGCATCACCTGACTGAATACACCAACATCTCACCAGAGAAAAATGGAAACCACAGAAAGAAGCTTTCTGAGAAATGAGCCTAAGTCTGCCTGCAGCCAATCTGCGTTCCAGAGCTGCATGAAGGCCCCTCTCCTCAAATCTTTACAACGTAACTTGTCATCTTTCTTTCAAAAAAATCCAAAGCGAGACACTTCAACAGGCTCTTAATGATGTAGGAAGAAAATCAAATTGTTTTCTAGAGCTGAAATGTTTCTGGACAGCATAATGATGAAGAGCGGTACAAAACACTGAACAAAAGAAACAGAATCCATTGCAGAACAAAGAAATAGGCAGGAAAAAAAAAAAAAAAACCAACAGTACAAAACCATGAGAACAATGTAGGCAGAGACATCAAAATGGAACATAGAAAAAGGAAAAAACGCAGTAAAAGCAAGAGATTTGGTAGACTGTTTTAGTGTATTAAACAAAGATGACCTAATAACATAGCTCCCAACTGTTTTGCTCCTTTGTTTTGCAGAAGCCTTACCCCCAGGAAAGGCAACTGTGCAGCCGTGATGCCCCCAGCTGCAGGCATCTCATTGAGTAGAGCAGGGGGTTTCAAGGCTTGAAACAAGAGCACAACAGCAACAATGCCCACAAATTCCTTCATATTACTGTCAAAGAAAGAATGGTGGAAATAAACACAGCAGAAATCACAAGGCAGCTGAAATGTTGCCTCCATCATGTGTCAGTTATTTCACATGTACACCCCCTGTCTCCCACATATACAGCCTGTATATACATGTTTCTAATTTTCCTGTAACAAGAGCAATATTTACTCAAATATTACGCACAGATCCTCTTCAAAGCCTTCATTCCAAAAGGATTTTTTTTAGAACGGTATTCATACTTCTAGAACACAAAGTCAGACAGCACCAACAGGCTCCTAACTTAAGTTCTTCACCTCTACAAAAAAGCACCACCGCCATCTGCACATCACACCTCTCTTTTTTCCTGCAGGACAGTCAGTCTGAGAATGAAACAACTGAGCATCAGTAATCAGAGGTAATGATACTTACCTGCTGTTTTTGATATGCAGTGTTTGGATTTATCTTCGATTCTAGCAGTAGTGAACCTGGAAAAGTTATGAAGACACTTACTGAGTTTAACAAAGCAAACATTTCCATGGATCTTACACCAACACATTTTGAGCCTAAATCACATCTTCCAGGAAGTCCTACAGAACGATATTCTTTAGACATAATTCCCAGCAAGTAAGCCAGAAGATTTAACACCTACAATAAAACTCAAAATCAAAATTCTCCACACCATGTTTTCTCCAGGAACCCAGTGTGACAATTAACTGCTTTAAGGGCCCTGTTACAAACACATACAAACTCACAGCAGGGAACACACTGCACAGAATGAAAACATGTTTGCCCACACAAGCCACGTGGGGCCATTTGCTTTTATTTCCTTCAACTGCCCTTCACAAGTGAATCATCCAGATAAACCCAACGCTTGACACTGTGTATGTGAGCAGTGTATGTATCCTGGCAACAGCTCCGGCACAATCCGTAGGCTTTGAGGTGCTTTATTCAGCACGCTGGCACCTGTTGGCTGCTGAGTGGCCAGAGCGTGCCCTCTGCCAGGCACACAGCCGTACTGTGACTCCAGAACGTAAGGCAACAACACACAACGCGACCCGAGAGCTCTGGGTGGAAAAAGCCCTCCTAGAGCAGCCGGCAGGGAAAGCAAAGGGCACTCCAGAAGCGAAAGGCAGCCTTTGCTGGAGCCGAACAAGATGTCGTCACGTGTAGCAGCTCCATCTGCCCTCGGCCAGGGGCAGGAAGGAGCGGCAGGCAGGCAGGGTGGGCGGGGAGAGGCCCGGAGGCCTCCGGCCCGCCGAAAGGGAAAGGGAAGGGAACGGGGAGGCCCGGAGGAGGCCTAGGCCTCCGCGCAGCCCCGGCCACGCTCTCACCGTCCGACTCGGCGCGCACCAGCAGCGACATCCCCTTGAGGCGCTCCACGTAGGTGGAGGAGACGTGCCCGGTGCCCCTGTCGTCCCATTGCCGATCCTCGTTCAGGGTGTAGACCTTCACCCGCCGGCGGGTGTCCGACATGGTGCGGCACCGGCCTCGGGCCCGCGCTCCGGCCCCGGGCCCGCTCCGCCTCCGGGGGGCGATGGAGCCGAGAGCGGGGTTGGAAGCGGGGCGGCGGCCGCTCAGGGGCAGCGCGGGGCCTTTAACGCGCCGCTTTTCATGGCTCCCCGCCGGCGAGAGGGCGACGCCGCGCCCCGGCTCGGGCCTCCCTGGCGCCGCTCCGCCGCCTCGGCAGCTACCGCGGCGCCGCCGCCATCTTGTAACCCGACTCTCGCCGCCTTTCTCTTCCTCCCAGCCCGGCCACGGGCTCCCCTCGCAGGGGCTACGGCGGCCGGCAGCTGCCTCGGCGCCGCAGCCGGGACGGCGGCAGGGGCGGGGCGGGGCGGGGCTGTGGCGGTTCCCGCCCAAATCCTCGCGCCTCTCAGGTCGCGAGGCGGGCGGTTCCGAGCTCGCCGAACCGAGCTTTTACGTCTTTGTAACACAGATAACACACACCGTGAAGTATCACACATCGCGTTCCTAAAGCCCAGCCCCGGAGCTGGTACCCGCACAAAGCCCATCACCGAGTCCTGACGTTTCTCTCACAAAACAGCACCAGGATCGGTGCGCAGCATCTCCTTCGGCCGCCCACCCCCCTCCTCTGTCACAGCAGCACCACAAGCCAACACTACGATGTGCGTTTTGTTGCACTCCCACTGAAAATAAAATCATCACCATCTTTTGCAACAGACAAAGATACGCCTCTGTGTGCTTATTCTGAACGTTCTTTCTGTGCACATCTTATAAGGTTGGTGATTATATGGAAAAGTCTGTGTTGTGTTATCTCAGTAGTTTGAGTAGCCATGTTATGAAGAACACACAAGGCAGCTGGCTTCCCAGCTACTACTTGGTGGATATTTCTACATTATATGGCCTGATACCCTCAAAGTTTTACAGATCAGGATTATTTCTGCTCAAGTGAGAGCTCAATAGAAAGAAACACACTAAAATAAGCTCAAAACTCAAAGGTCACAGCACACTGCTGCCTCAGGATACCTGCCACCCCCTTCCTACCTCTGCAAGACATCTACATGCACTCATACTCCAGCAAATGTGTAAAATGAATCATGCCCTCTCCTTCTAAACTGGAGAGATTTGGATGGAGTGTTATCAACCATAACAATCTTATCTAAACCACTAAAAATCAAATCCATCTTTAAACTTTCTTTAAAAGTTTTCATCAGTTACACAGTTCTGCCAAGTACCATACTTTCACTGTATAGTTTTTGCCCACCTTCACTTTTCATAGCGATTCTTCTCAATGGCCCCATTTGGGATGATGGATCATTAAAACCTCCAACTGAGCTCCACTCCTCAAAGAAGAGCAGCTGGTCCGTGCTCCTCCCTGACACTTTCCAAGAAAAATTTCCTTCCACCCCTTCCCTTTGAGCCTAGAACTTGTAACAAGCGCAGAAAGTCAGGTTGATTGTAGAGGTTTCACCCATGGAAACATACACATCTTCCTCCCCCCTCCTCTGAACAAATTCCCCAGCACCCCCATAGTTCAGTTAGTGATACCACCACATGGACAAACAAGCCATCAATACTGCAGGTGAGAAAGTACACTTACAGGGAACAGTGGCATTCTTCATTTTTTCATTTTCAGACTCAAATGCAAGCACCTTATAGGCAAAGTACTAAGTAAAAAGCTCCTAAGTACTTTGTGTGGAATTTTAGTAACTGTCCCACTACAAAAAGGAACTCTACAGAAAGTCTGCTATAATAAAGAGAAGTTACACCTTGAAAAAGTACACTATTAACACTATCAAGAACATAATCTAACAGCTAGGATACCAGTCAAGTTAAGTAGCTCATGGTTAGCAAAGATATTATAATTCTTACTAAGAAATAAAAGAATACAGCCCTTACAGATGAGCAAGACAACGTAATGAAAGACAGACTACAAAGGAAGTTGGCAAGTCATTTTCTTTAATATTTTAGGTTAGAGTAAAAAAAAGCAAAACAAATTTTTTTACAATAAATTCACATTTCTCTTCTTCCCAGTGTTCTTTTTTTTTCCCCCCTCCTTCAAAGGTCCAGAGCCCACTTGCTGTTAGAAACCTGATTTTCAAATTCTACAAATTTGAGTACATCAGAACGGATCTCTCTTGGATTTTTAAGATCTGTATCTCACAGTAGAAGAACAAGTGGTTCTAGGGAGACCCTTGGAAATATTTTGAAATTCAAAAGATCAGGAAGCCTGACAATAGAACATAATCAATTTTAGCAATTCTGAATCCTATGGCAGTCATCAATGTATTTATCTGAAATAGCATCAGTCATGATAAAGGAGATAATTTTTTAAGTTTACATATTTTGCTCAATTTTGTACTCTGAAAAGCCAATAGAAGTTGGTCTGGCCAAGTATGCCTTAACTGCTAACATACCTCTCTGACCAAATGCACAGGATAATTCCTTCTCCCAGAAGTACTTTTTCAGCATTTCTCATCTTTACATTTTTATCTTGAGATGACAGTGAGAAGAAAATCTTGATAACTGAAGTAATTGTTGGAAAAAAAACTCCAAGCAATCTGCTCTTTAATCTATAAAATTCCATGTTCCTCGACTCTCACCCATGGTACGCAAGGTAAGAGCACTGCTCGTTTCTGGTTCTCTTTTGAACAGTTTTAATCAGTTTCAAGACTTTGAAGTTCCTCATCACCTTTAAGCATGAACAGCATGTTTTAAAAATATGGTTCACTCCCATCCATATACAGATTCTTGTGAAGACATCTGCAGACCCAGGTGAAGATGGCTCATATTTTCAGGAAGAAGCCCTGGTAGATAATGGAAGAAATAGAAAATACTCTGTAACCTAATACCAGGGCACCAAATTCAGAAGCACTTCTGGTTGCAGGTTAGAGAAGACTGAATACTTAAATAGATGTTTAAGAGATAAGATGGTTTTGGAGAAAGTACAGTCTAGGAAACTGTCAAGACATTTGAACTCATTTACAACATCAAGCCTCTTATGAAAAGTTGTAACATAGCTGGCAAGCAGTATTCCCACATATACTGTACAGTTAATCTTCAGCAAAGACAGACTGATAGAATTCTATACAGTACTTGTAAGGAAGGTACAGTACAGAGCTGTCTCTCATATTTCTGGTAGCCTTACTTGTCACTGTGATGAAGTAGACGACTCTGGAGCAGTACCTCCCAGGACAATACTGTTTTTGTCTGTAAGGGTTTTGAGCACAGTGGTGGCTGGTGACTGCAGAACTTTGCGTGAAAGCCTCATTCTACCATCAGTTGGATCACGTCCAAAGTATTTAACCTGTTAAGAAAACTTGTCATTTTAAGGTCACCACAATGCTTCGGACATCATAAAGTTAGATTAAATAACAACACGAGAGTGACCAACTTAGAGAGCTAGAACTGGCATTTTCCTTATTTTTTTTTTTTAAATGAAGAAAATCACACACAACAGACACTCTTCAAGTCTATACTGTTCAGTCAAATTAATGTGCTGCTGGGGATAGCAAGAATATGACAGTAAAAATTCTGATTTTTTTTTTTTTTTTTGAAATTATCAGGCATTTAAGCAGCACAGCAAAATAATCCGACAGTATTTCCTTCACAAACACAAAATAGAGAAATTACACAAAAACACAAATACTAATACATGAATTGTAGTTTGTTGTTGATTTAAAGTCCATAAAATTACCTGGATTTCTTGTCCAACTTCTAATCCCAGGGCACTAGGATGTTTGATCTAGAACACAGTATTTTTCAGGAAAAAAAAAAAAACAAAAATACTTTAATCTTACAAATTATTATTATTATTTTTTTTTGCTTTAAAAATACCTTCCTTAGGGATTCAGCACAGCAAAAATCCTCATAACTACAGTAGATTTTTTTCTGTAAAAATATACCAAAGGAACAATGTATGGTTTTGTATTGCATTATGGTAAAAACTGAACATAAATGCCAAGTAACAGTAGCTGGAAAAGAAATATTCTGTTATTGATACAAATTATCATTTCAGCAACAGCAAGGCAGGAATTCAGACCTGCCCTGTCTCACCTGTTGAGAATTAAGAATAATTATATGCTCACTACAAAGCTGATGATGTTTTAAAGTACACTGACAGTGAACTGCAAACCACCATGAGGTGCCTGAAACAGCTACTGTCTCTTGGAAGAGGCAAGCAGCTTATAGAAAGACAAGGAAGAAATCACAGGTGCATTTTCCTCACAAACAAGGCAGAAGGAAAGCTTCTTAGCAATGTACCTTGCAAAGGACAGCTGGCTAATGTATAGAATGCATGAGAGCAAGAAACAAAAGAATATTAGAAGATCTATTTGTTGTTTGCTGCCAAGCCAGAGACTGCAGGAATTTAATTAATGGATCATTTATATAGATTAGATATAAAGTACACTATCAAAAACGTAGCTGACAGTTACGTTTAAATAACTACTACATCTTCCTCCATCTGCTAAAACCACACTTTTACTTCCTTAAGCCACTCCCTGCTCTTCTGTCAGCAATACATGCAGGTATTTTTCCAGTGCTGACCAAACCCTTTCTTCTATGCTTTCCCCTGTCACTAACATGAATTTCTGCTACCAGTTTACACCAACATAGTTTTCAGGAGGGAAAAAAAAAAAGAAAAACGTATTGTTCTTGTTTTGCTCATGTTACATATCAGGCAACTTCACATGGACCTAAGTGGCTCAATACAAGTTAGTGAGCAATGGCTGTGTTATATAGGAAAGGGTATTAGACCTAAAGATGATGATGTGCTTAATGGCATCAAGAGCAGGACCATAGCACTCAAAAGTTAGATTGCTTGCAGCTCTAGTACAGGACAAAGGTTAAACAGGAAGTTGCTGCTAGACTAAGACTCCAAAACTCCACCAGGTGTGGAGACTAGGTAATACACACTAGGTTTAATGAGAAATGATGTAAACTAGAAACTCTTGACTGTTAGTTTGTTCTCCGCTTGTTTAAGCATTTATTACCTTCCTCTGATCAAGCTGTGAATTATGGAGTAACACTGGTGTCATGTTTGGATACAATTTTACCATCACTCCAGAATCTCTGAAACAGAGAATAGCACTGTTATCTCAAAATACCGGGAGAGAAATTTGCAACTTATTTTGCAAACTGACTCCAAAACAAGATCTGGTAAACAAGATTTTACTTATCATAAAAAAAAAACAACCAATTTTATACCAACCATAACACATCTTTGCATTTCTCCTTAATTGAAAGTGGATGGAAGTTATTAAAACACATTGTTCTGCATTAAGTAGAACATCCATAAAGCACATGTAATTTCCATACAAGATTTGTTTGACCTCACAGAAAAGTAAAAATCAAGTTCCAACCACCTCTTTCATACAGAGGCAAAAAGATGACTTTAAGGTTTATAATTTAAAGAGACACTCTAAAAACTAAGTAGCAAAAATAAACAGCCTTATTGAGAAGAGAATGTTTTCAACAGAGCAAAATATCAGGAACAGTGCAAGTGCCAAAGTCACCAACGTGAGTTTGGCATCCTTTAGAAAAATCAATTTTACCTCATATATCAGAAATATACCTAAGGACATAAACTAAATTCAACTTCAGAGCATTCTTAGTACCTTATTTCAGTTATTGTGGCTGTATAAACTGCACCAAATTCCAAATTAACTTCTTGCTACAGGGAAAAAAAGGAAAAAAACAGTAAGACACATACTCACAAAATACAATCTGAAAAAAACAACAAAAGTTTGTCCTTACATCATCTTTGCAGAGTTCACCAATAAATTCTCTTGCTTCATGCATAGCACTAGGTGTGGGAGCAAACATAGAATATGTCTCTTCATCCAGCTGACTTAAAGTTACACCTTAGAAACAGAATTTATTAATGACGAGATGTCAGTGAACATCCCTAAAATTTCAGCAAGAAGAAAATTCACACTTAGTAAAGACTGGCAGAGCAAAATCATCTTGCATATTTTGACAGAGATCTGTTACAATCATTTCAAATATTCTTTGCAACAGACAGCTTTTCTACAGCAACCATGTTGCAAGTATGCTTGCCAAATACTTAGACAAACTTGTGTCCCACATGGAATCACTCACATTTGCAAAACTATTCTTTATTATAATAAGAGGAAAAAAAACCATTAAACGAAACCCTGTCAAGATAAGTGTAAGAAATTAAAAATTAATTTAATATCCATCTTAATAAAACCAAAGCTTTCACTAATAGCTGATAGAAATTAAAGTACATCAGAGTCAGAACACAGTAAGATTGCACAGTAAAATTCTTCACACCTCTAGACTAGTTTTTCCACCCAAAGGGAAATTTATTTTTTCCTCAATTTTTTTCCAGCTTGCCTCCCTAATAAGAACTAAAGAAGCCAGCTAGATTAAGCATTTCAAGTCCACAGCAGCTGAAGCAGAACATCTTCTAAATACGTTTAAAATATCTTAAAGATTTCTAGAAGTACCTTTCCAGAAATAGAGATTTACTACATGAAAGAAGAAAAGAATGTGCTTACAGGAAAGTACTCAGAAAAAGACTGATGTGTCTATAAGTATCACAGCAGAGATACACCATCATGGCCGAACGTTGGTTACAGTTATCTTGTTAGCTAAGTGACATCAGTGAAACTAGGTTTAGTCCAATCATATGGACAAAAGTTGTGAGTTTTTTGTGTGTGAACAAACACAAAAACCTCCACAAAGCACAATAGCTCTATCCTTCTTACACTCACAGTAGCACTTTCTGAAGTTGTTTTTAAGCATCCATGAATGTAATGATTCATTTGTTCCAGGAAATGCAACAAGCTCAGAAAAAAACTCACACCACTGGTAATGAGTTTGAGCCCTGGTTCAGATTACTCCTGTAATCCTTGCTCTGTGATGCTGCACTGTATTTCTAATCCCAGCATGTTAACAATATATAAAAACTCTTCACAGCATGCTAGCAAAACAATGCATGAACACTGTAGGAAGGACTCAAAATGGTCTAATATAACTGGTCTATTATTAAATGTGGAGGTTGGTGGCCCTGCATGTGGCAGGGGGGAGGTTGGAGATTCATGATCCTTGAGGTCCCTTCCAACCCTGGCCATTCTGTGATTCTGTGAATACCCCTTCTTAATCACAAAGTTTTAGTCTGTAGACAAAGTAGCTGCATATATTTTATCTATCCTGAAACATGTTTGTAACACAGACTTGCCTGACTTCACTGCTCATTCAACATTATCTAGAAAATGGTCCTTAGGAAGATCTTAACTACCTCTCATGTAAGCCCCGAGAAATAGTGCCATATGTGCATCATAATTCTGGAAATTCCTACTGCAAGATGAACTGCAAACAACTCTAAGGAGAATCTACACATTTGAGCTCACTGAAGTGAATCTTAACAACTCAAAACACAGGCATGTCTAGCAAAGATAGAGGAAATGCTTGATTTGTACTGGAACAGCAGAATGTACAAGTCTGAAAACATAAACCATTACATAGTCTGCATCACAAAGTACACTTTTTGCTCAACAGTACTTCTTGTGTATTTCCTAAAGTGTTCTTACTGGAGCACAAAAGTCACTTACACTAATCAGTTTGGCTTCCCCACTTCTAAGTTTTGAAAGGACAAGGAAAGCATTAATGCTTAACAGTAGCTGTGATAACACTATTTGTGCTACCAACATCCATTAATTAGAACTCTACACTAATAGCCTTTGTATAGTGAAAAGACACTAAGAACACATTAGGATAAATTATCACATTAAACAAGGATGTCTTACCAGTCTTAGCTTGCAGCTTCTTCAAATTATAGGCCCCAGGACCAAGGAATCTTAGCCTTTTTGATAATGGAACATGGATAGTTTCTGAAAGAGCACGTAAAGATACTCTGAAATGCTAAATATGATAATCCTGAACACCAGCACACAAAAATCAACTCTAATTCATTTACGTTTAATTTTTAGCAGCTATTTGTATTATATGCTGATCAGTGATTAACTTACATTCGAGAATTAAAATAAATGAAAATATAGAATGTAAGCACTTAGAGCATAAATTGCAACAAGCTGCTCCAGTATTGACATTTATATCTATACTGATTTTGTGAGTTTCACAGTTTCAGCTCAATTCTGCTTTCTGGTGTTGAGTAAAATGGTACAATACTGTCCTCAGGGCAATAAAAAGCAAAAATTCACCTCAAAGCACAAATCAGGAAGTACCCCCAGTGGAGCACAGACAGAAAAATGAGACATTTGTTGATAAAAGCTGTTTTCCTTAACAGCTTCTTAAAAACTATTAAAAGGCATCAATTCATATCAACGTACAACTAATATTACCTACAACTGGTCCACTTTCTTTTCTGTTAGGTCTGGGTTTTGCCAGTGTTTCATTCATAATTTGTAAAATCTCCCTCTTTGCAGCTGCAGGGGTTGGGAAAAAAGGAAGGAGCAGTTTTACATAAGATTGTAACAAAACCAAAAAAGAGCAAGTTAAAAGCAGATAAGCATCCATTTATAAAATCTACCTTCTGCCTAATTTAAAGTATCATAGTAACTTAACACAACTTGGGTAAACCCCCTCCATCTCACCAACATATGGTTTGAGTACATGACAATTTTTTTTCAACTGACATGGCTTAGTAGAACTGCATTTTTTTGCATTAGGCAACTCCAAAATATTGGAAGCAAGTACTTCATAATGCATACCACCACCTTGATGCTGTTCTTCTACAAATGATTTTTCTCCCCATTCTGCTGCTACAAATTTTAATGCTTTTTTTTTTTTTTTTCCAAAATGTAAACACTGCTCCTACAGTGGTGACACCAATTGCATTTTTTTCTTCCTTAAGAGAAAAGTAACTTCTAGAAGTAGCACATATTTTCATTGATACTATGTACAATGATATGAAATACTGGGCAGGGTCAAGCTCCGCAGAGGCTGAATTCTCCTCTAACAAAAACATGTAACTATAATACACTGGGGGTAGGAGGGTGTGATATCTTCCTCATTTTCCTCAGTCCCAAGTAAAAATAAAGTGCAGCTTATAATTTAATACAATTTATAATAAAATGGATTCAAATTTATGCATATACCTGTAGCTTGTTGAATAGCTTCCATGATAATTTTTATTGGTATTCCTGGTAGTTTTAGATCAACCTAAAGTGAAAACAGTTAAGAGACATCAATATGAAGGGAAAGCTTTTCTTAGAGAGAATCTTCTTGAAGATTAATTATAGCAGTATTTTCCGTTAGCATACCTGCAATGCAGTTACTCCTTTACTAGTACCTGCCATCTTGAAGTCCATATCACCATAATAATCTTCAATTCCCTGTCAGTATAAGCAGAAAAAGCCAAATTGGCAGAAATACATCCCAGTGCCAAAACTCATTATAACAAAAGCACACTCTAGGTGTCAATAAGCCACAAAGTGGACTTGAAGCCACTTGCAGAGTTGTTATCACTTTTCAGATTTTTTTCTTCCCCCTCCCCCCCCTCGTACCCCATCTAATTTCACTGTTCCTAATGAATACAGTTTCTTTCTCTCCTTATAAATTACGAACCTTTGTGGACTCATTTTCTGAACTAATCTACAGTTGACTTGGTACTACCAATGACTGCTAATGGAAGAAGGATGATAACGTGCATTTTTTCTCCCCAACAACCTTGCCAACAGCTTATTTTCCTCCTAGCATATTGTGCTTCTCAGTACACAAAAACATCCAACAGTTACGAATTGCTTTCTTCCAAAATTCAATGAAAACAGAAAACTTCTAAGAGCTTAAAAGAAATAACATAGCAGCACCTAGAATTACATGAATAAAACATTACAGAAGAAAGCTGGAAGCATCAACAGAAACAACTGTGCCAGCAACACTCACCAGGATGTCTGTCAGCAAACGGTAATCCTCAAGATCTCTTCCTTCCAGATTGTATTTGGTAACAAGACCTACTGCTACCCCTGCCACTGCACTTGATACAGGAACTCCTAATAATGGTAATTAATAATACATTTTTATAAGCTTGGATCATCTCAAAATCCTTTAATGCAATATAAATCTTTTAATTGCAATATGCAGTTTATTTTCGTAAGTACCACATTTTGTACCTGCATCCATTAATGCCAGACTTCCACCACATGCAGAAGCCATTGATGAGGACCCTAAGGAGTTAGAATACAGGGGAAAAATAGCATTAAACATTGGTCAAAAGCACCTGAAATAAAATCTGTCATTTATCTTCTTCAATGACTGTCTGGAAATTGACTCTCTGCCAGCCAGAAGATACGGTACAGCAACACTCATTCCATAATAAGTAACACCACTTAGCCAGAAAGTTTCTACAGAAGCAGCACTTCATGAAGAAATGGGTAAGATTTTGACTATTTCATGATACTGGTACCAAAAAGAGACCAACAAACATCATAATTGATATTAAATATACTAGATAAGTAAGCTAGGGGCTAGTCAACTGCAGATAGAACTTATTCCCTTTCTCTCCTAATTCTTCCTTCTAGGCACCAGATCTCACAACACTAAGAAATTGCTGGAGACCTCAAAGAACTCCTGGCCACAGAAGGGAATCTGCAGAAAGGTGAAATCAATAGCTTTCTCCCAAATGGGGAAATGAGAACAAACAGACAGAAGTTATCTGTAAGTCAGCTGCAGTTATACACTGAATAACTGGTTTCAGTACAAGCCTTTTTATTAAAAATCAAATTTAAACTTACATCTCATAGTGATACTGTGCTGTGGGTTTATTACTCATGACCATATGTATTCTTCCCACTTTAAAGTACTTCAGATAATAGAGATACCAAATTTTAGAACTTAATTAAATTTGTGGCCTACAAAAACGTCTACATCTAAATGCTTCTTTAAGAGCCAATCTTTATCTCTCACTTCTCAAAGATTAAGAAAATCACAGTACCATTTGACTCTAAGACTTCAGAGGTAACTCGTATTGTGAATGGGAAATCCTGGGGAATAACTGGTTTCAGTGCTCTCTCTGCCAGTGCACCTGGTAAAAAAAAAAGATACAAAAATTGAGCCATAAATAAAACCAACCAGACAAAAATATTAAAGCTTAGAGCATGAGACAACTTCTATAGCCTTATCTTACCATGTCCAAGTTCTCTTCTATTCACACCAGTAACTTTGCCAATCTCATTAGTTGCATAAGGAGGAAACTGTAGAGAAGAAAAAATTCCAAAATACACATACAGAAAACTACTATTTTTTTCCACTTCAAAAAACACACTTGGAAGTTTTGGCACATCTCAAGGTGAAAACAAAGCAGAAACAAATGAAACAAAAATCTAACCACCAAACAGCATCAGTCACTTAGTCTGCAAACTGAGATTATCTGACATAGTGCTTTTTTTATACCTGCTTTATTCCACAGAAGAAGAGAAATAAAACAGTTGCAAGATAGCAAAGGAGTAAGGCAACAAGCTTACTCTAAAGAAGCTTGTCAAACAACACGTTAGAAATCTTGTTTCTAATCTAATCTTGTCTTCCAGAAATGCAACACTCTCTTGCCCATACAAAATACCGTGGTTAAGTTTCAAAGGCTGTAAAAACACTATTTACTATTGCTACAGAATGGCAGCTGAAATGTATTTACAGTTAACTAGAAATAACTGAGTAGCTTCATCCTGTCTGCAGTAATAACTTGTCCCTAAGGAGCTGACAAGTGTTAAACTACTAGAAAGACTGCATAAAATGGCAACTTGCAAATTATCTATTTAACAGCACTTTTGTTCATAAACTGCAGGATAAATTCATATATATAAATTGTTATTTATAGGTTCTAATTCAGATCTAGAAATAATTTACATCCTTAGAAGGGACCAATTTCACCTTTAAAAGCAAGACCAGAAGCTCTTACACAAATCATGCACAGCTGTGACACAATAAAACACTCACCTCATAATGAAGCATGAAGTTCTTATCTTTTATTCCACTATTCATTAAAAAAGACACAACAAAACACAACAAGAACACATCAGAAGAATACATCTTACATCCTATATGTAATAAGTAAGATTATATTCATCTTTGCTTACAAATTGACCAAACCAGCACATCTACTGATTCACTATTTGTCTTTTTTTTCCTAAAGATTAGGGTTTTTTTTCCTAGTAATTCTATTAAAACTGTGGTCCACAAAGAAATGAGCATCATATGTCAGCTGTAGCCATTTAAACAGCCTTTCTAGTTTTGTGCTAATTTTGATCCATCAAATGATAGACAAACTTCAAGAACCAGGATTTTACTGCACAAACTTCAATAAGGACTAAGAAATACAAGCACTCAGTAGGAAAAAATCGAAGTCTATAAGATTACTCAATTAACTTGAAAGATGTCTATGGTCAAAAATTTTATTGTATTATCCCAAGAATTGATACTTAACAACAAATAAAAATGCTAGTCCACAAAACCCAGCTGTTTCAGGTCAAGACTTGTTTCATTGAGCTTCATCATACAGGCAATCTCTCTCTCTCATTTATGAAACAGTCTACTGGCTACTAGTTAAAGAATACTTAGCAGAAACTGAATTCCCAGAACAGTAAAACTAAAAAACATGGGCAAGCACCTCCATGTCAAAATAAAAAAGTAAATGAATAAATAAACAGAAGGAAAACAAACCTGACACTACTACGTGAAAGCTCCCACACTGATGGGATGAGATCACTGAACTGCAGCTTTAAAAGGAAGGATTTTCCTCTTCCCAACAAGTTAGCTCTCAGCAATAGAAAGTTAATGGCACGAGGGCTTGTTTGCTACACCGCAAGTTCAATTTTCCTTACTCCACTAAAAAAAGACCACAAACATTTTTACCCTCTGAACATTTCTATTTTTGAGACAAAATATTTTAAAAGGCTTATTTAGCAGGGAAAAAGAAAAAAAAAAAATCAGCTGCTTTTTGCGTGGGAAACACTTGAACCAGGATTGACAAACACAGCAGTGCTTCATGGACTACATGTATCAGACATCGAAGAAACACTTCAAAACCTATGAGAAAACAATGAAATGACTGGAAAACCTACCAAGTTCAAGTATGATGGAACAAAGAGAATAAGGTTTGATATATATGTTTTTTTTTTTTTTTTCCAAATAGACCTGATGCAGTTTTACAAATGCAAAATTCATTTGCTATTTTCTTTCTCTCAAAACCAGACTGGACACAACTTGCAGTACCCTTGAAATTCAAATGTGTGTCCGTGGAATTAATATATTTTTATCAGACAGGTACTTTTAAGAACGTGTTTAGGTTCTCAGTGATGACAAAAAACATCCAATGATGCACATACCTCACAGCTGTTGAGATAAGATCTGACTTTACACTGGATTCTATGGAGTCAAATGTAACAGTGCAGAGAACCTGGAATAAGAAAACAAGGTAAAGAGTTTTTTCATACTAGTAGAAAAAAAAATAAAAAAAGAATGATTACAGCAACAGATATCATGGCATCACCTACCACTTTTTCTTCACATCTCAAACATTCACGACTTGTAAAGACTGTATGATCTTACAAGTGATCACATCTAAAAATACCATTTTAATATTTCCTAGTTTGTCAGAAGCCAACAGTACGTTCTGTAAAACTGAAGGAGCTCATTTAAGAATCAAAGGTTAAAATTGTGCAGACAATGGTGAACCAAATAGCAATGCAGACTTCCAGAACGCGTTATTTTTAGGAGGATATCCAGGATCCTACAATAAGGAGCAAATCAGTCTTTGTAGCTACCCACACACCCAACAGTGAGACACAACAATCTTTAAAGAAAAACAAATGTTTAATAATTGGTTGGACTGAATCTTCCTGTAGGTCTTTTCCAACCTTGGCGTGTTTCTGTAAATAAATAACAGACCTGATCATAGAATCACCAAGGTTGGAAAAGACCTACAAGATCATCCATTCCAACTTGCCCACCTACCACCAAGATAACCACACTAGACCATGCTCCTTGACACCACATCTACACATTTCTTGAACATGTTCAGGGACAAGAACTCAACCACCTCCCTGGGCAGCCTGTGTCAATGCCTCACTGCTTTTTCAGAGGAGAAATTTTTCCTAGTATCCAAACTGAATGGTCTTGGCCTTCTTGGCCACCTTGGCACACTGCTGGCTCATGTTTAGCTCAGTATCAGCCAACATCCCCAGCGGTCCATTTCTTCCACAATCTCCCAGCCACTCTTGTAGTGTTGTCTGGGGCTGTTGTGGACAAAGTGCAGCACCCAGCACTCAGTCCTGCTAAATTCCACCCCACTGCCTCAGCCCAGCAATCCAGCCTGTCCAGATTGCTCTGTAGGGCCTTCCTACCCCCACGCAGATGGACACTTCTTCCCAGTTTGGTATCATCTGCCAACTTACTGAAGGTGCACTCAATCTCTTCATCCAGGTCATCAGTAAAGATATACAACAGGACAGGCCCCAATATTGACCCACGGGGAACATCAACTTGTGATTAGACACCAGTTGGATTTAACTCCATTCTCTATCTATCTATGGGCTTGGCCATCCAGCCAGTTCTTTACACAGTTAAGAGTGCACCCGTCCAAGCCACAGGCTGCCAGCTTCTCCAGGAGAATACTGTGGCCAGCACCGAAAGCTTTGCTGAAGTCTAGGCAGACTACATCAACAGCCTTTTCCTCAACCACCAGGCAGGTCACTCAATCATAGAAGGAGATCAGGTTGGTCAAGCAGGATCTGCTATTCATGAACCCACACTGGCTGGGCCTGATCTCCCAGTTATCCCACAAATATTGTGTTATCTCACTCCAGACAATCTATTCCATAACCTTTCTAGGCACTGAGGTCAGACTGACAGGTCTGTAGTTCCCCAGATCCTCCTTATGACCCTTTGTGTAGATCCTGAGTATAATCTTAAAATCTACCTATCTCACGCTTTTGGAAAAACAAACACCTCATATCATCATATTAATGCAACTTTTTGTACCATTTCCCCTTTAGTCCAGTTATATTAAAAAAATATATGAAGTTTCATTTAGAGGATCTCATTATAGACACAACATTGCCCTCCATATCAAAAACCCCAATTAAGCAAATGCTAGAAAAGTTAAAGTCACCCAAATGCTTTCCTGAATATGAACAACACTATATTTCACACAAAAACCTTTTGTTTCAACATTTTTTAACATAAAAAAAAATACTACCTGCGTTTGACCTCTCTGAAATAAGGCTGATCCATGAAGCATTTTAAACATGTTCACTTCACACTTAATATCTCTGAGGGAAGTCAAATCTCTCCCATCACACCTGAAGTGAAAAGCAGAAATTATGAGATCAATGAAATATAGTCTTAAATAAAAAAAAAATAAATTCAGAAATTACTATTCAGCATGGAGTTTGAAAAACTTACCTTCTGTATTCATTCAGAATAAGATTTCTAAAGATATCCTTTGAGACTGTATTGAAAGATTCCATGATTTCATATGGCTCAGCCTCTGGAAATTTTTCTAGGCATAAAAGAAATAAGTAGTTAAAAAAAAAAAAGCAATTGCAACTGAATTACAGACAACTACTAAGATAACCCTGCAAAAACAAACAAACAAACAAAAAACAACCCACCCAAACCCTATATTATACTATATTTAAGCAGTGTCATTTAAGATTTTCTAAATACCAGGAAAGCAGAAAATAATACCTTTCAGCTGCTCTTCTGTTTCAAGTCTTATTTTGTTAATTGCTTCATCCCTAGAAATCTAGAACACAGGATTTGCAATTAGTTAACTCTACACAGCAGAACAGAGGAGATCTAGGCTGTTGTTGGGTTTGTTTTGAAGTTCTGTAAAACTCAAAGTAAAAGTAACAGAACCTACATGTAATTTCAGAGAGATTGACAAGTATTGCTACAAATTAGTTCTGATGGATAAGAACTTACAAGACAATTTATTTTTACTATTCCACATATATTCAAAAGGAGAACAAAAACTAAATCTTACTAGTTTTATTATATTAAAAATAGATCATGTTGGAATTGTACTTACTTTATCATGGCTGAAATCTGTGAACACTGCATAGATCTTGTTAAAAGCAAGTCTGCAGGAAGAAAAGAATTTATGAAAACATGGTTTAAAGTACAACCACGTGTTTTTATATTTATTTTTTAATTTTTGGAGATAGAACATTTTAATGAAAAGCATGAAAGCATCAGACTTCCATTTCCAAACATTACTAGCCCCAGATGTCCATCTTATGTGCTCTTGTTCCTATCTCCTCCACAATAAAGCTCACAACAGCCACACAATATGGGTTTTTTCTGTCACCACTTCACAAGAATGGCATATAACTTTCACTGAGTTTTCATGCCACCTTTTTTTTTTTTCTGCTCTGCTCACTAAGCATGAAAGCAGAGCTGAAGACAGGGTCCCTAAGTTTCAATGGAAAATGCTGCAAGAAATTCTAAAAGTTTAAAAGATGATTTTGCTGAACAATACTCCATGATTTTGATCACAGATGATTAAATAATCTTTAAATATGTATTTTTGAGCCAGTTAATAGACATTAGACCAAAACTATTTGTTCCCAACTTACTTCTTTGCACATTCCACAATCTCTTCAGGAGCAACAAATAATTTCTGAACAGTTCTCTTGACAACACCACGTTCTTTCACTAGCTGTTGAATTCCTTGTATTATGTGCTGGGTTTGCTTCACCCCTACTTTGATAGCATGACAGAAATCTTGTTGCAGTATATTCTCAGCAGTTGCTTCCAACATAACTGTCAATGGAAAATTAAAAATTATTTAAAAAACCACAGGAATTCACTTAATAATCTATAATTCAACCAAAGAAATACACATTACCCATAAATGGTATAAATACAATGGAAATTATTTTCTTATCAATTTTGTCTAAAGATAGAACTTTCAAAGATCAGAAAAATATCTGTAATGAGGCATTTACTTGATTTTCAAACTGAACATTCAAGAGATAATAATTATTATCTACTTACCCACTTGGTTTTGTGGGGCTGCAGCAACAACTAAATTCAAAGTGCTAGAAGACATTTGTTTCCGAGTTGGATTGATTACAGTTTCTCCATCAACCACTCCTACCCTTACTGCACCTAGAAAAAAACTCCAGAAAATTATTATTAAAATAAAAAAAACATTCATTTAAGGGATCATTTTACTTTGAGAATTATACATTTGAGAACAATAATATTTCAAAATAAATAAAAATAAGTTTTGTCTAGAAAAAAATAATGATTTGAAGTACAATAATTTTATTCACCACGAAATGAATTTCACTACATTAAACAAAAGATAGCAACCTCTACATTCAAATTTTTGTTAGAAGAAGCCAACTGTTGCCTAATTCTTCCATTATGTTCAGGTCACTCATGATTTCAAAGTATGTACTTACCAACAGGACCATTCCATGGGATATCAGATAAAGCAAGAGCTGCAGAAGCTAGAATAAAAAGATAAAAGTTCCTATTAGCACAAAGAGGTTACATTAAAATCACACAAGCAATACGTTATTAACAGCACTCTTACCTCCATTAATTGCCAGAACATCAGGATCATTGACACCATCTACTGCTAAAAGATTACAAAGGATCTGGCATAAGATAAAAGACAATAAATAATTTTGATCTATACATCTGTATTAGCTATCATTACAAAGCTAAAGACAATAAAACAAAGCATTTCACAAGCTTATACAAGATTAGCTACAAAGGCAAGCCAGTTCAGGTGATTGAGCCAGGAGGTTAATGCTAAAGAACCAGAACTCTAATGCTAAAGCAATGTTACATAACATTTATTATCTTTTCTTTCCCTTGCTGTACTCAGTGTTTTTGAATTTGTCTCTGCAACTCTATAACAAAATTTGAGAACTAGCATAATAAAAAAGTTTTAAAAGACAAGAAAATGAGAAACTAAAAAACAGAATTACAGAATCAGTTTGTTTTTCAAAGCACAAAGAATAGGCTTATGCTAATAATAATGGCTTTTCTTAAAGTAGTTCCTATATCACAAGTAATATATATTTTCTTCCATTCTAAAGGCAGCTACAGTGAAGGACTGTGACCTACCTGCGTATCATAAAAGTAGCCTACTGGAAAGAGTGGTCTGATTGACCTATCTGCAAAAGAAACATGCAA
The DNA here is from genome assembly GCF_987193195.1 of Phasianus colchicus. Taxonomy (NCBI): domain Eukaryota; kingdom Metazoa; phylum Chordata; class Aves; order Galliformes; family Phasianidae; genus Phasianus; species Phasianus colchicus. The sequence continues at coordinate 2,717,138 of NC_143437.1, read as the reverse complement.
ATGTTCAGTTTTCAGTAGCCAGTATCCAGCTCATCTTCTAATAAACTCCACAAGAAGCTGACAAGATCATTTAAATGAACAACTCAAGCAAACAAAAAAGAAAGAGTGGAGAACCCAGGAAGAAATTTAGTATGATATATAATAAACGTTAAAATTCCATCAGCACTCAGAGAAAAATAAGACCTATGAGTGAGTATATTCATTGTCATGAAACACAGGATAAAAACACTTTAGGAAGTCTTCATGGTTTGTTATATGATTATAATCTTATTACCAAAAATGCTTCTAATGAAGAGAAATGAAAAAGATACAGTCCTCAAGGTAAAACAACAACAGCACGTGTGTTACTTCCAAGACGCCTAGATGCTCTTAATTTTCTCTGTAACCTTTAACAACCCAGGCCTTAGAGTTCTTCTCAACTCAAAAGTGCAGTGTTAAAACACTGATGCATTTGACATCAGTTTTATGTAAACGTTGAATTTCAAAGGCATTATTTTATCCATGAAGTAATCTTTATCCACGGTAGAAGTGACTTTTCAAGCAGAATCAAGAGGCACAGACTGAATGTGTACCATTCAGTAAGTTGGTGTCTAAGTTCTTTTGAGTTTACCTTGTTTGTTTTTTCAATCTTTCCAAATAGATGTGCAACTGGAGATGTGACCTCCCATTAGAATGAGAATTTAGGTGCTATAATCTCAGAGGTGCCAATATGGAAGTTCAAGATCCAGATATACACATTAAAAAAAGTATGTGCAAAAAAGCCCCAGCTGACATAATTTTTTAAAATTAGCCCTGTTAAACTTTATCATGAGCAATTTTGCTTTTTTTTTTTTATATTACTGCAGAAACAATCAGCTTTGCAAGACACAGTTATAACTTACTGCCTCTTTTCAAACATACACGGTGTGATATTTTAAAGTACTGCCAATAAAATAACTGCAGCCTACCTATTACTCTGCTTGTAAGAATTTCTTTATCAGTAGTACCAAGTTCTCTTCTTAGATAGTTTGTTGGAATCCTGCCTGCTGCTGCAGCTTTCTGACGATAGTCAACCTTTTAAAAAACAAAAGCAGGATTTTTAATGACAACGGGCCACTAATTTCAGAGCTACAGAATCACTCAAACTAGAAGGGATGCCTCAGAAGGTCTGTGGTCCAATACTGTGCTCAGCAAGGTCAGTGCTGAATCAACTGCACCCTGAGTGATGAGTGTTAATTCCAGATCATGGATACAAGTATCAAACAGGCAATGCCCCAAGATAGACCCCCTGAAAAATTTAATATTAATCAGCCACAAGTTAGAATATGAATCCTTAACCCTTAATAGTTCTTCAAGAGTCACAATCCAAACAGCCTCCCCACACATCTAACATATAACGAAGTCTACTGTTGCAGCAGACATCCAAATCCACATGGCTTTTGGTAGGCAGACTGCATCTATGGCTCATCCTTCATCCACAGATGTAATAATTTGATCATAGGCTTCTATTCTGAAACCCGACTTTGTACTCTGCTTTTTGCCTTCTTCACTCCCCTCAGTATCTTCAGCTTTCCGTTCAATGACTCATGCAGCTAAAGGCTGCTACTGACCGCCAGAAGACAAGTTCTGTCATTAGAACTTACCACTAAAGGCATGAACTGAGATGCAGAAGGTTTGGTTTTACTGACTGCTGTGACCATTACTGCCGTGTCACCTAGCTGGATCAAGGAAAAACATATTGAGATTATCCACCAGACAGCATTTAAAGCCCCAAACTTAATATTAAAGTTCTAGTTCAAAACATTCTACGTAGAAAAAGAAAACCTCACATCATTCCATGGCTGCAGCAGCAACCGTTCAGAAAGAAGGGCCTGCCCCCTCCCTTCCCGTAACAGACAGCCAAACACCATTAGTGCATACATTGCTCCTCCAGGCCCATCGCTCCTCTGCATGCCCTGATATCCCACTAAGATGTGAAGCTCCCCACGCCTGGGGCTGTTTTTACCTGAACGACTGCAGCTCCATCAGCAAACCTGGCAAGTTTTCCAGAAGACAGTTCCATCTTCCTGTTGGAAAGAAAGAACGCCGTACTGACAACAACCGCACATCCACTACGCGTTCACCTGCGGCATCCATTCGGAAGGACGTTCGTACTGATATCTGAGGTCTCGTGACGCACAGAAAGGCCCGAACGCCGCGCACCAACGCGCTTTTGCTTCCAGCCCAGAGACCCGGCCCCGCGCAGCCGCCGCCACACCGACCCCTCACCTGCCCCCGACGTCCACCGTCACGGCACAGCAGAGCCCGCGTTCCGCCGCCGCGCTGCGGGCGGACACCAGCCGCGTTCCGCCGCCGGGCAGCAGGAAGCGCCGCCATCGCGTCACGGCCCGACCGCTGACGGCTCCGACGGACAAACCGCCGAGCGCGGCGCGCCGACAACTCGTGGCGGCGGCCATCGCGCCGGGGCTGGGCGGGCACCTCGGCGGCAGCCGGCACCCCATTGGCTGCTGGAGGGGCCGGGGGCGGGCCGCCGCGCAGTAAGGTCGAAGCGGATTGGCTCTTGTCCCGGCGGTTTCGTTTCGATTCCGCGGTGTGAGCGCAGCGCCGCGCCTCCTGGCGGAGTCACGGCGGGTACGGCGGCCGGGAAGGGCCATGCGGGGAGGCGGGAGTGTTCGTGGCTTTATCCAGATCCTGAGCACACCGCTGCGGCTCTGTTTTAGTATTAAAGCATATCAGGTGACAGAGCAAGAGCGTTCGCCAGGCTTTCCTGCATTCAGATTTGCTCTTCTGTCGACTTCTTTGTCATTATTACTCATCAAAGTTGCTATTCTCATATTCGATGTTCAGAGCTCTGTCACGTTATAATAACATAAAGGACAGAAGCAACACAATCTTTTCTGTTGTTAAGCACAAGAGACAGTTACTCCAGGTGTTTAAAGCTTAAATTACAGGGAAGGCAAACACTTAAAGCAGAGAATTGCAAGTTACAAGTGGGAAGCAAAGAAGAGACATTGAGGTGGTGAACACGAAGTAATGTTTGTTGAGGTTTAACAGAACAGTGCTGGAGAGTTTAGAAAGAAGAATCATGAAGGCCCAGAGGAGGGATGTGTAAGGATTACATGGAAGCAATGTAGAAGTGAAGCTCTTCTAGCAAACATTATCCAAACACAAGCTGGATGAATTGGTGTGAAAAGTGGTTCTCTTCTCATGAACACCTCCCCTGCCAATAATGAACAGCATTAGCTCCAAATGTCTGCCACTTCATCATTTCTGTGTGAAAGAAATGGTGACAGTTTGTCCTCCTAACTTCAGTCATCAGTCACATAACGGAGTTGAAACTTGCATCTGTAAGAAAGACCTCAGAACAACGTGAGAATGCAACAGAGCTTTTAAACTAAGGAGCAGTCATGCAAAATTCATGCTTCAAGAAGAAAACAATAAATTTAATTTGACTTATAGTAGCATATATGCCTCCCAAGAACACAGATCGCTTCTAGCTTCTCCATTCACATCTTCTCATCTAGTTTGGGATCAGGACAGGAGATGTGGTTTTCTTCCAGATCTATGGTTACACACTGCAGATACCAGTAAACCAGAAGTAAGCCTATATCTTGCACTCTACCTTCAAAACTGCAGCTCCTGAACCACCCACCAACATCCTAGAAGTCAAAAAATACCGACAGGATATTTTTTCAGTCCTGTTTCACACGATTCCTCTTCTCATGCACTGCACATAGGAAACTACAGTATCAAGATCGCTTTATAAAATTAACATTTGCAGATTCTCTCATTCAGGTCTCACCTGGGAAAACCACTCTTTTCTGACTATATAACCCATTATTATCCTCCTAAAACAGCATAGCATGGCAAATTACCAGTCCGTATACCATGCTCTGAAGGCTAGCACACACAGACTCCTCCTCATCAAGAGGAAACAACAAGCTCAAGAGCCAAAGAACTGCTGCTGCCAATGCCCTACCCACAGACGTTCAACAGTTGTAAATAAAAGCTAGTCTCAGCTCTGGTGCAGCACATGTGGAGAAAGATTTCTCTTTGCTATTGTATTGTAAATGTGACCATCCAGAGTCCTGATGACAACTGAAAATGCTAATTAAAATTGTACACATCAGCCTTAGAAGTAGACATGCACTCCTCCTGTCTAAGACTAAAATCCCCCCCCCCAAAAATAGATTCATTCACTCACATGCACTTATGTATCTCACCCAGATTACCCAAGCAGGTGTTTATCTCTCAGTAACCTGGCCAATAGGTCAGCCAGCTGTCCTTAGATAGGCCCCACCAAGAGTGAGAAAACACACTGAAAATCTTCCTTGAGGTGTTGTTCCCATCATGCCATCATACCAAGCACATCTCCACAGAGCAGAACATTCAAAATCCACTCTTTCCCATTTTTTTTTTTTTAATGTTATTTAAGAGTGAGGATTGCTTTGTTTCATTTGAAAAATTTGCCTCCATAATTTGTAGAAATGTAATTACATTGCTCCTTTAGAAATTCCTTCTGTAACTATTTCAAAGTCTTTCATAATGCCTGCGCTATTTACTCTGACCTGTAATTATAAATGCACTGATAGTAATCTGACATTGCATCCTAAAGAAGCCATTAGCAACTTCAGGATGTATGTATTTCCTCTGCTCGGAGCTCTCACATCTGCTCCTGCAGCACAAACCTCAGCCCATCAGGAAACTCCCACTCTGATGGTTTCTCCTCTTCTTCACACAGCGATTTGGCAGCACTGAGCATGCACTGTCTCAGACATTTCAGCACAAGTTTTGGGTGCTCAGCACTATCAGGAGTCAGTGTGAGTGCTACAAGTTGTAGGGAATCTTTTTTTCTTGTCTGTGTACAGGAATTGCCTGTGTAAGGATATTCATGATTAGAAAGGAAAAAGGCATCTTCAGTGTAAATGCCATTTCTCTCCATCTGCCAGCATGAATTTGCAGCTGGAATATTGGCTATCATGCTGCTTCAGGCTGCTCCAAGTTCTCAGCAGCCTCCCCAGAGTTGAAGAAGAGAAAAGCAGAATAAAGTGCTGCTACTCCTCCTTTACGCTTCTATCAACAACAGTAGCACTGTAAAGATTAAGTAGGACCTAACAGCATGGTTTTCTAGTACTGAGCACCAGCAGCTGCCACCAGATGCTTAGCATTAATTATAATCAGTTTATTACTTAATTCATGTAATTGTACATCAAACCACCTCTTCTAGAGAAGAGGATGGGTCTCCAGGGAGAAGCATTTTCTATAGTAAGAAAACACACGTGGCCTTTAATGCTCATGAAGATTTGTACGAGTAAGATTTCACCACCACAGATGATAAAATGCTAGGTGCTCCAGTTTCTATTTTGCACACATGCTTTTACCAGATGCCTTCTTATAGTACTGCTTTCCCCAGGCTTACATTTACACACTACAGCATAAGATTAAACTGAGCTCCTTAAATAATTATTGCATGAAATTATATAAACATTTTTTTTCCTTCTTGAATGTAAGATCCTTTGCAGAAGCTTAGCTATATGAAAGCAACCTGTGGGGAAAAAAGAAAGGAAAAACCAACAAACAACAAAACCAAACCAGAAGTAGTGCTTACCTTAAGAGAAAATGCACAATTGCAAATCAACAGTTCGATCAAGAGTTGAGCCATGCATGTAGATATGCACATATATATTCTCTGTTTACATAAGGTCTATCATATAACCAGTGTAACAGATATGTGTAGTTTTTCATACCTTTTCTGCGGCCTGTTTTCAGCCTGAACATCCTAGTGATGTGTGTGACAAGAGGCTTTTGCAACAAAGGGCTTTAAAATAGGCTTCATGGAAAAGAAATAAGCTAACCTGACCATCTGTGTCTGTTGTAGCCTTCTGGCAGGTTCAAAGGGAGCTCAGCAGAGGCATATGATGAGAGTGATCTTTCAGTCTGAGGATGCGTAGTGAAAGCTGGTATACTGAGATGCAGGGGCTCTGCAGCAGCACACTGAATCTCTCAAAAACGTGTTAATGTGAGATCACAGCTGTGGTTCTGTGGGATGAGGGGGTGCCAGGCTTGTGCTGACAGACATGGTTACATGTACTTGTAGAAAACAGCCTCTCTGCTGTTTGGAAGTGGACTTGCCATTTGCAATTCTTTCCATAAATGTGAACATCCTTGCACAAGCTGCTGAATTTCAGTGGGGTTGTAACAGTTTCTGCTGTTTGGCCCCTTGGCAGCTGAAATTCCCTTAGTTCACTTCATCTGATGCTTTAAGAGACGCAGTGCCAATGACTACTGCTTGGTTTTGAGGTGGTGGGTGAAATATAATTGCTGCACGTATATTTACTTACTAAATATACTTGTAGGAAATCCTTGATTTAGCATCTGCAAAGATTTCTGTTAGGTATTGGTAATGTGTGGGATGTGGTAAGCATGATTTGAGCTGTGGAAGGAGGTTGGGGTTGGGCTGAGCACAGCACCAAGTAGATAGGCCGCAGGCACTTGTACCACCTTTGTTGTTTTGTCACAGAAAAGGGCACTTGATTTGGGAAAAGGAGGTATGTCACAGAGTAGGGAGAAATGCATGTGTGTAATAACTTGTGAAAATCTGGGCAAATCTCACTAAATGTGAAGGCGGGAGATTAATTATCTCGATCTGATAGAGTTGGAGATCCATTCCCTGCAAGCACCAACTCAGTGAGGCCTGCTCCTGTGGGTCTCAGATTGTGCCATCACTCCTGTTTTGCAAGTCCCCTTCCCTCGCTGTTGCAAATTCTGGTGGAGAGAATGCCATGCAGAGATCAGAGGGGTTTAGAAAACATCCTTTTGTGAGGAGAAGCTTTCTCTTTCCTGAAGACGTTACTTATCCATCATGAAGAAACTGAGAACACCCTGTGATAACTTGCAGAAAGCTCCCTGGATAGAGGAAGACAAATGAGTTTTGTGCATCTTTGTCTATTTAATTTTCTGCCATGTGATGGCACTGGTTAGCTGACCAGAGGAGCTGGTGGTTTACAGGCCAGGCCCTCAAAGCATGGCTTCTGCCCACATGTCCCCACCGCAGCTTTCTTGGAAACTTGAGGGTGCACCGAATATTTGTGGAATAATAGAAACCAACAGTTTGCTTTTCATTATATATTACTTCATAGGTCTCTAATCCCTGAGATGAATCCGCAGCTTGCCTAGTTAGTACTGTGAAGCAAAATACTCATGGGTAACTTTTAAATGGTGGGGAAGAACGAGTGGCACAGGGAAGAAAAGTTAAAAAATCTTTACTTGGAGAGGGAAAATCTACACAAATGATAGCGTTTACAATAGTTACAACAGATGGAATTAGTCTCTTTTGTGTCTGTGCGGTGAGAGTGCTCAAGAGCTGCTCGCTCATGGCTTAAAGGAGGACCTAGAGGTGTAATTTTAAGCCTTTTCAGGCATTTAAGTGAATTCTAGGCACTCAGTGCATTCTTCAAATAAACAAACATCAACACCAGGAAACAAAAGCAAACAGCTAGAATCTAACAGAAACACAGAAGTCCTCTGTCAGTATGGGATGACTGTGGTTACCTGTTCTCAAAACTGAATTAACGATGCTTCTAACAGCAGGGAAGACTTAACTTGGCTCCAAATGGATGAGTGAAAGAGGTGGGTGGCAATTAAACAAGCTGAGGGAATGGAGGAGGGCAGCAGTGAGGACTGATGGTGTGGCTCAGGGTGGCAGTGGAGTATGGGTTGAATGTGAACTGCTATTGATCTGTGTGCCAGATGTTGCAGTGAAAGCAATTGAAGGGATAAACTTGGAACTTTTCTCATCTATTTAGATGAAAAGCTAGTTATGAATATTTAGTTGTGGATGTGGCATTTCGAAATAGCAATTTAATAATTACTTAAGCTTTCATACCAGGCAGGAATACTTTAACTTGATGGCTTTTATTTTTAAAGCATCTTAACCACTGAATCATTTTTATACTTGCTCTCTGTAAAATGCAAGGCAAGTCTTTTTTTAACTGGCAAGACTGAAACTTTGGATGCTGACAAACTTGGAGCTTACATCAATGCTATGAGCATGATGGACAGCACACTTGAAATAAAGCAGCAGCCTTACCCATTCCCTCTCTTTCCACTTTGGCATGATGGTTTGCATTTTTCTCTTTAATTTCAAAGAAAAACTATAAATAGGAGTTGGAAACTGCATGTATGTGGTGATTGATATGGGTTTTGTTTACTGTTCTCATCTACTTGCCTTAAAAAGAAGGTCTAAGCTTAAATTGAGAGCTAATGATCCAGCAGTTTGTCATCCTATGCCATGTCCTTGATCCATTTCCAGCATGTAAGCTTCATTGTGACATGTTATTGAGTTTTGGCAGGACTGGTTCAAGCCATAGCATAGAGCTTTCTTGTTTAACTATGAACAAATACGAAAGACTGATAGATTTGAATTAAACTTATTTCTTCAGAAATGACTCCTGGGACCCCCTACATGTTTATGTTAATTTTTATTGTATTTTGCTTGGGAGAAAGAATAAATCAACTTAGGTTTTTGGGCATGTGGTAAGAGCTAGTTTAATCTAGGTCTCCTGATCAGAATGTAGAACATGTGTGTGTTTGAGAAGAAAAACTACTGCAAAAACCCAATTATAAATCCCATCAATTCTTCCTATAGTTATAGTTGCATGCTGCTGCCTTGTTGAAAGCAAGTTTCCTAAAGGAGTTAGGTATGTGGTATTTAGTTTATGTGGTTACTTATGCAAGCTGTAACTAGCTCAAAAGAAGCCAGAATTGTTAGTAAAAACATTAATAGTGATAGATGTTAATAGCTGGAAGGGTTTCTTTTAAAACTAGGAATAGGCAAATGCATTTGGGGACCTGAAGTGTGTAGAAGAACATATAAAGTTTTTAAAGAGCAAGAGCAGGTGCAGCCATCAGTGAAGGAAGGACTTCAGATGTAGGGAAGAAAAATAAAAAGGAAGGATGCCCATATCTGAGATCTGCATGTAATTGCCTCCATCTTCCTAATTTTGATCTCTGGTATTTGTTAGTTCTGGTTTGCAGCAAACAGATGATGTTCAACTTCCATAGCCCTGCTTGGACCTTCCAGTATTGTGCTGTAGTGCTTCAGTTCCTGGCTTCAGAGCTGCAGCTACAGGATTTTGAGGTATGTTGTAAGCTACCTTGCAATAATGGCAGTCCCTGTGCACACAAATATCCACTTATGTCCATCCATCTTTTTGGTGCATTCAGAGATGTGCCAAGATTAACTTTAATGCAGAAATTGAGATCATCTTAAAATACATTTGCCTTTCTAGCTGGGCAAGTGTGTTGTTTTAGTTGTACTTACAATTTGACGTGGCCTGTCACATCAGCAGCTGATTTCTCTGCTGTGGTAACCACTGACAACTGTAGGTATTTATCATTATAATTGATCTAATTTTTTGGCAAAATTGGCCATAACGTATATAGCTGGCTGATGCTTATGTACAGTTAAGCTTGGATGCTGCTCTTGCCTTTGATGAAGCAGAGTTGCAAATGAGATCTGGCACCTAAGCAGGCCAGTGCTAGACTGAAATCACTAATATACAGTCAGATAAGTAAACAAATGAGGAATTTGGAGTCTTTCTACTTTATTGGGCTTTTTTTCCATTTGGTATCTGCCTTTTTAACATGTAGCTGAACAGAATGGTCTTGATATTTAAGCTTTTAATCCTAACAGCTCATTTATTTATTTCTAGGAGATGTTATCGGCACATGTAATAAATTAATGGGATTTAATGAACTCAGAATAGTCCCGAAAGGGAGGAAGTGTGTTGCAGAGTGATGGATGCATCTGAACAATCGGGTATTATGTGCTTTGCTGTCAAATTGGTGTCCCTGCAAAGCTGAGCTGCATGGCACTATGGCTCTGTTCTGCACTTGGGTGAAGTGTTATTTTGCTGAGTGGCCTCTTTTATAGTTTGAAGTGCTGTGAAAGGATGTGAGCCTGTGAATGGAAACAGGTGCCTTTGTAAGGGAGAGGTGAAGAGTAGAAGCACATGCCACTGCACATCCCATGTGTAAAAGCAGAAATAGCCTCAAAACAGCTTAATCTTACATGGGAGGAACTGGTGTAACTCAGAAAAGAAGCAGCAACCAGCTTTGGCAGCTGCAGCATCCACAAGATGAGCTGTTCTGCACGGTGATCTGTGAGCTCCTGTCACTGCTGACCTGGGTGACATCTGCCAGTGGCACTTTTGCAATGATCCTGTGCTGTGCTTGGTGTCAAGTTGGCCTTAGAGAAACCAGCTTGTGCATCCTGACAGTGGACTGAGTATTTTGGCCTCTTGGGATTTGTGATGGTGGTGTTCTGACTGGCTTTTGGTGCTGAGGAAACCTGTAGCACTTGCAAAATTCTCAGCATCACTGCATTAAGTAGTACTGTAGCATCAGACCTCACTGTATTTAGGCTTCAGGCTTACATCCAGAGGTATTAAAAAGCTTGTGTTAGGCAGGAATGCTACCCTCGATATAAATTTCCATATAAAAATCTCTACTTGTCTTTTCTCCATGCATTCCCCCGTTTGCCTCACCCTTACATTTTTTTCTTGCTGTTTCTGCTTGGCAGTTGCAATCCTCACTGTGTTAGCCTTCAAGGCAGCTGCTCTGGGGCAACACAGGGTGAGCTTTTTAAAATTAAAAAAAAAAAAAAAAAAAAAGGTTTTTAGGCTTCCTGAAGGCTCTCTGGGGCTTTTTGCCTGCTTGTTTATGTTCGGTAGAGGAAATGTGTGAGCAGTGGGATGTGGCTGTGATGGGGGAGTGACAAAGGATGTGGTGGGGGCACAGTGCCCTGTCTCCCCTTGGTCCCCTGGCCTCTCCTTGGTCCCCCTGTGGTGGCATTTACACCTCTCAAACCTCCTGGGCTCTGTGCTGACGAAGGAAGGGCTGTGTGGTTGTTGGCTCCAGCCTCGGCGCTCCAGGGCATGGTTTCAACCATGTCTATGGAGACCAATTTTCAACATCAAAACAAACCCATGTAAGTGGAATTTATATTACCTTTAAAAAGTGCGAGTCAACAGAGCGGAGGGCTCTGCTTCGAGGAAGCCTCTTGGGTTTGTTCAGGGAATTACTACAAATATTTTACATCCTTTCTGGGACTCCAGGCAACCTCAGGAAGCAGCTGTCAAAATGCCCCAAGTTGCACGGCTCATCCAGGGTGACTATTGAGCCTGTGGCACAAGAAAGACATCCACCTCCACCTCCCACCCCTTCACCCCATCACCAAATATCCTGCACTGCCTGAAAGCATCATCTTTCTAAATATCTGGACAGTGTGTTTTTACCCTGGTTTTGGGCTAAGGTGATGGTGGTTGAGAGGAAACAAGGTAGAATCTCTTAATCCTGAGTGCCCCAAAGTAAGCAAATTTTAGTGACCTAAGGGCAAAGAAATGTTTTGTTCCACTGAAAAATTTCTGCCCCAAGATGGAGATCATCCCTGCAGGTGTGTGACAACAGCGGAGAGATGTGAATTCAGGTGAGAGCAGGCTGCAGTGCAGGTTTGCCACCTGCAACCCAGTGGGTAGGCAAGTCACGGATATATGGTGTGGTGCTCCATCCCCCTGAAATGTCTCTGATTATTTGAAGATGGAAAATGACTCCAATGGTAATTTTATGCTAGGAGGAGGACAGGCCAAATAACAACATGTGTTATTTAGCTCGGTACCTTGTAGGGTGTGGATTTGAGTGAGGTGTTGATGCCAGCAGAATCCTCACTTTGCGTGTCTGCCCTGCATGACTGGATTGCATGTAGATAGTATGTACATCTTATCGTTCAGGAAGGCCATGTTATCTCTGCCATGATGTGAATGTGGTTCTTCTGTTTCTAATGTTTCTGTTTGCACGCAAACCACAAATGGAAGAAGCTCTGCAGTGTTACTGCAGCCTCATTTTAATTTCGGCGAACTCCAGAAACAAGGGGGAAAATCCTAAACCAAGCAAGAAAACATGCCTGAAAAATATTTGAGATGGAATTTGGCAAGTTTCAAGCTGCTATGATGTAAATTTTAAGAGCCAGCAACGACTGTACTGTGTAGCAGGGAAGAAAGGGCTGTTGGAAAGAGGCAGCTTCCTAATAGAAATGAGAAGCCGAACCACAGCAGGTCTGCTTTCAGATGGAGCGGGCTATCAAAGTGTTCTGCTCCTGCAAACCATTCCCAGCACTAATGGGGAAAATGATGCGGGTTTGCAATAAAACATTAGCATCCATCAACTTGATCTGCTCTGCATTTGCAGAAAATAGTAGAAACTGTAGCCTTTGTGTAATAGATTAGAAACAACTGCTACTACACGGACTACTAGTCCATGAAATCTTAGTGCTGTGTTGGAAAAGTTCACCATATAATTTGGGTCTTTCCCTCCCCAGCATACCAGTGCAGAGGCAGGAATTTTCTGACCCTGATGAAATCTCATGTTACCATTTCAGTCCTCAGGGTTTGATTTGCAGTGCAAGCTTGCTGGCCTCACAGCGAGCACTAGGCACGGTGCTTCATGTTTTCCACTGCCCATCCACCTCTGCCAGCTTTTAGAGCTGCTGTGAAACAGAAGACTTTGGAAATCTTTCCTGCAGGGAAAGGCAGTAATGCAGTATGGAGGAGATGGGTGCTAGGAGTGAACGTGCTTTTTTTTGTTTGTTTGTTTCCCAGGGACTGTGGAATAGTGCTAACTTGAAATGCCTGAAAAATAAGCAGATCATAGAATATCCTGAGTTGGAAGACCCATTAGGATCATTGAGTACAACTGTCTCCACATAGGACCACCCAAAAATCAGACTGTATGTCCAGATACTTCTTGAACTCTGGCAGCTCGGTGGCACAGCCACTGCCCTGGGGACCCTGTTCCACCTCCTGCTGAAGAACCTTTTCCTGATATCCAACCTGACCCTTTTTGTACTTTGGCACCCAAAACTGCACACAGCTGTGAGGTGAGAGCAGGACTGCTCTCCAGCATCTCACCCCCAGTCTGTATTTATAGCCAGGTGCAGAATCTGCCATAGCTCTTGTTAAACTTCATGTGGTCGGTGATTGACCAGCTCTCTAATTTATTTAGATCTCTCTGCTGATATCCTAGCTTTTAGTATCAACGGAACACGTTTGTTTTATCCCCTATTAGTACCATTACAGAAGGTAGGCTTTTTAAAAAATTTTCTCATTTCAATCATGTTGAATTGAAATCTTGGTATGCTGTGTTTCTGCATTTAAATTTGGGGCAGATTTAAATTTCACCACTTCCAGGTTGTCTGGAGCCAGGTTCATTGCAGGGAAAGAAAGAAGTGATTGCCAGCTTCGGCCTAGAACTTCAAATCACTTTGAAGGTTAGTTCATGTCAGATGAGTGTCTGGAGGTGGCTTTCCTAGAAATGCCATTATTTGCAACAGTCTGGCTCCTACTGCCTTTCATCTGGGTAGAAATACAGGATTTTGCTCACAGTTTTTGTCTCACAAAACACCTATTTCTGCTCCCCCGAATCAGAGGAGCATCTTCTTTTACATCACTGCTTTAAAACTGACTTTTAGGGAGGAGGAGACAATCCCTGCAAAATACAGTCTGAGTTGGCTTAATGCTTTTGTGACTTTGGCTGAGCTGGGTGACTGCTGCTCCCCAAACCACCCGATTCTGATGCAGATGATGAATGTGGCCTCTCCAGTCATTCCTGGTGCTGGAGCTGCTTTTGGAAGCTGGGATTTTCTGCTGAACTGTTGTCCCCTACAAGGACAGGCTGTGAGAGCTGGGGTTCTTCAGCCTGGAGAAGAGAAGGCTCCAAGGAGACCTCATAGCAGCCTTCCAGTACCTGAAGAGCCTCAAGGAAAGCTGGGGAGTGACTTCTTATAAGGTAGCAACAGGACATGGTGAAATGGCTTTAAACTGTCACAGGGTGGATTTAGACCAGATATTAGAAAGAAATTCTTTACTGTGATGGTGATGAGACGCTGAGCAGGCTGCCCAGTGAGGTTGTGAATGTCCCCTCCCTGGAAGCATTCAAGGCCAGGCTGGATGGGGCTGTGAGCAACCTGGTCTAGAGGGAAGTGTCCCTGCCTGTAGCAGGGGGTTGGAACTACATGATCTTAAATGTCCCTTCCAACCCAAACCATTCTATGATTCTGTATCAGTGCTGCTCCCCCTGGAAAGTGTGATCAGCTTGGGGCTCTCCGCTTGTTGCAGATGGAGTGGCATCTCCTCCATGCAAGCCACATGACTTCATTTTTCTGCTCTGGTGTTATCTTGTTTTGGTTGTTCTCATAATGCGGGTCATGTCTTGACCACATCTGCCTTCTGGGGGCTTCTTGCCTCTTCTGAGCCTGGGAGAGGCTGGGTTTGCCCATCCATGTGTTGGTGAGTTGCTCTTTTGGGCTCTTATTTTTTCCTCATTCTTATGCAACTTCAGCTTCTCAGATGATGACTTGATTTTAGTAATGCATTTTACCCTTCTGCTTTGGTATAATGGCTTCCCCTCCGCAGCCCTTGCTCTGGGCTCCCAAAATCTGTTTGTTTTCCTAGTTTCCATGCCACCTGTGAGGGTTTTGCTCTCTGACTTCTCACTTGGGTGTTTGTTATGTATATTCTGCATAGGAAACATTCCCATGTGTTGCATGTGGATATCGCAGAAACATTCAAAGTGTAAAAAGAAGTGACCTCCAAGGGGAGGTGGTTGCAAATTCAGATGTCTGTCAGGTCACACTGGCAGGATTCAGACCTTGGGGTGTCTGTGCACAAACTTCCATGGCTGTGTCTTAAGATTTTTAAAGAGTATACCTATATTACTGTTGTCAACCAGCAATTGGGTTGGGTTTGCTGGGTTGGGGTGGCTGGCAGCCTGTTAGATTTGGAAATGTTGTCTACTTGTTTCTGTGCTCTTACTTAGGTGTATGTCTGGGGTAGTGACAGAGTTGTTTTTTCTGTACCACGTTTGCAGAGGTTTTAGGCAGCACCTCTTGAGGCTGGTGCAGGGGGTGTACAACGAGAGCTTCATTAAAACAGCAGTAAATAGCACCAGTGTGTGCATTTACAAGGCAGGAACAGCTGAGGTTCTTTGTGTTGCTCTGGTGCTGGGGCTGCTTGGCTCCGTGAGCTTCTCCAAGGATGGCACTGCCAGGGGGGTCCTGCTTGAGAGCTGCACCTTTCACTTCAAAGCTCTGAGCAGCAGCTTGCCAGTGGGATGCTTCCCTTTTGAATGTGCGTGTGATGATATAGTGATAGGTTAAAATAAAAATATTGATCATCCGTGTGTGTTGCTGAGAGGAAGCAGAAGTACAGAGCATGGTGTCCTTTCTGGGACTGTGGGGGGATTGGGAAGTGAGCGATTTCCAGCTCCAATGAGTGGGAACGGTTTGTAACCATGTCTACAAACAAAACCTGCAGCTCATCTAAGTCCAGTCTGTGAGATGCATTGCTACACATCCTATCCACACAGTCCCAGTGCCATTATTTACGTGTTCTGAGACACCAGGGACACCTCTGCTGCCTCTTGGTGTTCGTGGTGCAGCAGTGGTTGCTGTAAATGCTTGCAGCTTTTCCTGCTGAGCAGATATATACGAGTGGGATGATTTAGGAGGAATTAACTTTGAGATAACTTATTTCCCTCTTTAAAAAAAGAAGGTAAATGTGTGTAGCCTAAATCAATATAATATAGAAGTGTGTTTTTTTCCCATGCAAAAAAAACAAAAAACAAAAAACAACAAAAAAAAACAAGAGCTTTTGCACTCTGTCCTTCAAATTTGCTTTGGCAACTATAAGCCATCTCCATTTTATTAAACAGCTCTTTTTCCTCCTAATATATACAAAAATGTTTGCAGTATAAACAGCTTAACTAGACAGCTGCCTCTCCCCAGATGCAGGACGCAGTTAACTTTTTGCCCTGTTTCTGTTCACCAGGGCTGGTAACTTTTCCTGCTGGCCAGATGAAATAAAATTGGATTTTGTACCAGATGCGGCGGAGCTCAGTTTTGTATTCTGCAGGTGTTTCCCCAGCTGGGGAGTGTGGAAACGTGCCATTTTGCTGAGATGATGGTGAGGTTTAGAAATGTGAGGGCGTTAAAAATAATTCTCCGTGTTAACAGTGGGCTTTGTCCCTGGTGGGCTCCATATGCCGAACAGCTGACTGGGGCAGCAGCTGTTCTATATTTTAATAGGAGAGTTATAAAGATAGAAACATGGATGATCATTCAAAACATAAGCAACTCTTTGCAGTCATGGAAACGGGATACAACAATAAACTTGCATTTGTAAGCCTTCCAAACAAAATAATCCCACTGCTCTGCGTTCAGGTGGTCTCAGGGAAGTGGATGAACTTGGTTTTCTGTTTCCTTAAGTTCTGTTTACTCGATCCTATTTCTTTAAACCTTTTTCTCTCTATTTCTGAAGCGATATTAAACTTTGCATGTGATGCTGATTTAGGTGGTTCTCCAAGTGACAGATTTATATGAGAAGCCTCCCTGAAGCGCGTTACTGATAACCGTGCTGGTACACCTTTGAGAAAGCTGAGCAAATGCTCTCCTTTCAGCTCTTTCCTTGCAACTTCGATGCCCTTTCAACCCAAGCAGTTACTTATACCCCTGTAGCAACTTTGCTGCAGCTCCACATCCTGAGCATGGGATGAATCTGTGAGTTTCCCCGTTAACACCACGCAGTTTTTCTGACAGTGTATGAAAGCTCACCAAACCTCAGGCACCAAACCATCCTCTCCTCTTGCTTACAGGCTTTCTGGACCAGCATTGGCTCAATTGCATACTTCACACTTATGTTAAACAACTCTAGTCACCCTCTTCCAGCTCCTGGTTTATCCTGCTAGCCTGCCCCATTTTTGTTTCGGAGGGGCTGCTGCTGTTTCAGCTCCCTGCTGCCATGGAAGGGCTGTGATTCACGTTGTGCACGGGAGTGGTGTGTTCAGCCAGCCCATACTGAAGCGATGTGCTCCTGAGCTGCATGGTAACCTCAGACTTGGCATGGTTGGGCTGAAAGCAGCCTTGTATCGACCTGCGTATTGCAAACAGATGGGGGCCAGGGTGCTTGGCTGGACAGTTTGTGCAGAGATAAAAGTGGGTTATATGCAGTGCACGAGCACGATGAGATGTGGAGGAACGGGCAGGCCAACTATGGGTGCATGTATGAGCTGCAACTGCCTTTGCTGCTTATGTCATTTGATGCACAAAATATGAAGCTAAGAAAACGTGGTTCCTGCAGTATGTACAGGCTTTGTGGGTTTACCAGGAAATCCAGGTAAACCTCCTGGATTTTGGGATCATCTGGCTAAGTGTACAGTTCATATATATATATATAAACCAGTCTGTTTTGTGCTGTTGTCAGATAAGCAGAAATTCAGCGGGCAGATGAATTGCTCAAGCACCCGGCACAGCAGTGGCACGTAAATGGATTTGCAGCTGGATGAACGGAGCGTGTTTGGGGCTGGCTGGTGGAGCTGCAGGCAGGAGTCGGGTACAGCAGCTGCAGTCCTGGCCAGGGCTATCGCTGGTACAGGACAGGTCGGTTGTGGGGCTGCCACAAATGTTTCTCTGCTTTCCCGATGATTGCAAGGAAGTGCTGGTGATAAAGCTGGTGTCAACACGCGTCCTGTTTGCATTGGCTGAGGTTGAAGGCAGAGCAGGTCTTTGGGGCAGAGCTTGGCAGTGTGGGGTATGCCAGAGATGGTTTGTGGCTCTTGAATTCACAGCAGGGGCCAGGCAGGCGCTCTGCAGCCTCCTGAATGTGAGGAAAGTGACCTTTTTAAACCTAGAAACAACAAACCCAATTGCTTATTAGAATGGGCAGTGCTGAATTACAAGACTTAGGCAGTTAAAAGAGACCTGGCACATTTACTTCTGTACTTGAGCAGGGTGGGGAATTACCTCTCAGACCAAGCAGGTTCATAGTGGTGATAATGAATGGGGAGGAATCCCTCTGGTGGGAGGAAGGAGCTTCCTACGAGCCAGACTTTGCACATCAAGTGTTTTCACCATGGAAAACAGATTAAATCCCTCTCTGAAGTGACTGGGTTTGTATTGGTGAGCCCGGTTTGCAGAGGTTTATGAAGGCTACCTGTGTGCTCATCCCACAGCCCTGGGCCCCAGGCAATGGCAGCATGGCCCGTGCCAGCACTGTTTATTTTTCTGGCCTGTGCCACAAGCATGTACTCTGACCCCATTGGCAGATGAAGTATTTACTTAAAGCCACAAATGAATGCCTGAAGGAACGATCACTGGGTAACGGGGTCCTGCTCTGCAATTTGTCTGAGTGTGGGGGCTGTGCTGTCCCAAAGCAGAGCAGTTGTGGCCAATCCCCAGCTGTGTTCCGGAGGCAATTTTGCTGTTGTGCATCCCAGGATCTCTGAATGCCATGTCCTCCAGCCAAGCTCACTGCTTCTCTCTGGGATTTTCCCTGAAAAGCCATCACCGAGGGTAACAGAGCCACTCAAAAAATCTGAATACGTGGGTCTGCACCCCAGGAGGATTTTTGTGTCCAGTAAATACACTGTTCACAAGTTTTCAGTGGAAGATGTTGAGTAGAAAGGAAGCTCTTTCCTTTAGGCCAGCAACTAACGTGTTGGTATGGCTTTTTAAAATGTCAGTAGGACTCAGTAGGCAATGGCTGTCCTTCCACAAAGGAATGGTGTTTTTAGTTTGCCAGGTCACTCTATGACCTGACACCTTCTGTGCCATTCTTTCCCTACAGAACTCACAGTAGTGAGCATTCAGCCCTCAAATGTGGGCTAGGACTTTCTCACAATAGACCAAACACACCATGGTAAGAGAACTTTATTAAAAATTTTGTACATCAAAGGATTAACTACTACATTTTAAACAGGAAATAAGATTTTACATATTACAAAAGATGCTATTAGTTCTTGAATTAGAAATAAATTTTATGCACACTGTACATGACACATCTGAGTTGTAAGAGCAAGAACAGGACAGTGCTTGAAAATATATGATATAACTTAACAAGCAAATATGCTCGGTTTGTAGTATACAACATAATATTTCTGGAAAAATAGCACATTAACTTCTGTCTGAAAATGCTGTATCCCTCTAGCCAGTAACTACCAACAGTGTTCTTGGGAGAAAGCGTGTGCCCAGCGCGGCGATTTTCCACTTGGAGTTTTTCATTGTAGGAGAAATGCTCTGAAGATGGCCTGTTTCTCTTGGAGAGAGCAGAATGTTATTCCGTGCTATGGTTAAAACAATCTGCACATAAAAACCCAATGCAAAACACTTCTCACAAATGCTACTTTACCCCCCAACCCAGATCAGAAAAAAACAAGTGATAGCACATAAATGTCTACAGGAATAGATTCTTATTAACTGTTATCTTCTGTTATAAAGTTAGTTACAAAGAAATATATTTAGCTTATCAGAGAACCGTTACTTTGTGTATCATCCATAATACAATTCTTTGCCTTTGAGATTGTCAGTGTAGCTGCATTAGAATTTTAAACAAGAACAATTCAAGATCACCTCTGAACCGTGTGACCTATTTGGCTATGAAGGGTGTGTGAAGTTTGACAGGATAGCATGAACATACAGTTCTCATACAAAAGTACTATGCATCTAGGCCAAGTAAGGTAATCAAAAGATTTAAATCTTTATACAGAAAGTGACAATGCCCATGTTATACTATGGAACACATCTACTAATTTTGAATTACAGGTGTAATGTGTGGGTTAAGGATATCAACTTACTAAACAAATATATATAAAAAAAAAAAAAAGAGTAAAATCTATAAATAAAATAGTAAGTGCTTTCTTTAAGATAATATTCTTTGGCTGCTTTAAGTGCCAGTGAAGGGTTATTGAAAACCACTAAAATGCATAAGGTCCCACTATTATTGTTAATCTTAACACTGAGCTTGTACGGTAATTCAAACTGTTGACTGTTAGCATCTCCAGATCCACAATGTGTTCTCTTGGCCCCGAGAGCGATTTCACCAGTACCAGCATTGCACTTACGGCGCTTGTTTGCTGAAAGAAGGGAAAAAAAAAGTTCAGTTCAGTGATTCTCTAGCCGTGTCAAGGGACTGCTTGCGTTACTACACCATAAAAATGCTCCCCCTCAGCACGGAGATGCACAATGCAAGTATTATTTAAACACTTTTAAATGGCCGTGACTAATCTCACACCTGGCCTTGCTGGAGGGAAAGCTTTACCTGACTGGGGCTTGGAGGAATAAACTGCGCTACAAAATCTGTTCCTGGTTATGCTGAGTCCCCTACAGGACCTGGGAAGTGGTAATCTATCCCAGGATGGTTTTTGTTTTATCTCCACCTATCAGCTTTTAAGATATATGAAGAATAAGTAGAGAAACCTAATGTATTTAACAGTGATCCAGCTTATTCAGTGGAGGGAAACTGCACTATGGCTCATACTTGAGCAGAAGCTTGTACCCCATAAACACTGGGAGTTCTTGCAGCCAGCGTGCCTTGCTGCCTCCTGCTCCACCCCAAAGTTCTTTCCAGGCTGGGGTCTTGCTGCTAGGGAATGAGACTTTGATGCCAACTGAAAGGAGGCATGCCATCAGTATGGCTTCCTAATTTACAGATGGTAAAGGGGGGAAGCTCATCTCCCCCTTTACCTATTGTATTTTGCTCCCTATGTGAACCAAGTAGGTTAGACAAATGAATCCGTGTGCTGCACCAGAGACCTACTGCAAGCTCCACTGAAACAACAGGAATAATTTCTAAGAGAGAGCTCTATTTACCACAGCACTCTGTCAGGAATAAACACAAGCTTCCTTATTTAAACCCCGTGATTTCTTGTTGGGTGGCAACAGAAGATTGGAATTCAGTTTCAAAGTCAATCTGCAGGCTAGACTGGAGTCTCTCCTTACCTAGAATGAACTCGTCCTTAAGAGCTGTCCGTTTTTTTTCTTAAAACAACTGTTAATACTTTGGGGTAGGTATGGGTTTTCGATGTGTAATAAATCCAGGGAAGAGCACTGAGTTATAGGTATACCAGATTAAGCTAGGCACAAGTGTGGAGATGCTTGTTCCTATCTTGATGTAAACAGGCAACACCATATTAGTATTCTTCTGCTGTTAGATTAGAACACTCTAATCCTCATATTTTAGGAAAAACAAATGAAAACATTCTAATTAATAATGTTCTGGCTTGTTTTCAGTGCTAATGCTTTTTTTACCGAGCATAAAGCCACATAATGGAAAAAGGATTTTCCAGGAATTTATAAATATATGAAATATCCAAAAAAATTAGGTTCAGTTCAAAAAATCTTAAAGTAGATGTTAGTTTCATTCATCTGTAATCTACTTGAATGCATTATACCAACAGGAAATACTGCTGTCCTAAGTCATTTAAACTTCTGTGGTTTTCTGAAATAGTTGCAGCACTGTGAGAAAAAAGCATCTCCCAATACAGACTTTGCTGCACATCCGAATTTCTCTCTCTCTTGGAATCACTGCCCCATCCCGAGCTATTTCCTGACTTAATTTCTTTTGTGGAGAAAAAAGAATACTCATTAAATGCCTCCTGCATTTTTTTTGGTTCTCTTCTAAATATATACAGGTGGGATGCCAGTACGGACTGAAAAGATCATTGAGGCATTTTGAATTTTGTGTGAGAATCACTCGCTAAATATCCACGGTGGTTACTTGTGCTGTAGTCACTTGAACTGTTTGATTCTCAGTTTATACAGCTGTTGGGCAGAGCAGGTAAAGGCTTGAAATTTGTAAAGCAAGCACGCTTAATAAGGAGCTCTTAAAAAGCTGATGAGCTGTGTATGCCATGATACTGCTCTTACAGGAACTCTGCAACTCCTTGGCAGCACTAGAGGTTTCCATATCCCGCTCTACCAATACTCACTCTCAGGTAAAATTCTCCATTTTCGTTTCCTGACTTGATCCGGAATGTGTTAATAGTATTAGGATAAATAGTGGTTGCCTGAATCTGGAAGATATCAGAAGGCACTGTTCTGTCTGAACGGATGCTCATGTATTTGTACACAACGGAGTAGGGCAGCTCTCGGCAGATGGTGTTTGATACGGGGCAGACACAGCGGCTGAAAAACAAAAAGGGATGACTTTGATAGCAGCAAACAAACAGCACTTGTGTTCTGCCAAATTTGATCACGCTGCCTGATGTGGATAACCCTATAAAAGTGTCTGTCTTTCTCTTACTTCTCAGACGTGAGGACATAGGGCTCTTGACAAGGATTTATTGGGTAACAACGAAATCCTCCATGGTAATTCCAGCAGATTTCATCCTCTCTGCATTCATTAGTAGTCTCACACTCATTTATGTCTAGGAGGAAGGAAAAGGAACGTTCAAAGCAGAAGAAATGAGTTTGATTCAAAAACAAACACACAAAGCAACAACCGCCAAACAAGCCACCTGCTTTTCTGCTGAAACTCAAGATTTCTGTTTTCTTTACCTGCTTTTCTGGTGCCTGGCTATAAAGCATTTTCCTATGCAGACGTGGAACATATTTGTTAAATGCATGTTAATTCTAACCATTTTTTGTTGACTAAAGAAACACAGGAGTCACACTATCTGTAATGCAACTGTAGAAATACTGAATTCTAAGTTAGCAATGAATCATTTTCTAGCATAAGACATCTTATAGGGAGAAGATGGAGGCTTTGTCATTTCATGCTTTATGCAGGACCTCACTTCTAAATGCCTGGTTTTCATGGTCTAGCTAAAATGCCCATTAAATGGTTACGTTTCAACAAAAATAGCTCTGAAAGAAATGATGAAGTCTTGTTTATTTTTGTGTGAAGCAGTGCTTCCTTTCCCCCTCCTCACCCCCCCGGGAAAATAATGTTGAATGGATATGGAGACAATCAGACTTGTGTTCTATTAATGTTCTGTCAACTTGTCAGTGCCAGAACCCAACCACTGTCACTCAAATGCTCTCCTGAAATTAACCCAGCCTCAAAAAGGGGTTATCCAAATATAATCTCTTGGAAGACAGAGATGCTTTTTTTTAATCAAAGATGGTCCAACTGCCCCAAGATGCTCCGTATCAGCTGCTCTTCATAGAAATGAGAAGAAATTGCAGTCTGAGAGAGAGATGGATGCCTGGTATGGTACAGTGGCACGGACAGACAGACAGCCCTGTCCTGGGGTCCAGCTAAGGGAATAAGATAAGCTGGCTTCCCACCTGACAGGGGGTGAACTTGTGCAGGTGATGGTGACTGGACATTTGTCTCTGCTCAGGGCAAAAGGAGTCTTCTCCCCTTGCTCCTGAAGTCCCACTAGCTAATAGATTTCAGGCTGTGGTGTGGGAGAAAGAAGAAGGTATGGATAGTGGCTGAGAATCAGAAAGAGGTGATCGCATTAAGAAGGTCCAACTGAGGATCTGAGTTGTGACCAGTGCTGCTAAAAAAGGCAAGAGATCTTAGCAATTGGAGATTTTGTGCTGAGAGGCACTGAGGCATCCATCTGCTGCCCAGATAACCTCTCTGAAGGTTTCCTGCCTTCTGGGGGCTCGCATTCAGGACATCAGGAGGAGGAGACTGGCTATGATAAAGCTGGAGGACCACTATCCTCTCCTGATCTTTCAAGCTGGGTCACACAAAGCTGTGACTGGGAAATTAAAATATATCAAAAAAGACTTTATGTCCCTTGGGAAGATGTTGAAAGGATCAGGAGTGCAGGTAGTGTTCTCCTCAGTCCTCCCAGCTGGCAACTGGGATCCAGGCAGAAGTTCAATGATGACTGTGTGAGTGGTGTCACACCAAAGGCTATGGATTCTATGATCTAGGATGCACCTTTGCCAAACCAGGAATGTTGATGTGAGATAGTACAGAACTGACCAAGGGGGCAAGGATATACTAGGGAGCAAGCTGGCTGGGTTCATCAATGGGTCTTTAAGCTAGAGCTGCTGGGGGAGGAGGTGTACTGCTGAGTGACAGAGAACCAGGGAAGGGTGTCACTTTAGGAAGCTGTGGGGGAAAAACTCAGATTTGTCCTGGAGGTTTGTGGGAAGGCTCCTTTAGGAAGGCAGTAAGTGTGAAAACCCAGCTGAGGTGCCTCTAAATCAGTGCAGGCAGCGTGGGAAATAAGCAGGAGGGATTGGAAACCACGTGCACTTGGAAAACCATGATCTTATTGCTATCACAGAAACGTGGTGGGATGATTCGCATAACTGGAATACTGCCTTGAGGGCTATGAGCTTTTTAGAAGGGATAGACAAGTTAAGAGGGGTCAGAAGAGACAGACCAAGGAGAGTGTGCCTCCTCTGATAAATGAGAAAGGAGAACTAGCTACAAGACATGGAGAAGACTGAGGTACTCAATGAGTCCTTTGTTTCAGTCTTTGCTGGCACCCAGGATTCTCATATTTCTCCCATTCATGAAACTCTTGGTTGGAACTGGGGGAACAAACTCACCTCTGCTGTAAGGGCAGAGTAAGTCTGAGAGTGCCTCATGAGACTGAATGTGTACAAGTTCTATGGGGTTGGACAATGTGCATCCCAGGGTCCAAAGGGAGCTGGCTGATGTGGCTGCAGTACTGCTCTCCATCGTATTTTAAAAGTCATGGCTGTCAAGTAACGTCCCCAGGAACTTGAAAAAGGGAAACATCACTCCTATTTACAAGAAAGGGAGGAAGGAGGCTGGTAAGCCTCACCTCTGACTTGGGAAGATCATGGAGCAGATCCTCCTGGAAGACATGTTAAGGCACATGAAGGAAAAGAAGGCGTTCTGAGGTGGGCAGCAACCTTCATCAAGAGAAGGTCATGCCTGACCAGTCTGCTGGTCTTCTATGTTGGAATGGTGGCATTGGTGGACAAAGGAAGGGCAACTGATGTCATCTACCAGGACTTGTGAAAGGCTTTTGACATGGCCTCCCAGCACATCCTTATCTCTAAATTGGAGAGATACAGATTTGAAGGGCGGAATATTTAATGGATAAGGAATTAGTTGGAAGACTGCATCCAGGGAGTTGTGGTGAATGGTCCTATGTCCAGGTAAAGGCCAGTGATGAGCAGTGTCCTCTAGGGGTCTGTCTTAGGACCAGTACTCTTTAACATCTTTATCAGTGACACAGATGATGGGAGCAAGTGCACCCTGAGCAAGTGACACCAAGCTGAGTGGTGCAGCTGATACAGCAGAAGGAAGAGATGCCGTCCAGGGAGACTTTGATAAACTCAAAAGGTGGGCTTGTGTGAACCTAATGAGGTTCAACAAAGCAATGTACAAGGTTTTGTGCTCGGGTTGGAGTAATCCCAGATATGTATGCGGACTGGGAGAACTTGAGAGTAGCCTTGCTGTGAAGGACTTATGGGCCCTGGTAAATGAAATACTCAGCATGGGCCATCAGTGTGCTCTTGCAGCTCAGAAGACGAGCGATATCCTGGGCTGCATCAGAAGAGGGGTGGCCAGGAGGGTTAAGGCAGGTGATTGCTCCTCTCTACTCTGCTCTTGTAAGGCCCATCTGCAGTACTTTGTCCAAGTGTGGGACTCCCAGCACAGGAAAGATGTTGAGCTTTTGGAAAGGATCCAGAGGAGGGCCATGAGGATGATCTGAAGGCTGGAGCATCAATCCTAAGAAGACAGGCTGAGGGAAGTGGGCTTGTTCAGCTTGGAGAAGAAAGGCTCCAGGGAGACCAATAGTTAAAGGAAGATTATAAACAGGAGGGAAAGAAACTTTTTACATGGGTAAATAGTGATAGGACAAGAGGGAATGGTTTTTAGCTAAAGGAGGGAAGATTTAGATTAGATGTCGGGGGAAGTTTTTCACTGAGAGGATAGGGAGGTGCTGGCACAGGCTGCCCAGAGAGGTTGTGGATGCCCCATCCCTGAAGGTGCTCAAGGTCAGGTTGGATGCAGCCCTGGGCAGCCTGGTCTCGTGCTTCATCTAGTGGCTGGCAATCCTGCCTGCAGCAGGAGGGGTGGAACTTGATGATCCTCGAGGTCCCTTTCAGCCCCAGCCATTCTATGATTCTATGAAATTAGTTTGAACACTAGAACAAAACAATAAGAACAGAAAAAATACAACCCACCGCCTTACAGCATTTTGATAAATTTGAGTTCCTTCCCTCTGACAATTAGAACATTTATTTTTAAAAATAAAGTTTGTTAAATCAGGTTCAGAATTACAAAGATAAAATTGCTCTTTGGTGTTTTGGAAGAAATTGCAAATAATAAATGTAATATAGTACCTGTGAGAAAAACAAACTTCAGAACTATAATCCTAGCAATGTGGTGGCACCTAACCAGAACTGAACAACTGACCAGAACATTTATTTTCTAAACACAAAACCAGCTGCTCAAAGTTCTTGCTTTTCCTTTTTTTTCCCTGTCTGTTATCAGAACATATCTTTCATTTCTGTTCTGGCTGCACTTAGGAGCCTCTATAAAAAGAAACATGGTTTAAAGCAATGCCTAGTGTCTGTAATAATTGGCCTGATTTTTTTTCAGATATCTATCTCTGGAACTTAGATTCACAACCTGGACATCCAAGATGAGTTTTACCTCAGAGCTGCAAAAATTTAATTTTTTTTCCTAAGCATCTGAGGAATTTAGAGTTTGAGCTGAAGGATTCACATAAAAAGAATATCAAATATACAGTCGGTCTTCAAATGCATCAACGTATCCTTTGTAAGCATGATTATAATGTCATAAAACATAAATACTTAGACAGCAAGCATTCTTACTCTTGTGTGAAGTGATGATACTAACAATGCAGAACTGAGAGTGTTAAGATAGAGGCACTTACCTTGACATGTTCTGCCTCCTACTACCTGGTAACCTTCAGGGCAGACGCAGGAGAATTTTCCTGGTTCATTCACACACTGATATTGACATATGTAACTTGAAGTTCTGCATTCATCAGTATCTGCAGAGAGCAGAACTCTGGGTTATTTTTTTGACACCTACCTTTCTACAGGATTAAATACAATGGCTAGTTGCTGTTTCTAAGAGAAGAAACAGTGAAGTTGTTTTAAAGAATAAGCTCTCAAGGACTCTGAAATGACTCAACACCTTAAAGTTGGAAACTGAAGGTCTAGTTTTACTTGTGTTATTGCACACTCCCAAAACTGAGAAATACATTTATTTGAGGAAGCTAAACCAAGACTTCAGAAGTAGTTTTGGAAAACTGGAGTGAGAATCTACAGTTCTTCTTTTCTAGAAAATGACTGCTTTCACAAAAAGCAAACATGAGATAAGCTAGCACAGCAAAAAATGTTGCCTTTGTATTTGTGTGCTATCCTAATGGAGTAGTCTTTTGGGAAAGAGGGCAAGGCCTCTTTTTTGTCTTCAAATAATATTTGAGATATACCCTTTCTTTTCTTCTTTTAATCCTTGTGTAACCATCAGCCCCTTGCCAGAGAGCTGTACTATGAAACTGATTTAAACACTGTGTGTCATTGCCTAGAAATGAAATTAAACCAAGGAAAACTAGGGAATGGCTTGGAAAACACTGTAACACCCTCCCAGTACCTCAGATTTGAACCCAGCTCTCGACTTTTGTCAGGGATTATCCTGAAGGCTGCATTCTTGCTGCTCCCTGTTCTGTTCGCTTGCAAATAAATTAGCTTAAGAAGCTTGGAGAGGAAGCATCTGTAATAGCTCTGCTGGCTTGTTTAGGAGGGCAGTGGTAAACCAAAAAGACCTCTTTGGCTCACAGACTGGTAGAAGGGATACGGGCTTTAAGAGTGAGCTCATCCTGTGTCCAAAAGGAAATTAGAGGACCCCTGTGGAGGCTCTGGCAGAGGAAATAAAGTGTTGATTGTATAATCATCAGGAGACACGCTGTTTGTATACACAGGCTTAAAAGTGCCTCAAAAGCCCAATTGTTGTTTCCCTACCATCAAAAATTTAAGGTTTTTCTTTTCTGAGGAACCTAACAGCACTCAGAATTTCAATTGTTTTTTGATTTTCATTCCTTTCCAATTCATTTAATGGCCATCAGCATTAGACCACACACAGTTCAAGTGCTTGTGAAGCCTTATTCTCCCCAGCTGTGATCTGAACAGTAGTGATGTCTGTCCTGTTTTGCCCTTACCATTAAAGACAGCCAGCCATACCTACACACACCTGAATTAAGCTGCAGCTACTAAGGTGTGTATCAGCAACAATATTTGCAACATCGAAGGAAAAAAGTCAACTCAAGGTTTTTGGCAATGAAACACACCCACAGTATGTTTCCACTTGAATTCTACCCCTTAGTTCACAGAGAGGCTTCTGGGAAAATCAATCCGAAGTCACTGCTTTTCCAAGAACAGAAAAACGTCGCTTACCTTCGCAGTTGATTCTGTCACTGCTTAACTCAAATCCTGGGTTACACTGACAGATGAAAGAACCCAGTATATTGTAACACTGTTGTGCACATGGGTTATTGGCATCACATTCGTTTATGTCTGAAAGGAAAAATTGCAGATCTTTATCTTTTGTACCCAGTAATTAGGCTGATGAAGTGGATTAGTCCTTAGTCTGGGTCTATTGCTTAGCTGGAGCTCAGCTGACTACATCACTATAGACCTGCAGTCTCTGGAACAGTCAAATCTATGCTTTACATTCCATGTAGAAAAAAAGAGTATTTTTCCAGGAATGAGACTTATCCGAATGTGTACTGAATTATTCCAATAATGTTTAGTGTGGCTATTAAACTCCACATTCCAGTGTCTTTTTTTCAGGTATAAAATGCCAAGTCTATAAATAATTGATATAAGGAACACATACTGATAAGAGCTCTCAGCATGTGGTGGTTAAGATTGGAGCTATTTATTACTCCTTAAATTTGTTCTTTGAAATACCATTACAATTACAGCATGAGCCTTTTAGGCCAGTACAATTTTGCAGAGCTCTAAGGCCTAGACCATACAGGGGGAAGGTATGTTTCTAGGCTAGATTTTCCATGATGTGCCATCCGAAGGATATATGTGAGAACACTGCAATATGGGAAGAGAAGCAATTTAAATGCAAGGTTTATAGAAGTGTAATCACGTTTGCAATTTGTAGTGCTTATTTTTATAGGGCAATGACTAATTGTTGCTTCTTTGTTGCTTCCTTATTTTCCCTTGTGTTTCTTTCTTGCATATTTTCCATTCATATTTGTGTTCATCAGCTGTAATCATTAGTAGAGAGCTGCACTGTAAACAATTTTTGAATTCCTAGCTTTTGCAAGTGCTTATACATGTCAGCAGCAGTCACCTACAGAAACAACCAATAAAACTGCAAAAAAAAACCAACCCAGCAAAAGGCATTCATGAGAACTAAACCAATGTAGAGAATATTAATTAGCTATATGATCCTGCTGGACCTGACAATGAATTAATAGGGGAGAACTGACTACCAAGCTTTTTTTCCTCCTTTTATTTGGTTTCTGGCAGCAGAGAGAAGAACGTACATCATGACAACGCTACCAGAAGGAATAAATAAGCAAGCCAAAGCCACAATTCCGTTTGTTTCCCTTCCAAGAAATATTGACCCACTTTCAATATATGCAAAAAGTTGTAAGACAAATGTGATCAGTACAGCTGCAAAGTATCACTTCTGCCAGATGACTGTTGCAGATGTGAGAGTCTGCCTTGATGCAGCAGCCATTCTTTTACAGATTTTCTTGTTAAGATTCACTTTACCTTTCCTGGTGGGAATATGACTTCTTAGGCTGGGAGGCCAGCAAGAGTCAGGAGGGACTTCTTGGTGAAGCACCTAGCAAACTTGGAGCTGTCATACGGATTTGTAATTGAAAGAAAACAGCTTGAATTTGAGCCATGATTATGTTAAGCCCACATGCAATATTTATCCTATTATTTGGTGGAAAGCAATGAAAGCCTCTGTCACTGCAGTGCCGTGCAGTGTGCCTGTGCATGTGTGTATTGAGCCAGGGAGAACTTCCAGCCTTCTCCATTACCAATCTCTTGATTTTCACAGCCATTCTCATTCTTCTCTTCCTAGCTGAGAACTCAGTTGTGTTAAAATCAACAGCCAAGGGGCCAGAATTTCAGATCAAGATAATGTTGCATGAAAAAAAAAAAATTGCTAAGAAAAAAAGGGAACACAAACCACACTTACTGCTTAATCAGTACTAGGAACATGGAAGACTACCTACTTATCTTATTTCCTACACTCTTCCCTAAAGCCTTGTTTGGAATTTTGGAGAAGGAACATTGGGCTAAGCAAAACTTTGCTCAGGTTCAGCACGACCATTTATGTTTCTTAGCCCAAATCAGAGAAAAGCAATCTGCTGACTTCCTACCTAGTCTTGTTCCAAAACATGAAATAAAAAGAAAGAACAAAAATTACCACCATGGCAACACAGGTTTTATTCTTTACGGATGTTTTCAACAACACTCTTGTCTTTCAGTACTGTTACTGAGAAATGTGTCTTTAAATCCTGGAAAATTAACAGTTTTGCTTAAGAAATAGAATCCTTCTCTGAAGTGTGTATACCTAAGATAAACTTATTCAGTACCTTGTACTTCAGCAGCCATTTTTTTTTATTATTACAATCTCTAATTCTTTTACAGCAGATCTTATGATTTCCTACAGCCAGGACAGCCTCTCACTACAGCAACCAGTGTGATGTGCTGGTTGGTATTTTTTTTTTCCTTTAGTAAGCTGGGATAAAGACAATTCAATTGCTATCACGGCAAGTCATGCGTCGGTGTTTGTCTCTACCAAGTGAGCTTATGTGTAAGTGCGTGTAAAGAAGTTCTTACCTACACAGGTGTGGTTGTTGGATGCCAGCTGGAAGCCAGCATTGCACTGGCAGTAATAGGAACCAGGAGTGTTCACGCATCGATGGTGGCAGTAGGGAGGCAGGGTGCATTCGTCTATATCTGAGTTAGCAAAAAAGAGAAATTAGTTTGAATGGAATCACGGACATTCACAGCTGCTGTGTTACCCAACTGTAAAGTTAAATGAACTTGATTAAAAGCAGAAAAAAGCTTATGTGGGCTAGATATAGCTTCCACAGATCTCAATGGGCATGCTGCTTTACCCTTCCTTTTCATTAACTTTTTAAGTCTGCTTCACTGATCGTCTTCCAGCCACTACTATCCATACATATGCCAGTTTCACTTCTTACACAGTGCCACAGTGCTGGTCGTATTTGTTATTTTGCATAGGCAGAACCCAGAATGTTTCATTCAGCTTTTCAAAACCTAAAATGTCCCATAATCATGCACAATGCTGACCAACACAGTGACTGAAACTCATGGCTCTTTTTTTTATCCAAAAATTCTCATGCAGCACACTTAGCATATACTAAATCTTTTCAGCCCTGTTAGGAAAAGAGTCCAAATTTTCCCTGTGAGGACAGATGATTAGTGGCCCTGAAAAGGAAACAGATGGCTGTGCTTCCACAGGGATCCCCCAGAAACTGGCTGGGTTCCTGAGGGGCTGCTCTCACTCCCTTTCCCTTCCTGCATACCTCTGCATACAGCAGCACTGCACCTTCTGGCTGCGCTCTGGGGCTGAGCAAGGCTGGAACTGCTGCTATCTCAGGCAGCGTTCTCTTTCCATAGGCTCTCCCTGCAGATTAGCCCTGGTTGTGAGGTGGAGCAGACTGCCTTTCAAAGCTGCAGCATTCCTAATGTGCATTGGAGCAGGCTTTTCACCTGCAAACCACACAAATCGCGCAGCAGCCCGTTCTTTTACCTCTCTGCATTTTAGAAGGTTTCTTTACGCTCTGGAGGAGATCCTGCCTGTTTGGCTGCAAACTGATTTTTCAGCTACGTTGCAATGCTGATCGTGCAGAAGTTGTCTTCAGTTATGGCCTGCTTGAGCCTGGTAGAGAAACCCATGCCTGTTCTCTACACGTACACAATGGGAGGTTTCAAAGGCTCAGCACTCAGACAAATAAGACCAGTTTTCACTGGAACAAAGAAAGGCACTTCCCATAACCATGCCAGATCTTGAGTTTCCTACCTCCAGCTGTTTCCACCATAGTTGTGTTTAAAACGAGGCCAAGTGGTTTTTTGTTTTTTTTTTCTTTTAATTTTTATTATGAGAAAAGTGTTTGTTTTAATATGAAGTGAAAAAATAATCATTAGAAGTTAACCCCTTCTTTGTCCATTTTGCATCCTCTGTCAGGAACTAATCTTAGTTTTGGATGAGTTTGAATGAAAAGGCTTACAGTGGAAAATCCCTGGCTATCTGTGCAGTAGGGGCTGCTACCACAGCTCTTTTGTTGCAGGAAAATTCTGAGGTAGAAATGGAATAAATTGGGAGGTACAGCAGATCTCACATCTCTGAATTTACAGGACTAAGCTCTACAATTTGCTATTGAAAGACTAAATATAGGTGTATAAGCGATGCTTTGCATTTTAGGCACTGTATTTCTGCATGGAAGTGCTTCTAGGATCACACTCCAATTCAGTGGGAGTTTTTCTTGCAGGGTTAGGCTCTTGTGCTCATCAGCTCCACATCGATCTAAGTGCTAAGCATAATCTACCCAGTGCTGCCAAATCTTCTGTTTGAAGTCATGCTGGAGTACAATTCACTCTATCTGCAGTCCTGTGTTTCAGGAAAGACTAATTTTGCAATAAGTGAACAACCAAATTCTTAAAATAAAAGAATGGAATATATAAAAGAAATGATGAATGGTTAGAAGTCAGTCCTTTTCTTCCTCTAACTTGAGGCCAAAGAAGTCTGGAAAATTTTTGTTCAAATTTGAAAGAAACATTTCCTCCCATATGGAGAACCTCTATCAAGAACATTTTCTGGCTAAGTTGTTAGAAATAAAAAAAAATATCCCCAAAGACAGGCTTTATTCTGAATTGCTGACAGTACTAAGTGCAGCAATGTACTTATAATTTAGGTCAGTGTGTAATATGTAACACAGGTGTTGTTCTTGCTTTTGACCTAAATAAGAGAAGGGAAATCTCACTTTCCAGACAGCTTTAAGTGTAGATTTAGAATCATAAATGGATTCGTGCAAAGATATATGGGTGTATCATACTGCTTTGAGTTCTGTAATTTATGTCCTGTAAGGCTTTCAAGCAGTGCCCTGGGCCATGATATCAAAAGTGCTACTGCACAGCAGTTCTATATTTCTCAAAAAAATGAGATAAAACCCATCTATTTAAAACTTTATATATATATCAGTGGGCTGTCAAAACTATTCTTGTGCCTATACTCCCAAACTATTCATCCTCCTTTTGCACAGAGAACTGAGAAATATCAGACACATCTGTGTTTACACCAATTTGTCAGCTAGGAGCCTGATGCATACCTTTAGAAAAGATTCTGGGGGTTGATTTCTATAGCCCTCAGCTCAGAACCCCTGAGAAAAGCCATGGCCAGAGATTTAAGTTAGACTGGATGCGTACTGAAGCTTCTCCAGTGTCCTTCCTGCAGCCCTTGGTAGGCAGTGGCTACCTACAGCCTTGTCAAGCCTTTTTGGAAGAGCCAAAACTATTTCCATAAACTTTTTCAAGTTCAAGATCCTTAACATGAAGAAAAAGAGGAAAACGTGAAGTTCTGTTCCTGCTTTGCTGTGGCCCAAAGAACCATTTTCTCTTAGGCTGCATAAAACCAGCCTTGTGACTTACAAGGAGCGATCCTGAATGTCACCTCATGATGTATACAGTTGATTCTCCTACTGCACAGTTGTTTTTAATATCTCTCAACAGACCTAAGGCTTAGGACTGGAGCGCCTATAAAAGCATTTCATCCATTGAAACCATGATTAAAGAGGTGCTACAGGCTGATGGAGGACTGCAGGAACAGAGTAATGGCACTTTTGCATAACGTTCCCAAATGAGGATGGAATAGGAAAGATGCAGTGTTTATGCTGCACTTGGATTTAATTTAATGCTATACTTGTATAGGTCCCAGAGGTGCCGATGGTTTATTTTGGCCCAAGGAATAAAGCACAGTGGTTTATAAGTTGCAAATATCGTATACTTGCATTCAGAGTTTCCATCTCTTTCATTTATACTCATAAAACAGGCTGTGCATGGGGGCTCTGCAGAGCAGGGATTAGGTCCGTGTGAAGGTAGTGCTTTGTCCTGCAGATCTGGATTCAAATCTCACTGAGGTCAGTGGAAAGACATGCTTTAGCTTGCTGCTATCACAGACTTATGACTGTATCTGGGACATTAGGCAATGCCCCAATACAAATAATAAACACAACGGTAACTATTAAGAAACTTAATCTCGTGAAGTTCAATTCCAAGTGTTGATTACACTCAAAATAGTTTCTAGTTACATGTTTTAGTGATTAATTATTTTGATAAAGTGATTATTCCATTGCATTTCAAAAATAAACAGCTTTTTTACCCATGTGTTTTATTATAAGAGGTTGCAACTTCAAGGAATGAAAGAAGATAATTTAGGCCAGAGGAAGACTTACCAACGCACTGCTCCCCTCGTTTCTGATAACCTGGAGGACACTGGCAGCTGAAGGACCCTCTGAGATTGACACACACTTGGTCAGCTCTACAGTTATGAGTTCCTGTAGCACATTCATCTATATCTTTAGAAAGACAGCAAATATGATGTTAGTGACAAAGCTTACTTAATGTATTTAACCTGCTGAAATGTTTTACCTACTTTCAAGCTATCTACAAATGAGGCCAGCAAAGTTCAGATACTCCAAAGATGGAATCTCAAAGTTTACTCCGTTTGCAGGATATAAACTCTGATCACATTTCTCATAGTTCTTAAGCACTTTTGAAAATATTTCCAGATATAATTACTTAAAATAATCTTTTTTTTTTTTTTTTGCAAATAGCATTATTATTTGGACTTATCATTATAAAACTTTCTGAATGTGTCTTGCAGCTCTATGCTACTTTACCCATTTGGCTTTTTTTTTTTCTTTTCCATGCTGAACTACTCCAGAAGACTTCAACAAAAGTAGCTCAGCTCTTTCTCAAGAATTAGACGTAGAAATATTTTGCTAATGTTATGAAGGACTCTGGTGATCCTTTTTTTTGCATGGTTCCCATGCTCCACATTTTTGAGAGGGACTTGGAACTTGGTATGTGGTGGCCTTCTCATCAGGAAGAGATCTGCCTCTTGTCATTCCCATGAAAATTCCCTTAATTCAGTCAGTCTGTTGGAGTGTTTGGAAATGGAGTATGCCTGTTTGTATTTCAGCAGTAGAGCTAAAAATGCAAAGACTCGACCAATACTTTCCTGTGTAATTCAGGCAGCTTTTCATTCACACTAAACACAGGCTTATACAAGTACAAAAACATTCTGACTTTGCCTATTTGTTATAACTGCTGGAGGTACTTACATGCAATTAAACTGCATGTGCTGACAAACAGCTTGCTTAAAAAGGAACTGCAATTTTATTTTCTCATCTGAACATCCAAAGCATTAGAGAGCTTTTTATTGTAACCTGACACAGTACAGTGAAAAGACTTTTAATTTTGGCATTCTACACAATTTGGAGACTCGAGGCTGAATAAACAAATTCCTTAAAACTTATGATCTCTAGTTTACAAATCTCAACTGACCTCTCTATTTGTATAGGCACTTGGGACGTTAGAACATCTCCAGTGGCAGATTCTGGGTGGTGCTTTGGAAAAAATGATGGATTCTTTCACATCGCAAATGAAAACAATTTTGACCACAAGATTCAATAAAAAATAAACCATCAACAGTTTGAATTAACTCTCAGTGTTTGCCCTTTCCCCTAACGTCCGAATATTTTACGTATACATTTATATTTTTCAATCTGACAGGAAAAAATGAAGTCCTTTTCCATTAGCTCTTTGCTAATTTCGGCACAGTACTGCCGTGCTGGTGCAGGCCTTGCTGACTGCTTTGTTCTCTAGTGACAGCTGAAAAGCACATTCTCAGGTGTAAAGATTTGCAGGGACAAGATCTGGCTGCCTCATACCAACCTGACACATCATTAACCGCTTGAGCCAAAGCACAGTGGATGCAGTGCAAGTCTTTGCAGGGAATTTGCTACGCTTTGCATGCACCCCTACCTCCTACAGAAGTTGAAAACAAAATGGCTCTAATACTCATACAGATTAAACCCTTTTGAAGTATGCACACTGTTGTGGAACAGAGAAAATTGGTTGGATCCATAGGAACCTCATATAGGAGTGAACTTACCATGAGCGAGCTTTTAAGGTGGATTAGTTAAAATGCATGAAGTCCTTGTGCAGTCACTTGCATCCCTGGTTCCATTTCCACTGAGTTTATTTTTCTATGGAATAATAAGCTACTCAGCTAAACCAAAACAAACTAGATTGACTTATGCACTTGGGGTCTTTGATTTCTGTCCCAATGGTAAGTTCAGTTTGAAAGAAAAACAATTATTGAAAAGTTCTGTTTGCCTGCTAACCTCCTCCCCAGTTGGAAACTGTTGGAGGGTTTGACACTATGGCCACAAAGATCTGTGTTTACAAGAAGGACCTTTTCTTGAGGTTTATTTCAAGGAACCCCTTAGAGCTCTCCTAAGCTTCTTATTTCAGTCAGTGCCCTGAACTGGGCTGCAGCTCACAGTGAGTGGGCATGTATGTCTTGCCTGACTTCTACGCCTTGTGAAAATGCCCATTAGTACATGGCATCACGTTGGTGGCTTTTATTACTGTTGTTGCTATGCTCTATCATGATACTTTTCACTATCATCTTGGATGATTTTTCTGGATGGCTTTTTTTTTCTTTTTTTTTTGAGATAGTCCCTAGGCAAGCTAGGTAAAGAGACACATGGGGAAGAGTACTGTGGGAGTTCTTTGAGAACCCCAGTGCTCTTTTTTTTTCTTTTTTTTTTTTGGTGTGGTTTCAACTACGTATTTGCTGAACTGCCTAAGGTGAGAAGTGAAGGTGGATATGGATAGCAGGCTGCCATGCTTAGAGCAGTCCTGCTCACATCTGTGCGAAGGACTCGGTAATATTAAGGGAAATTAATTGGTAGCCTAAGGATCATTTTTCGTAAGCGCTTCAAGGAAAATACTGTGGGAAGGAACAACAGACAACTATGCTAAGAAGCTTCCAGTACTAGAACATTCAGTTCTGAAATCTTTAGTATTTCAGTAATTACAGCTATGTCTACTATTGTGATTGATACAACAGGGTGAGCAGCGCGTGAAGATTTCAGTGTTGGAAGTGGTGCCAGATGTGAATTGTATTGGTGTGATACCAGCCCAGCCCTTGTGGAGTAAAGGAAGAAGCACTGGTGGATTTGGCAGTGTGATGCTGCTGCACAGATCTCTGAATCTACACTCAGTGAGGCCCAAAGAAATGCTGAGCTTCTTGGCGCACATCAGTGTGACCTGAATCATCCTCCACTAGAGAAACATTCATTTTTTTCTAATTGCACTGAAAGTTGTTCAAGCAACAGGAGAATGGAAGTTGTAGAAAGGAAGCAACATCCATGCTGGAGGTTTGCTTGGGATGAGGTGGACCATTTTTCTCAAGTGTGCTAGCATTGCTGAACACTGTATACAAGCACATGCATTTCCCCCTCGTGTGAAACACCATCACGTTACACTGGCCTTGTCAGTACT
The DNA here is from genome assembly GCF_987193195.1 of Phasianus colchicus. Lineage (NCBI taxonomy): Eukaryota > Metazoa > Chordata > Aves > Galliformes > Phasianidae > Phasianus > Phasianus colchicus. Next base: position 2,679,778 of record NC_143437.1, on the reverse strand, counting down.
GACCTGAGACTGCCACTTCTTTGTTCACAGTTCTTGAATGGATAGATTGTCTACAGCTGCTTGGGGTGTGACTGAACTCTAATCTGAAGCTTTCAGATCGTTCTGTCAGTTATGTCCCCCCCATACGAAAATTGGTAACTCTACGTCTTCACTACTCTAAGAACTTGTTTTCCCAGTTTAAATCAGACTTTTCCAATCTGTTAGATTCCTAGCTTGTTTGTCGTAAATTGCACTGTGCCCTCAGATTCTGACAGCAATCTGGAAACTGCATCAATTCCTACTTTAATCTGTATCAAATGCAATAAATACTGGGATGAGATGATTACACAAAGCATGTGTTTTTCCTTAAATCCTACCATCTCATTCCATTTGATGTTTCTTGACAAAATCCTTGGCCTTAAACATGAAAAGTAAATGAGGGTACTGGGAAGCCATTCTTTTGGTTCCCCCTATTGCAGACACACACGAGCAGACTGACTTGACAACTGTGAAGACGTAGCAAGCTGGGGCAAGGCTGTGACAGAGACTCCTATAAGAACATCACAGAGCTCACCAGCTTTAATCCTAAGAGAAAGATAAATTTGTTTGACCTTTCCTCTAGCATGAATGTTTAATAACATGTGTACGTGCATGTGTATTTATAATAATTAAAAAAATTAAAACAAGACACTCCACTGCACACACTTGTCTCTCTGGGGAGAGGGTGAGAGAACAAACATGTGACAGATGTTTGTCATGTTGCTTAATGCACTACTGGAAAGCACTCAAGATACCACAGTGATGAGTGCAGTATAAGAAACAGATCTAGAAAGAAAATAACGGGCTTTTACAAGCTCATTCTTGAGCATCTTTCCTCTGCATCTTCTTTTCCAAATTTAGTGTCATCATGACAAAGTTTGTTTCTGTGTTTCAGCAACTGATGCCACAGCAGAAAATGCCAATCTCACGCAAGAATCTTGTAAGCTGCACGTGAAAACTCACTCCTTAGCAACTCTGTTTAAATTTAATTTCTACACAGTACACATTTGCTCACTCAGGTAAGCAATTTAAATTACATTGGTAATCCAAATGAAAATGAGCTTCTCTTAGCATCACTCTTTCTTTATTTCTTTATATTTTCTAGTCTCAACTAATCAACTACAAGGTTGCTCTGTTCAGATAAACTACAGATAAACAAGAGCAGTAGGTTTGTGTTAAATTGTTAAATAATCTGATTTGTAATTGATCATTGATACATGCAACAGATGAAATACAGATGAATTCTTTAACTCACTGTATCCAAGTCTAAGATGTTGCTCAAATAATAGATAATTATTCTGACATGGATGCTGTGGTTACTTAATGCTTACATAAAGGACAAAAAGAGACTGAAAAGGTTTAGTAGCTGAGCCCATGGCAGCAAGGAGCATGGCTAAGAAGCTGAGCTCTCTAAACCATGCCAAAGAATGCACCTCTGTTATGGCTTCTCTGCTCATGTCTACCTGTTGTTGCTCCCTGAGTATTAAAGCCTTTATGAGAAGCCATTGTGAGACGGATGCTGCTATGTGGCTTTGGGTACTAACACGAGCTTTTATGTAAATACATATTTTGTGATAGAGGTTTAATGAATTCTCTTGAGAGTCAAAATATTTCAAAAAAATTCTTCACGTCTCTGATTAGCCAGGCTACCTCGTCTTATCTCACTGAGCCAGTACACATTGTGTTGTGGCTGATGCCATTCTATTCCCTGACAATTACTCTTTGGGCAGCCACAGCCTGGTAGTTGCACAGTTTCCTCTGAAATAAACTGAGCATCTCTAACAATCCTTTTGCAGATCCTGTGTATTTGAAAACTGAGCTGGGTTATCTTCAGTGTCTTGATCATTGTAGTATTTACATAGCCTTCTTGTAGCCTAATCGACAGCAAGCTGTTATTATGGGATGCATTTTTACATTAAATAGTTATCTATTTATCTATCTGTAAACATAAAATGTTTATTAAATAAATGTTGGGATTGAGTGCTTGAATTTCCCTGTGTTGCTTACAGTATGCTGAATACTACCTTGATAGAATATTACAGTTTGACAATCAAGTACTTGGAGAGTAGGAAACACAAAATTCGGTTCTCTGACAGCTATAATTTAGGCATGTTATATACAGGACAGTCTTTAACTGTATGAATCTCACATTCTGTTCTCAGGCTTGTTCTCAGTCAAATGTTACCATTCCCAAAATGTGCTAAGAGGTACAGTACTTTATCCTTGGAGAATGCTGTGACAGTGCAGAAATGGAAATGATTACTGCTGTATAAAAACCTTACATTAATTTAAACGGTCAGAGTTAATAGGGAAAGGAGAGAAGAATGTTTCATTTAAGGACAATGGTCTCTCCATTCAGTTGTATACAAGCCACGTGGCTCTTCTGGAAGTCTTTATAGAAATACCCAACTATACTACAGAAAATCATAGAATCATAGAATGGCCTGGGTTGCAAAGGAGCACAATGCTCATCCAGTTCCAACCCCCTTCTGTGTGCAGGGTCACCAACCAGCAGACCAGGCTGCCCAGAGCCCCATCCAGCCTGGCCTTGAATGCCTCCAGGATGGGGCATGCACAGCCTCCTTGGTCAACCTGTTCCAGTGCCTCACCACCCTCTGGGTGAAAAACTTCCTCCTAATATCCAACCTAAACCTCCCCTGTCTCGGTTTAAGACCATTCCCCCTTGTCCTATCACTACCCACCCTCATAAACAGGCCATCAGAAAATTATGGCCATCAGATCCCCATGACTCATCCTAATACAAATGCTGCCTTTTGCAATCATCTTCTGGACTCTTCTGGAGGGTTCATTTTAGAAGACTTTCATACTGACAAGCATCTACTGACTAAGATAACACCGATTTGCAAAGGCTGCTGTTTGAAGTTTCCAAAGAAATAATGTGAGAACCATGGAGGGCAACAGAACTTGCTCTTCTATTCCTTCAAAATATAAACCAACTTGCATTTCATAGTTTTAATTCCACAAGCCTCACTAATAGCTATACCCAGTGATTCCCTCATTTTCCAAAAATGTACCCACACTCCCTCTTGCAGTGATTTACACAATTATGTCCTTCCACTGCTGACTTTGGCAGCCTGCTCTATATTTCAACCACCAGTTGTGTACAGAAATTTAGCTTGACCTGCTTTTTAGCTATAGCTTTCTCTAAATCTAGTACATGGTTCCCTGTTTTAGAACTAGTTAGTTTTTCTACTTCTTCCCTGCAATCCATTCTCTCAGGCTCTTATCTGTATCCATAAAATTCTTTCCTAGTCTCATTCTGAGCTACAAACCTGGCTCAGTTCCCTTCATGCTGTGACTCACTTTTCCCAAACCCCCTGACTCATGCCGCTCGCTCACTTATGCAACAGCTTAATCTCTGTAATTTTCTTCATATCTTTATGAGAAGTACATAAATTCACAAGATGCATTTCACCAGTGCTTCAAACTTTTGTAGAAAAAGTCCAACCCTATCCTTTGTCTTATTTAAGCCACTTCTTAAATCTTTGCTCCTCTAGCTCGTACCTAGCTGCGTTCTGAACTAACTCATGTGTGCCTCACTCTTGGGACTGCACTGCTTGGCTTCTTGCTGCTCACTGCTTCTCAACATACTGCAGCTTACTACACTGTTTTCCTGCTCTGTTTGCATATTCATGTGTTAGTAACAGCCAGAAAATGCCCATGGGTCCCTTTCTCTATCCTGGTCTGTAGCAACCCTGCAAGCAGAATATTACAGCAGATCAAGAAGGGGGGCTAATGACCTTACAGGATTCAAATTCTTTCTTCTGTCCCTGCTGAGCAGCACCAGTGGAGCAGCTCCTGAATGGTTTATACAAACCTAAACCCAGAATAACTCCAACCATGTCAGTGTTGCACTTGTCACTGACTTCAGTGAAGCTGTTCTCAATGTTTTGAATGTAAATGATAAATATTTTGGTTAATCAGTTTAAATTTTCTGAATTCTCAGTATGAGTGAGACCAGAAAATGACTCAGTCTATTTTTCTAATAGATACAGCTGAACTGAAAACATTGCCTCCCACAGAAGCAATGGCACCAGTGAGTCTGATATTAGACATACAACGATCTGCACAGCCTCGAAAGTATCTGGGACAGCTTACTTCAGGTTTCTGTAATACCTTTCACTTTTTATCCCTTTCATTACCTTTCCTTCTCTGCCTGTTAGATATTTTGTATTAGTATTTCTCAGAAATGACCAGGTGAGGGTAAAACATTTGAAGAAATTAGACCACTAAGCCTCTTCCATTAGCATGGCTTACTTTATTGTACCAAATTAAGTATTCGGTCCCTTATTTATGTTTCTTATATTGTTCTTGCAACTGAAGCCAAGCTCACTGCTATGTCGTTTCCTGGATCCTCCCTGATCCTTTCTTACACATAGGAACAACATTAGCAACCTCCAAATTCCCTGGTTCCCTCCCCAGCCCTAGCAAGCTATCAACAATTTCTGTCAAAGGCTTTTCTATTTCCCTTGCTACTTCCTTCAACATTTGGGATGTTATTCATCTGGGCTGAATGCCCAGACAACTTTTAACTCATTGGTGTTGGGAGGCTGTGTTTTGTGGTGGTAAATACCAGCAGAAAATCTGTTTCATAACATCAGGTTGGTAGGTACCAAGAGACTAAATATTTGGAGGAATTTCTCACTTCTGGAGTGGCAGAACCTACTAATACCAGAGACTTGTACTGTAACAGTGCAATCACTATCCAGTGGTGTCATGAGGTAGCGTCTATAATTCTCTATAACACTGTAGCAGCCCATAAACTCCCCTTTTATTGCTGTTTTTTTTCTCCTTCCTTTTAAATTTTCCTTTGGCTCTTTCATGTTAAGTATATTGGACTGATTGCCCTGGTAACGAGCCTTCACAGTTGAGCGAAGGTAACCTGCACAAATGCTTGTTTGCACAAGAAAAATATAAGCAGGAGCCAAGACCTACATTTAAGCAAATAAGTGAGGTAGAATGTTTAAATTAAAATGATTTTCATGAAAATGGCGTAACTTCTTCTGGTAAGCTGAAATGTTCTCTCGCACATTTGTGAGTACAGCAAAGTGAACTCCTTGTAGATTTGTCTTCTAGTACTACTGGACATCGTGGCATAGCAGAATAGAAGTAATACAAAGTATTGATGCAGAAGGTGTGGAAAAAAAACAACCTAATGCAGTGCAACTTCACAGTTCCTTGTATAATTTCTGCCTTGTGACTGAAAAAGTGTCAGCAGCTATTATGAATTTGGGAAAGTTACCCAACCACAGTGATTTCATGAATATGAAGGTACAGGAGAAGCATCCTTCCTCTATTTACTCAACAGAGTTAACAAAGGATCAAGCTGTAATAATCAAGTCTGGACTGCAGTACTTTGTCACAATTATGTATTGTCTCTGGTATGTCCAAACTGAATCGACTTCTCACATAGAATAGCTAAATAAAGGATGAGCCATAGCTTTCAGCACTAGAACATCCCCCACATGTTTGCTTGGGAGTGGCAGGCAGCTGAAAAGAAAAAAAAATGAATGAAGCTTTGAACTGATGCATAACTTCCTTTCTTCTCCACTTTGCCTCAATCTGTAGCTTCCTTCTCTAGAAGAGCATGCCATGCAGTCTGCAAACTCCACTGCAAAAGGTAAATTGCTTCTGATTCTGAGATTACATTTGACTACAATTGACAGAAAGAAGCTGCATGCAAAATGTTTTTGCTATCTGTTACATAACAAAATAGTTGTAATTATTAAGTTTGAGACAGTTCTTCAGTGGTAAGAAGATCATAGAATCATAGACTCATTAAGGTTGGAAAAGACCTCTAAGACCATCCAGTCTTGCCAACCCATACCCACTGTGCCCACTGACCATATCCCTGAGTGCCACATCTCCACAGTTCTTTAACACCTCTAGGGACAGTGACTCCACCACTTCACCACTTCCCTGAGCAGCTGTGCCACTGCCTCATCACTCTTTTGGAGAAGAGATTCTTCCTAATTCCAACCTGAATTAGCACCCAAACATATATTCTATTCCCCTGCTTTCTGCACAGTAGCTGTCCATGATGGAAATGGCATGGGAAGTAAAAAACCTAATGCTGTACTGTAACTTAAATAATAACTTATAGACTGTGCTGTGTATTTTTTTTCCAGGCCCCTACCAGTACAAGCCATGGCTCATCCAAACCTGTAGAACTGTGCTCTGCTAAAAGAACGTACCTTGATATCAAGCCACAACCACAGGTTATTAAGTGAAGCTATACATAAAGCACCATTCAAATGACAGTAATTAAAATGATTTTCCAATTAAAAGTAGTATGGCTAACATTTGTCTAGTACAAGGCCACAAAAACTATTGCCAAGAATCAACAGAATTTTCTATCCATGACACTTGACCATATATATCTGAAAATAATGACGACACAGGTGTAACCTTTGTCTATGTTTAAAGCTACTCAGAGGGAAGAATACTTTTTTTTTTCTCCAACAGAAGAACAAATCATTAAATATTAGTCTCTCTGCTCATCAAAAAGGCAAATATTTCATGTTTTTGATCTATGTTCATTTAAAACTTGTATTTTTCTGGGGCCACAAATGGGGATGTACTTGCTTTCAAGATGAATCCAATAATTCAGTGCAAGGCAACCACGAATCTCAGAGTGTTTCAAAATGTGAGCTGTCATAATGGTAAACTTTTTGACTTACATTGCAAAAGCTTATTTTTACTTTCAGTAGAGTATTTCCTGCTGTTGCTTTCTTGTGATTTTGTGCTAGAGGTCTGACTTGTGCGTTTTGGTTCATGCCTGTCTAAGTGAGGATCACCCACCCATGATGACCAATACACTTGGACTATACTCAAAAACAACAAGGGTGGATTAAACTATTCCATTATTGCAGATGAAAGAGTTCTCCCCGACATCTGGCATATCATCTTCAAAACTGATATGGAACATTTCCATAAATTCAGCTTAACATTGTTTTTGTGAGTGTTCCAAAGTATTTTTAACATGAAGAAATAGCATGCAAACTAATTTCCTATTTGAAAAGTAAATGTCTTGTTCTTATTCTTTAATTCATCTAGTTATTAAAAAAAAAAAAAAAAGAAAGAAAAAAAAAGAAGAAAAAAAAGATGTTCACTTAACTTGAAGCATACTGTTTTGTTTATTCAAGTTAATGGAAAAGCTAGTCAGTGTTTGATGTAAAGCTGCCCCCTTGCTTGAAAGAAAACCAAACAACTGGTTATGAATTATGAATATCTCCTAATAGTTTCCAGAATTATCTGAAGGATGTATTTTTTTTCTTAATTACATACACTTAAAAGTTCCAAGTTCCCTATTCATTTCCATTTTGTTTATTTCTCTCCTTGGAAACCTCATAAGCATTTTCCTTTAGTGAGGCTTGACTGAACAAAATATTACTGCTACAACCTGTAATATTAGGGAAATAAATGCCTGAAAGCTCATTGTGGTTTTTAATTAGGAAGTGGAAGAATCGCTTATTAAATCTTTGCAAGCCTTTTCACAGCACTTACACTGGTATCTGCTGAGTCCCTGCAAAGGAGAACACCGAGCTTCTACCCAAACAGTGTGCTTTAGAATACATTTCAAACCCCAACATTTTTTTTTTTTTTTTTGCATGGCCTCAGAATAGCAGTTCCTGCAAAAAATTTTGCTTTCCTTTTATGCTGGCGTGTCTTAAACTGTTTCAGACCTAACCAGACATAATCTTGTGAGGCATCAGGTGTCTCCTCACTCTGAGGGAGGCATCGTCATATGGGAGCTGCTGGCAAAGGCACCACAATGGGGGATGCAGTCTGGTGAAAACCTGATCGCTCTGCATGGCTCCACCATTGCCTTCCTGTCTTTCTGACAGCAGAGCACTGGTTATCATCAGAACAACTAATTAACACAGCGAGTAAACTGATGGACTGACACTGCGATTCCAACCCCATTCCGAAATACAACAGCCTGATTTTTGTGGGTTGTGAAGGCAATTCAGTGGGCAGCTGTTCCTTTGCTCACTTAGGATAAAAAGGTATGAGGGGCTTAATATGTAAGATAAGGGACTTAAAATACTTGATATATTTTATCAATAGAATCTGACTCTCCCTATGCCTTTGCAGGCTGAATGAGCTGTTTCAGGAATTAAACTGTAGTTCCCAAGCTGAAAACATTTAAGTTCAAGTCAAGTTCAAAAGCAATTATCAGAAGGAGAAAGCTTATCTAAATGATGATATTGTTTTTAGCACTAATCATCCTATCTGTTGGCAGTACCAACATGCTGCAATCTCCACAGCTCCCTACGTAAATAAGCAGATTCCTGATGCCGTTCCAACTTCAGAAATGCCTTTGAAAGCACTATTTAGTTATGAATTTTTCCTACATGTGTTTCTTTTAGTGTTGCTGTACGTACTCACAGATGCTCTGTTTTGGAGACTTATTTATTTTTAAATTACAGTCAGAGAGCACTGGGCTGTGTATTACCTTCTCACGAAATTAAAATGTTGAAAGAAATCCACTTCCTCTACAGCTTTTGAGTGATAAAATAATAAAAGCAAAGAATGGAAATAGTACTTAAAAAAGACACATCAGTCGATTCAATCTAAAATATACTCTAGGGAAGGGAGGGGATTGGAAGAGCTGGGATAGAAAAACACAATGTTCAGGTTGCACAGTTCAAGTGAAGAGAAATAGATGTGCAGAAGTTAGGATTGCTGTGACAATATTAATTTGACAGTGCTACAAACAAGCCGTATGGCAAGGTACTGATCTAACAAACAGCAGGAATGTTATCTTGTACATTTTTCTCTCTCTTCTTTCCTTACGAACTTCATATTTGCATTAGCTGGCTCTCCATTCAAATTCTAGTGGAAAATCCAACCTTCCACGTAATAGTTAAAGTGAAGGAGGCTTAAAAGGAAGTTTTAAAAATCCTCAGTTTGAAAGAGAATGTTGGTCCATGAGATGAAGCCAGGCAGGTTCAAAAGAGAGGCAGGGACACCAGAAATATATCATTTGAAGGAAAAAGGAAAAAAAAAAAAAAAAAAGGCAGCATGAATATTTATAAAGCAAAATGAACATCAGAGTTAAAAAGATGTGATACAGGTGACTAACAGGTCTAAAGAAAAGAATAGGGGAAAGAGTAAGACACATGCATGAGAGGCCCACTGACACAGCTGCTTTTCACTTACAGATGTAGCATTTATTAAACACTATATTACAATTCAATACCGGCAGCGCGATCTGGTTTGATGATCAAGGTGCTTCGACGCTCTATTTTCGACCAGAGAGCTGGTGAGTACCTGCCAATGTCTGTCTGCCTGCTTCGCTGCCGTTTTTCCTATTCCAACTATAATTTGAGCTGTCAGAAGAATGACGAAATACGAATTGCTGAGGCGGTGCAGTGGCACCCTGCACAGCACAGAGTCCTGCTGGGCTGCTGCGTGGCTGGGACACGGTGCGAGCAAGGCGGCAGCTCCAGGGAGACATTGGGGAGGTGTGGGCAGAGCAGGGATGGACAAGAAGGGTGACCGAAGGAAGGGCTGAGGGCTTGCAGCCTACTGAAGATTGTAAGTTGGAGTGGTGCTTGGGAAGTATTTGTTGTTCTTTCAAAAACCTGACAAAAAAATCTTAAAACTGAGAATTATTATTATTTTTGGACCCAAGCTAAGATTTTTCTGGGGTTTAGCCACATTTTTTTTCTGTGCTCGGGAACAAAAAAAGGAAAAAGATGCTGAAAAATACTTTGTTCTTTCAATGAGCCAGTAATAAATAAAAACTAACATTTCCCAAGGAAACTTCTGTTTTTAAAAGAGAGCTATTTTTTTCTTCCAAATTACTTCGCATTGAAATTGCGATCAACTCTGCTCTCAGGCTAGGATCTGACTGCCCAGCTGCCTTTATACAATCAAACAGAAGTAGCAATTAGGACAGATTTCTCTCCCTCTTCTTCCCTCCTTCCCCTCCCCCCCCCCCCCTTTTTTAATTTTCCTTCTGGTCTTTAGCTGGAAAGTTTCATGAGTTTGCCTGAGAATAGATGCTGTGCTGCCATAATCCTGGCACTTTCACTGAAAATGAGATTTTGGCAGTTATTTCAGCATAAGCAGAGTACTCCTGAAGTCTGCTCGCAGGGCTGTCGAGATGGTGAAATGCAGCAACCTGCTTTTGTTTGCCTGAGCATGTGATTTCTTTTTTATACCTTGTGATCTTCACAGATTTCTGGCGAAGCTTAAAAGGTTAGTTGGAAAAGGAGTGGCTAGCATTTGTTTAGAAAATAAATAGAAAAAAGTAGGCCAAATACCAGTAAAGTTCCAGTTTTAAAATATTAAACTAACACATAACATTGCTGGCCTGGAAAGGTCAGATGAAGGGGGAGAAAGGATGTATTTAGAGTGATTGCCAGGCAGGACGTGGGATCTCTCACTGACTTGGCAGTAGATACTTTAGCTCTATTTGCTATTAGTGCTGTTTCAAATGCTCTATATTTGCTAAGTTCTTAAGTTTGACAAGATCCATGCTTTATTTTCCAGTATTTACATGGTATTAAGCAAGTGTGTAAATCCATTCAGAGAGTAACCAGGACATACACAGCTCCTCCTACCCCCCCACACCTTTTTTTTTTTTTTTTTTTTGCTGGCTGGCAAAGTAGACAGGATGCTCAGAAACCCAGGACAATGAAAGTCTGGAGGCATTTTGCTTTGGGGTGTGCTATCAGATAATAAGGGTATTTGTGACATGCTTAAACTTGCTAAATACAAGTGGAAGAGGGCCCTCTGCTTCCAAATTTGTCAGTGGGAGTGAAGAAAGAAATGATCACTTAGCATTAGAACAGCTACAAGTCCTTCCAATGAAATCATAAGATTTAATGAAAACGCCAATACTCCTTTCTATGGTCTGATTCTAAGGACTTGGCTAGTGTAAAGAAGAAAGCCTAATGCAGCAGCTAAATAATTGCTGCCACATCATCTAAGCATCTAAGCACATCATTATCACTGCTGGATGAGATGAAAGGTATTTACAAACTAGAGTCTGCCAGGAGAACGCAGTCAGCAAAAGTTTGATCCAGCTCCAGCTGTAATCAATAGGAGCCTTCAACTAAATTGGAGTTTAAAGAACAAACTACTTTGTAAAATGTATTACACTTTGAGTTTTGCAAAATTAAACCTGGAGCTCATCAGAAGGGAGGCACATAGGGATTTGTTGCCTAACAAAGCTCTTTGTTTTACTTCACGCATTCTTTGCTGGTCTTCCAAACTGTACTTCCCACTCAAGCAACCCAGGCTCATTTGCCCATGTTGTTTTTTTTTTTCCCCCCTTCTCCCTTAAATCTCCCACTTTTACTTTCCTCGTGTTTTTCTTTCTGTATTCCCCTGGGTTCTGCCCTTCTAATTTTTCAAGGCAGAGAATGCGTCTTTGTTTGTGAAGGGCAAAGCAAGTTTATGGCACCCTATTCATTATATTTATGAATCATATCTAACTGAATTTTTCCCATAGCCCAAAGGTGGCTGTTTGCCCAAAGGCACTGCTCTCAGTGCCTGTATTTTCTATTTATAAGGTGTATTTTAGTTTACATCAGAAGCTTAAGGAAAGACTTCTGCTTGATATCACTTCTGCCAAATGAAACCCACAGAGAAGCTGTGGCCAAAGGAACTCTGTACAAAAGTTGTCTGGGCTCTGTAATTTCGTTCACGTGGGTGCATGGTAGTATACATTAGTTGCCAATAAAAACAATCAAAAATAGATAGAGCACTGTGCAAGTCCTGAGATGATCTTAAAAAGTACAGAACGCAGGTAAATGCTGACTGAGAGACACGCTGTCAAAACAGTTTGGTGAAAAAACCAGTTTTTGCAAGACATTTGGGAAAGGACAAGCAGCTCCCCTGACAACTCATTCTACTCTGTGCACCTTGGTGAAATTCCAGAAAGGAATAGTTTACAAGAGGGTTAAAGAAAATTGTTGTTTTTGAAACTATTTGTGGTTGTGACCAAGTGTGGGCGCTCCCCAGATGTTGACGTTGAATAGTCAGTATAGCTGAGGATAGCAAGGAATTAACTGTTTCAGTCCTCAGGAAGGACAGTAGTAGTAGCAGATGTTCAACATGAGGCAAGTTTTTCTGGCTCTGGATATGCTGGTGGGTGCTGAAAAGCTACAGCAGCATCAAGCCTAGGATGCACATAAGATGAGGTCCACTGTGGGACAAGTGTCCATGCAGATGCCCATTCAAACCAGGTTTTCTGCCTCCAGAGACTGGCAGGAATAAAGGAAGAAACAGGCCCTGGTCAAATCACTAGACTTTAAAACAAACAAAAACAACTTTGTGGTATAAGACGTTTCTTTTCCTCCTAGCTCCAGGAAGAAAGATGAGTGAGAAGCTCTAGCCACCCTCCTTGACAAGACAGCTGTTAGGCCCTCCTTCCTCTCAATCCTTTCAGAAAGAATTTGTCTTGATTTGCAGTTCACTCCCTCCCCAAAAGGCATGTGATCCCAGATCCTGACTTTTTGCAAACTGAGTGTATGAGCTACCTGCCAGCAATATATAGCCTGCCTGCATCTCCGTGTTGCTGAGGGATGCCCGGAACATTATCAACACATCACTCAGCACTACTGTTTCAGTGCCTGCTTGTCTCTAACTCTACGCAGACAGTCATAAACGTTTGGTTAACATCTAACCTAGCCTTTCCAAGCCTCTTGCAGAGGTTAACTAATGAGTGCAAGCCCACAGGGGAACATAAGGGTTGAATTCAGCCCAGTATTGGTTGGTCAAAATGTATTTTGCTTATAGCTTCTTGCAGAATAGAAGAGATTTCTCAATTTAAACTTCCATCAAAGCTATTGGAAAAAGCTGTCAATCACACTCCAGTTTTTCATAGATGTCTTGCTGCTTCAAATACCTTCCAGATGGATTTAATTCCAGTGACTGATTGTCCACTTGGCTTTGCAGCTGTGCACTCCAGGGGAAAGGTCTACACCATGCTCATTCACATGCCGGATGGCAAAAAATGACTTCCTGTAGATCTTTCCTCATGACAGTGTTATCTTTCAGTAAATGAAGAGGCAAAAGATGAACTAACAGAAGATGAATCTATAGGACGCTTCTTATGTCCAAGTAATTCACGCCAAGAGCAAAGAATAGAATTTGAAAGGTAAAGCAAGGAGGTAGGTACCTAGATATTCAACTGGTGATCCATTTATAGGGAAGGAAAAGAAAAGCAACCATTTACAAGAGCATTAATTTCTCACAGATAGGATAACATGGAGAACTGCTTACAGTTCAGTGGGAAAAGTATTTAATAAAACTTTTTTTTGCATTCTTACTGATCATGTACTATGACTGTTATTAACCTGAATGACCCAAAGGAACTCTCCACTGTACTTGATCCCTTTTCCAAGGCTAATCAAAGCCAAATTTATCGTGTAAGCTTAAAATCTCTAACATTATAACTTTATTTCTCTGTGTTGTTAGTTATAGAAGCCCTAACTGCAGATAAGGACTTTGCTGTATTGCTCATGGGCAAACTGAGCCAACTTTGAAACAGACAGTCTAACAGGAGAGAGTGGATGATTCCAAAGGAAAGCAAGAACTAGTCTTGTAGACAACAATATTTTGTTTTTTAATGGGCTTAAAGAGTTTGCATGTAGCATCCAAACAATTCTATTGATTTAGGGGGCTTCTTTTAATTAATCAGATGCTACTGTACCAATGAACATGCAAAACACTGGAAGAAGACCAAAGACAAGACTGATTCCCAATATTCATTGTAGCTGGGTCTTATCTAAACTTAGGTTCAAGCAGACTATTACTATATTTGAAGATTTCAAACAGATGAAATGAGCAATATTAAAGAAAAGAAACACCATGTTGCAAAGATAGGATCTTCTGAATTGATTTCAAAGTTTCAAAAACACCTCAGAGAAATGAAAACTAAGCTTTGTATTCTATTGTTTTCACAAGGACTGGAAACTGTTCAATGTTTTAGGATCAAGTCCAAATGATTTTTAATGAGTTAAATCTCATTTTCAATGAAAGGAAAATAAGAAGGAAGCAAAGCATAACAGATAAGTAATGGCTGATATGCACTAAGAACAGAATTCATTTCAAAGTAAAGAACAACAATCTCTTAACTACAGAATGTTCAGTAAATAGGTTAATTCTGCATATCCAGCTAAAACTCTTGAGCTTGATTTCTTACTGTTATTTGTGCAAAGGTCCTTGTTACCTACCCCATTTGGCTTCATACATATTATTTGTATATGTGCTTGCACACATCTAGTAGTGGAGAATAAAGCCTCCTAGCCAAAAAAAAAAAAGAAAAAAAAAGAAAAAAAAAGAGGATCTGAGAAGTTCATGGAAAAATTCTGTGAAATAGAGCTAGGTATCATTTTGTCACAAGTCACCACCAATACAGGGATAATGTCTATTACACTGCTCTGCTCCTCATATTGAAGAAAATGTGGCAGATTTTCAGATCACAACAGAAAAAGTGATATTTTACAGAGAAGATCCTCAGGAGATGGTTATTTTAGTCAAGCCAGGCATCACACTTCCTTCAGAAGTGGCATGAAGTATCCAATTAGCAAGTGACAGTGCTTTTACATCTGGCACAGTAACTATGTTCGTATTTAGTCACCATAAATCATAAGCTGTAAAGTATCTAGTTTCCTAAAGGAGCAGCTTTATTTCATTAACATCTTGAAACTCACGTTGTAATGTTGCTAATTGTATAGCAATTTATCTGGGATCACTGTGTGAATTGCTGTTCTCAGTCAGCTTTTGGCACTCGTTGTCAGCTTAAGAAAAGAACAGAGAGTAAAGAATTCAGGAAAGAAAAATTACATGGATGATCTAAAAGGGACCACACTGCTAGATTGAGACAAGCTGGGATATTCTGAATTATCTAAGAACTCTGTCCCAGAAAGGTAACTGCAAGCCAAGTAAATAGCACTGTTCCTTCAGATCAAGGCTACTCCCTCTGATACTTGCAAGCATTTCCTACCCACTTGTGAATAGGATTGGTCTGTGCCTGGTATTGCAGACTTGTTCTGGCAAGTTTTATAGTGAGGGTTTTTTAAAATAAAAGTTCCTAGCAACAAGGTGAAGGACTATTTCAGGACAGCATTCCTATCCAGGATAGCATTAAGTAATTGTGTAAATTTAGGCATGTGCAAAGATGTCGGTGAAATTACTGGGATCCAAGCATGTGCTTTAAATGCTGGCACACATTTAAATGTCTTAATACGACACCTCAAAGTATAAGGAGCAATTCTGTTTATGAAAATCAGTCTCGGCGTACTTTATGTCCTTCATGACCTGTTAGATGCAGGTACTCGTTATGAATAAATCTCTGCGTTTATTCAGAGTTTTGCACAATGAACAGCATAGATGCTGATCAGTGAAACTACATTTTTTCCTGGCTTGTGAGGAGATGTTGAGTTTTCGTTTTTTTAAACAGACAAACTGGAAAAGCTAAGCTGCAGAGGTTGTAGCAACAGTTGGGCCATGGGAGGCTGGGAATGACATTCAGCTTCTGGCTGGCTAGCCTGCTTTCCATGAAAATGTTTGTGCTGCTCAGGGCTGCCCCAGAATTGTGTTACTTTCCCTTATGGAAAGCATTTCCTCACCTTCACCTTTTGTAGGAAAACAAACAGTCTTTTTCACAGATGTAGCACAGTTTCATAAAAATTTCAGTTCTGAAAAGCAGAGTAAGAAAAGTATCTCGGTGGTATGCAAACCCCAAATGAAAGGTGTATATATTTTTTTTAATTTTATGGAAGAGAATACAGAGTAAAGAAGAAGGAATGCAAGTCAAATATTAAAAAGTACTAAGATTGAAGGTTTTCTCAGGTAAGCTTTTCTGCTGCATCTAGACATACAGTGCCTTCCAGAAGAAAACTTTCACTGGTGACTGGCACCCTCTGTGTGCTACAGCCAAAAGAAATAACACTTCTAAAGAGTCTGATAACTAAAGCTGACGGACCAATAGTAAAATGAAAAATGGAATAAAGGAGGACGTCTCTGCAACTTTAGCATGTCTCTGCTGTTGGTCTCTGTTGATCTAAGGTGAGTTTAAACGAGGGGGCTTGACCAGTCAGGAAAGACCTTCCTCACCATTAGGGCAGAGAGGGACGAGTTGATTGTGCAGCCTCCATCCACAGAGGTTTCCAGGAGCTGAATGGATAACCTGGGGGTCTGATGAACCTGGTCTGACCACAGAGCTGACCCTGCTTGGAACTCTGTTCCAAGCTGAGTTAATCTACATTCCGCTAATACATCAACCTGAAATTCAGGGCAGCTGCAAACAGAGAGTGAAGAAACTAAGGAAACCATTTGGTCATCAGTGAGCTGAATTGTGAAATCTTTGCTAAGAATAGTTAACAATGGGACATGAGCATTTAATTTTTCAAATTAAGGACAAATGATAGGCATGGAAAAACCTACATATTATCATTCCAGTTTTTAAGGGCTGTTGTATATCCAACCCATCCCACTTGCCTCCCAGTGGGACAGTAACACCGCCTTGAATCTGAATTTCTGTGACAGAGGCAGTTCTGTAACTTTATGCCATAAAGCTGGAGCATGCTTTAGTTGGTGCATGCAAGAGCCTCTGTGGTGTTCTGCAAGGACAGTCTCGAGCTGATCCAGGCAGATCCCGCAGCTTGGGATGCTATAGCCAAATACAAAAAACATTTGTGTGTCAACTTTATGCCATTTTTTTTTTTTCTTCATATTTTTAGATGCTTCAGATCATTCTTTCTGGCTGAACCCCCCGAGTGGCCATTCAATCTGTGAAAATCCCAATTGGTCCCGTTGGTCTCTTTAATGCTGTGCTTTCAGCCTACCAATCATAGCTGTTGGAAGAGTGAGACTCCACCCTGAGGACAAGGCACTGTGAAATGGCTCCTCAGCCCGTTTGGTCACAGATGAGGCATCTGTATGGAGCCCCCGGGGCTCCCAAAGCCTCTTCTGAGCCAGAAGTTGCTGAGGCCAGTTTTTGGCTAAGTTGGACTTGACAGATACTAACACAAAGAATCAAATGCAAAGAATGCTTTTGTCCCAAATACAACACTAAACACAGCAACAGTGTTGAGTAAAGTATGTGCTCGCCAACATGTGTGAATGCATGCACTGCTGAGCTGTTTACAGCAGGACAGGGCCCTTCTACAAGCTTAAGTTGCCCAGAAAAACGGAGCTCTGACAGACACAGCAGTACAAAATGATGTCACTGCATTTCAATACTGTAAGCTTCTCCTTGCAATAACAGTGATTCGTACAGTGAATACGTTCTGCCACCAATTCCTGGTATCTTTTTGATATAGAACTGGAGGTCATAGAGTAGGTTATGGATACTGAAGCTCTTGTGTCCACCAGAAAGATTAATCGAAGCTTTGGTGAATTGGTTAAACAACAGGCAGGAGCCACCACAAAGATAGAAAATTTGGTGGTCAGCATGAGCTGTCCAAGAGAAGAATACAGATACTGCCACTCTAGCTGCCAGCAATTAACCTCATCCTGACATTTATTAATATTTTAAGATTCCCTTGAGCACTTAATTAGGTTTGCTAGTCCTTTCAAAAGACTTTTTTTCTGAACTCATGACTAGTCTCACTGTATAGAATGTCCAGAGCTTTGTTAAATCCAGTTCTTAAAGTTCTGGCTTCACTTGTATGCTAGAGCAAGGAGCTCAGGAACTGTTTCCAGGAATCAACCTTCTACACTGCCTTTCAGTTTCATAAGTGAAATGCTGAATTGTCATCTCGCAGAGTGGGGAACAAAGCAGTTGCAAGTCTCCTTTCACAACCCCTTTATTTCTGCATGGTTTTGCTATGCTTCTCATCTCTTTTTTGCAGCCATTAGAATATCTCCTTGTTCCCTGAATTGTTCTCTCCAGCTATGAGCTGCTCCTGTTTCTCAATATACTACTTGAAACGGGCTGAGCAGTATTACAAACAGCCATGCTCCTTATGAGCCTTTTGCTAGGTAAGAAAATCAAGCAAATGAACTGTTTCTGCATCATAAGCAGCCACTCGTAAAGCTCTGGCTTCTCTGCTGGCTGGAGAATCCCCCAGGAAGCTTTCACAAGGGTGGAGAAAGCGGAGACAAGATCAAGACCAGTGCTCTAAAGCTGCGCTTAGGGGAAGAAGCTGAGGGTGTTCGAGGGTGTTGCTGGGTGGATCTCCTTGGCTAGTTTCTGGTTTTGGCTTTATTACATGACTGTGCTTTCAATTTATTTCAAAGGTGCCTGGAGCCTTATAAATCTGCATACATAGTAAGGAAGAGATTCTCTTAACAGTGAATACAGAAATTTGAGTTTAATCACAGTGGAAAGAACATTTTGATTTAAATACAGAACGAAGCAACCTTTTCATGATGATGCGTACTAGAAATTGAGATTTTTTTCCTTGTATAGGCATACAGAACAACAGTTTCTAATAGAGAAATAACTTATATCTTGGAACTAAAAAATAAAAAGCAGACCCCTCAAAATCATTCATGCACAGCATAACATTAAAATTTACAAGCATATTTTTTAGCTTGTTTAAATAATGGTCAACAGTGCTTATGATGGAAAAACAGGTGATTTTCTCCTGTATTCAACTGCTGCAGTATACAAACCTACAGCTCGTTTGAGCTCTCCTGCTTCCACAAACCCCAGGAGGCAGCGCAGCACCCATCACTATGGAAGGCTGACTTAGATATGCCATCTTTACCTGCCTGCCCAATGCTCTCTGCACTAGGCCTACAATGTTGGCAATATCTTTACTTAAGGTCTTGCAACTATCCTTGACTTTTCTACTCAAGGAATGCACAAGGAGTGAGCTGGAAAGAAATTCTGTCCTGATCCTATGAATTAAGCTAGGTAAGATTAAGGAAGATGTAGACACAGTATATGCGAGCAGGATGACTTTGGATGAGAATGGTCTTTTTTTCCTTTTTGCTTGGGAATTACATTTGGATTCTGTGTGCCTTCCTGATTTGTTTCCCTACACTTCAGTAAGAAATCAAGTAGTGAGGTATCTTCCAGTCTATGGAGGCAGATCATTGGGTATTCCAAAGCTTTGTTTATTTTTTACATGACAATGTACTAACTGCAGTGCTGTCTATTGAAATACTGTTTAAAAGTATGACAACCAATTCATGGTTTTATTTGGTTCACATCTATCATGTGAAAGCTGTGCAGATATGTTTCCTGATAAGAAAGAACCTTGAGAACACATTTATCTGCTGAGAAAGTGCTTTAAATACAGGAAGACAGAAAAGTACAAGATATGTTAGTACGGGTGCAAAACAAAGTGGTTTTGAAACTGATGTAGAACAGCTGTTAGGTACTTAACAAAGACTATCTATTTATTAAAATGCTGCTATCCTTATCAACTAAGATGAAATTTCTCCAAATACTGAACTGTGTTTGTTGCCTTCTACAAATTCAGTTTAATGCTAGCTCTTTTCTAATGCATCCCAGAAATACAAACTTCTCCAATAAATCTCAGTGAGAAAGAGATTTCCCATCATTCTGATCAGGATAGTTTTATAACCTAGGTCAAGTTATCTGTAATCACACCTACCCTCCTGCTCATTTTGTTATGTTTCATTCATTTTCTTCCGCACAAGTCTGTTATTAAATGTTTGTTTATAGGCAACATCTCTAAAAGCATACAGAAAATTGTTACCTGTCCAAAGTCCTCGCACTTTCCAATTCTATGTATTTCTGTTAAAACAAGCAACTGTTACAGTATTGATAATGATTTCTGTTTAAGTTGTTAATGCTAAGAAATGCTCAATAATTGACTGTCCAAACGGCATGCTATTTTTTTATCCCACAGATATCTTTTTCAGCTAACACCTTCAAATCTTGTGAATTTGAACAGCACTACATTTTCTTTGTATAGACACCTTTGTACATAAAACCTTTGTGTAGGTTTTATACAGCAGTATTGCTACTCAACTTACCAAAATTTCTCTTTTCTATTGGCCAGTACTCTTTTATAAAAAAAGCCATCTCTCTGTTGTAAAATTCGTGGGTGGACAGTCATCAGTTACTTTGAAAACTCAGGTTGAAGATTTTGCTGGTGTGTTGGACAACAAATATTCATTAAGCCTTTCATTCTTGAAACTCTGAAATCACTGCACACTCTGTTACTTTTGCTATCTACTTGAAGCACAAGTTTGAATGCACACGTTATGACCAGTTACCTGTTAACAGAAAGTCCATGCATGCATATGCATATGAAAATCCTGGAACAAGTTCTGCTTGTACTCAAGAAACTACACTGAACATCTGTTCAGACATGGACTGAACACCCTCAAGTGCAATGTCACATTTGCTTATATCATACTGCATCGGGTCACGCATTAGAGTAGAAATTTATTCCAGATTAAATCCAGCTTGGAAGAGAAAGCTGTTTTCTCCTTTTTAGAACTGTTTCGAATGGGCTTAAACAATGCTTAGTTACATCCCCTGAAAGGGCAGAGTTTCTTATTAGGAGTTAATTAAGACAGATTCAGAACGTCCCAAATTAAAGCACAAACAAACAAACCACAAAAAACAACCATAACCGAAAAAACCTAACAATACAACAAATCCTTTGTACTGGAGAATTACTTAGTAAGCAAAATAGCTATGGCTATAGCATTTTTCACTTAGGTGAAGTTACTCATTAAGATATTCACAAACAGGTAAAGGTCTACTGAATATCTAGTTCTAAAAACACTTAATTAAAAAATTAGGATATATTATGCCAGAAAAGGTCTAATTCATGCCTGTGCTTCAGGAACCCTTTCTGAGCAATGTAATTTCTAAAAGCGTGTCTAACAAATGTTTTCTTTGTACCTTTTTCAGCTTCAAAGCTACAGGCTTCTCCATGTAATTATACAAAACAAAAATTAGTCATTTCTCTGCTATATGTACAACTTCAAACATGATTTAACATGATTAACGTGATTTTCAGTTCAGCAAATAAAACACAAAAATGTGAACGAGCATAAAAGGCATCTTATGATAATTGCACATATGTTAAACTATTTCGTAACTCTGATTTGCAAATCCCTCTCATATTTTTAGTAAAGTTAAAATGTAAACGAAAGAAGGTACAAACAGAATTCTTGTGTATTTAGCATATTTTCTGTTTTTTTCCTTTATGGTGCATAATGGCAAATAGCTTTTTATCTAAAATTACTGCTTTTTGGCTACTAAGAAAAAGCTTAGCAAATTAAAGACGAAAACAGATTACTACCTGTGATATGTCAAGCTTTTTATTCACAAACGTCATTCAGGCTGATTACTTATTCCATATATTCTTGTCATCTACAGGGAGAAGAGATCTTAGTGGCCAAATTCAAATCTTTGGATCCTGTGGACAGAAGCACCTGAACTTTGGCAGGTATGTGGCAAACTTCCCTTTGATAAGATCCTTCCAGCCAACAGTATGATAATGATCCAGAAAAAAAAAAACCTCCAAAAGCCTCACGGAGGGGAAAATGAGGGTAAATATTCTTGAAGTGTATTGAAAGGAGGTGGCCAAGCTCACCTTATATAAAATCCACCAACAAAAAGTAGAAGTTCCTACCCAGTTAACACACAGGACAGAGGAATTGACAGTTCTGTACAAGAATAGTCTATTATAATAATCAAATATATCAGTATGTTCTGATGCAACCTAGTAAGGCGAAATCCGAAAGACCAGAAGTATCTCACTGATACAGTCCTATGTTCTCACTGTCCTGGATGATAGAGAAAAACATCAGAAGAGCAGGCCTGAGCAACACACAGTTCAAACAACGACTGAGATTGATTCACTTGGCTACACTACAGCAGACTATTTTTTATGTTATCCTTAGTAAAGAATATGCAAAGGAACATAGGCATCACTACATGGTATAGTGAGCAATCAAACAGACTGCTTCTGTATCTGTGAGTAGCTTTGTTCCTCCTTTAGGAATATTCTGGCACATGTAGAAAGGCAAGTGCGAGTAGTAGGTACCCTCAGTTGCCATCATCAAAGAGAAATGAAGAAAATCACTTGGAAAGAGAATAAAATACCAAAAATAGCAGTTCTGATCTGCTGCTCTTGAATTAGTTCTCCAGCTTGCTAAATTCTGCAATCCTGCACATTGGAGATGTGCAAGAAACATTTAGAAATGTCTTGGACCTTTAAAAAGTATTCATCAGTAATACAGTCATCTTTTAGGGATGTTCTACAGTTAGAAAGGGTGACTGGGTGTAGCCCAAACTTCAAATATGAAAATACAAGATATTACAACGTGGGAACGCTCTTGCCTAATTGATACAAAGCAGGAATCTGGTGTAAAAAATAGGAGAAAATGTTGGCGGACAGAAAATTACCTTAAGCAAACAGCAAGCTAAAGAACTATAATGCAGTCATTTGGGATGAACTGTAGACAGATGACTGCAAACAAAAACAGAATAATGCGGTAACTCTTTCATTAAAGTAAGGCAGAAAGAACACATGCACAATGACAATGGTATCCCTGTAACTTTATCCAGGAAAGGTACCAAAAGAAGCTGCTGGGATGGCCTCACACAACAGGTTCCACAAATCCTTAACAGCAAGTTTGGAAATGAGGACCCAAACCTCACTAATCATTTTCATGCTACCTAATGCTGTCAAATGCAAAAGATGACAGTTATTTTTCCTTGTAAACTTTATTGACTTCTAGGATGCTTTCGATCAAGTTTTTACAACAGATGCAGCAAATTCCTTGCAAAGATATCTGAATACTCTGTGCCTTCCAACAAGGTGCCTGATACACTGAGATGCCCAAGTAGAATCAGACATGAGCATGTTCATCCCCTTTGCTATCTAATGTTATTCCTGACTGCGTTATGAAAAGATCTCCAGCTTGCAGCCTGACAGTCTGAAGGAGGACAGATGGCTGAAGGCTTGGACTTCCTCTATGCCTTCTGAATACATTTGCTATGTTTTGTCTGTCAAAGCACGAGCCTCCTCAGAGCTGCTAAGCCAACAGGCTTTACAATCAACAAATTAAACCCCAAAGTGTGACAGTCAGCGTGACCACTCTACAGTCCCATATTTCTTGAACAAGAAATCATGAGAATTGCTAGTGAATTTACTCAACTTGAACCTGAAGTCTAGTGATTGCTTGCATAATCCCAATTCAAGAAGCTAAGGTAAATACAACTTTCGGAAGCCTGCCTGAATCTAGGACATTTGGCATGATTAGCATATGGTATGAATCTTAATGGCAACAGACTCAGCATATTCCTGCAGGGGTCAGAATAATGGAAAAGCAGTAAGCAACTAAAGGAAGTGAAGCAGCTGCTAGTATTTATGCTTGTGATGGATGTTCAGAGTAAAATGGTCAGACAGAACACAGAATATCTATCCAAGGTCTTGACATGACACTCACAGCTGTGCAAATAGCACAGATGGGAAGATGATTTAGAGTGGCCAAATCTTGAAAATGCCCAAAAGCAGGCCCTCGGGCCCTCAAAACAAGATGTTTCTTGTGACCTCCCCTCTGGCCCCTAGTGACTGTTGGGGAGAAGCTCCAGAAAGGACTCTGCAGCATTTTCACAGCTTAACAGCTTGAACAATTGGTTTGGGACGGGTTGATGAAAGATGATCTCTGCGTGATGTACCCAAATGTACAAGAAATTAATTGGCTTCTATGAACACTCAGTACGAAGAGCTGTGAAAGTGTCAGTTCGTATTCTTCTGTGGATTCTCTTAGATCTGTAAAATTCCTATGGCTGTTCCAAGGAATTAGCATTCCAATGGCATGTATAACCAGGTCAGTCTCTTAGGGTGCCTACTGCTGGCAGAGTGTCCTCCACTTGCTGAAGTACAGCAGCAAACATATATGGCTGAACTTTACTTGCATAAGCACTTTGATGAACTAATGACAATTCTTAGAGTACTCTTACTTTGGATTGTCTTCCTAAAATAAATAACTAGACTTTATTTTTTCCTACCGCAGCTCTTTTCCTCACCCCATCTTCCAACTAATTATTTGTTTAGAGAACACAGGCTCTCTTAAAAGTCATCCCAAAAGTAATTTAAAAGAACTCCTTAAGTGCAAGGAGAACATTTGGGATGCTGCACTGAATTCTGACTGCAGGAATCATTTTACAAAAGGCTCCCCAGAACATTTCTGGGGCCAGCCTAAAACACTGTTAGAGCTATGTTCTTGTTGTGCATTTTAGTTATGTCTAGCTTACATAATAGTCATGGGCAACAGGGACAAATGAGAAGCTGGTGTAGGCATTCCTGAATCCCAGTACATTCCTTTTTGAAGGTCCCTAGGCTTTTGATTTACTTTGCTCCTGGAGCCTGAATGCTCGTTAGTGACTGTGAAGTATTATCAACACTCCTGCAGTGCATTTCAGATTTAGTTTCATCTGAACAGGATTGGGATTGCGTGTTCCAAGACTGCTCTGCAGGACAGCTTAAAGCACAGTAAGGGGAAGCTCATTAGGATGTGTATTTCAGAAGTGCACTATACACCCAAGCCAAAATGTCAAGACAGAGTGCCCGAATGGAGGCACAGCAAGCCTCTCCAGCTAGGGCTGGTTCTGAAAAGAGCTGGGCTCAATGCATATGTATTTATCCCATTTGTAGTTTGTGCTCTTTGCATACTACTTGCGTTAGTAGTATGCACTACTTGCATAAGACTATATGTCTTTTGGGAATTAATTTCAGAATGGAAAACAAAACATCATGAGCTGTTTCCCCTTGCTGCTCTCTCCCTAAGAGATGGAATCTAGAGATGCAAAATTTATTTAGATTTAGACTCACATAACTTCTCAAGATAAAAGCCTAGACTGGGTATAAGTTACTTTGGAAAGTATCAGAAAACTAAAATGATTTTGCAGGGGAAAAAATACACAACAGAAAAAAAAAGTCAACTTCTTCCCTCCCTCCAAAAGATGGGAGAAATAAAAAGCAAATAACCAAGTCTGGGCAGAATTATCTGGAATAAATGCACCGTTTTTTCATATAAAAAGCATTGACCATCATATTACAGCTCCTCTTCCATGTACTCCTCAGTCACAGCAGTGCAAAGGTTTACAAGGAGACTGAATATAGGGCTGCAGAAATATAGGAAGCTAAACTAATGAGGGTGGTCTGAAGAGCAAAATAAGTAAATAAAATTTTGATTGCTTTATAGCTTGTATTGCCAGCATGATAGGAAGGGAAAACAAACAGCCAAAAGCTTTCCATTCTCAAATTCACAAGTTACTTGGCATCTTAGCTCCCCCCCTCCTGTTCTCCCCTCTACCCTCTCCATGTAAGTGTTATGACATTCTAGGAAAAGCTCATAGCTTCTTGTAGGCTAGATTTGACAAAATTGAATTAATTGGGTGATTTTCTTTTGATTTCAATAAGGGTAGACTCAAATCGCAGAGTCTAACAACAATTCAGTTCCGTAGGCAGGCAACAGAGTTCAAGTATTTGTTTAGAAAGAGGCAAAGAAGTACCTGTGTATTAGTGAACTCAGTCATTTATTTAAATATTTTTCTTATTCTGTTTTTGGCTTTTCCCAAAGTGAGCAATACTCTGATATTGGCAGGTGAGAATATATGAGTGGTTTCCTGAAAAGGCTGGTTGGTGCCATATGGGAATCAACCTGGCGACCAACTCAGCAGCACTTCAAGTGCTATTAGGAACTTGGGTGGGATCAACATTATCTTAAATTCTGCATTTAATTCTTTTATGTTGAATCACAATTACTTTGTACGTTTTCTACGTACGCATGGAAAATATCCAAAATAAACTATCCTCACTTTCTCATCAGCTTTGGAGATTCCTACCACCTGCTGTTCAAATTCAGCATGCTAAGAAATCCCCAGAGTTTTGCTACCTACACTTCTGACAAGTTCTTAGACAAGAACTTGGTTTGGATCAAGAGAAGTTATAAAAATGACCTTCACATACAACATACATACATCATAGTTATTTCTGTGGCCTTGTCTTCTTTGACACAATGTACTTTACTAGCAATCTGCCATCTGTGCTATTAGTATGCTGTGTGGCCTGTAATACCAGCATGCATCAGATAAAAGAAGTACTCAACACTGATAAAAACTTTAACTTTCACTTGTTTTCTTCAGGTCAGAGATTAAGAAGGTATTAAAACTCTTGTAGCTCAGACACACAGCCATGTTAGATTAACAAGTGCAGAGAATCCATACCTCCAAGAATATTCATCCTATCAACAGAAATGGGATCTGGCCATACAGTATCTTGCTTTGCCTAAGGATGAAGCTCAGCATGTTACTGAAGCTACTTAGCAAACATGAATAATGTCATTTCTGCATGTGTATTCCAAGCACAAAAACCAACATGTGGTTGGCCTATCGTACTCTCACAATTCAATGTTTAAAAAAGGGAATGGACAATGTATTGTAACAGGAGGCCCCTGCTACTCTAGTATGATGTCAGCAATATAGCTCCTTAGAGCATGTTATTGTTTTAAACAGAGGTCTCCACACTTTCACATTGGTTATAAAATACTTAGTGCTGCTGGACTGGAAGGAAAAATGTCATACATCTGCAAACAATTAGAAGGAGCTGGGCTTCATATTTGATTTACTAAACAATAAAACAAGCTTAAGTGTGACTATATGTATAAGTTACACTCCCTAGGAGCCTCAAGCAGTTATCATAGCAAAGTCTTTTAACCATAATTAAATAAATCCACAGTGGGACCATTGCTGATCAAGATTATTTTTTATAAGATATTTTCAGTAGTGAAGATCATGAAGTTGAATGCATGCTTTAAGTGCTCCTAAAGTCTTTTATCCTTTCTTTCAAGAACACTATCCACTACATTTTCTCCAGCTGGAATTCATTCAGTACAATATATTTCAGCTTTTAAGCAGTAACATTTCTATGCTTTCTGCGTTTAGAATGAAATTTTGGCACAGGGAGATTAGTAGCAAAACTCTGACTCAGTAAAGCTCAAGATTTCACCATAGTTTGTATGTCTGTTAGTTAAAAGTTCTGGTACTCTAACAACAACGGTTAGTTGTTATTGTAAATTAACCACAGATTTGTAAATTGAATATAAATATTTGGTTTCAACTTCCAGGAAACTAAAGCATGGAGAAAAGATAATAATGTATCATTTCTCAAAACAAAAACCCTAGCAGCTTATCAGTGTCTAAGTTAATCCTGTCACACAACCAGAATATACAAAGGCATTGGTACCATGTGCCATTAAGCTTTACTATATTATCACTTACTTGTACCCATAATGCCATTACAGCAAGAGTGATGTTCATGCTTGTAATTTTTCCAGCATTATCTGCAAATATTATAAAAGAGCAGTGCTAAGTGCCCAACTGCAAACTCTTTATCGTAATTGACCGGTGAAGGTGAGTTTTTATAGTACAGCAGGATCACACATAGTGGCTCATGGCTGGATCAAACACAGGAGTTCAGTACTCTCTCCTTGGTTCTGCTAGTGCTGTGCTAAGTTAAGTTGGGGGAAAAATAACTTGCCATCCTTGGCATTATTTTTTCCTCAACAGCCCCAAAGAAACACTTGGGATTAAAGGGATAGTACGGTACTGACCCTCCTCTCACAGGCTTTTCACTTGCTATTCTTGAATTAGATGGACAGAAATGCTCAGCATCAGACAAAACAGAAATGCAACTCCAAGGCTTTGCTCATCAAAACAACTTATCCAGACTCCATGATGATTACTATGCTTCAGAAGCACAGGGAATTTACTTACTGGTGATGAATAATGTTCCATATATGTGAATACCATAGAGAAAGGAACTACCACTGTATAATACAGCATGCTCTGATTATAGTCACTCGTACTATTTTATATGATTATACTGTTAAGGACCACAGAAATGGAAAGGATGAACCACGGGGTCACAATTTGCCCTCTGTTTGCATGGGTATCCCACTGACATGCTTAGAAGCCAAGTTTATGAACAAGGAGTAAAATATATTTTTATGAAAGAAAACAAAACACTGGACAAAACATCTGTTACTTCAGCAAGTATAAGAGTAAACTATTTATATAAAATAATAAATGAAACAGTCTTAGTTTACAGTAGTGCTTGTGAGTCTGGTTCCTGAATGCATACAATTAACATTGCTAATACTCTGAGAATTTTGGCACAGTGTGCAGTGTATGTACACCCAGATGAAAACTCTTCATTGCCATAGTTTCAGAGAGTGGCTAGACTATGACTGGAAATAAATTGGCTGAGTCTGTGTAGGACTACTTCCACAGAGACCAGAAGAGCA
This sequence comes from Phasianus colchicus, assembly GCF_987193195.1. Lineage (NCBI taxonomy): Eukaryota > Metazoa > Chordata > Aves > Galliformes > Phasianidae > Phasianus > Phasianus colchicus. Next base: position 2,651,518 of record NC_143437.1, on the reverse strand, counting down.
CAAGATGTTCAGATGTTTGGTTCCTACTGCTTGAGGAACGTGGGTCATACGTATATGAGTAACATACAACATTGCATTGTTCTGCATTACGATCTGATCTAAGCAAAGGCTCACACTTTTTTTTTTTTTTCATTCCATTCAGCATCACCTTACTAAAATAAAACCCAACAGCATAGTTTGCACGTCTTCAGAAGATGTCTGCAGTACGTCCTGCTGTGTTACCTGTCACCTCCTTAAGGAGGTGTGTACGTGTCCAATTTAGTGGCGTACAGATACGTTCCTAACAAATTCAAAGATCTAAGGTGTTATTTTCCAGGCTTAGATTTGTTATCACGTACACTCCAGTTATACTGAAAGTAAAACACACGGCAGCTTGCTTACCTTGGCACACATTGTGCTCACTTTGCTCATACCCAGCTGCACACTGAATTTGATGAGTTGGGTTTGGAGGGGCACGGTTAGGATCAGCTGGAGTCCGGCGAATGACGTTGTTTCGACCACTAGTGGATTCAGCTGCTGCTTCTTCTCGCTCATTTACAATAATTTGGGCTGTTCTAGGTAGACAGAGGTATCCTCCATAGTGGTTAACACATTTCATCCCACCTTTACATGCATCTGGGACTATTTCACATTCATCAATATCTGTGGTTAGCAACAACACAAATCATGCTTTTAACAGTTGAATCCTCTGCAACAGCCATTAATACAAACAACATAATGAGGCATGCGAGCACACTCCTTGTTTGAAACAGGAATGTGACAATACTGAAGTAATTCCAGCAGCAAGTTTTTCTTTGGAAGTGATTTACTGTACCTTTGCACCGCTGCCTAACAGGATCCCATTCATAGCCATCTGTGCATTGCTACAGATAAAAGAGGAAAAGAAAACGTTGGTAAAAAAAAATATTGCGCTATACAGGATTCTTTATTTTGGAAAAAATAAGCATATTTCAATGAACTCCAAGCTTTACACTGGGAGAAATGCAATGTTTCTATACCTTGGAAAGCTAGAAAAATGTCTGCTAATACAGTATTGCTAGGCAGGAACAAGACAAATATGTACAGATAGAGGCTTCGTCTCAGGTAGGTCCCAAGATATTGTGTGCAGGGTAGGCAAGGCTTTAATGAGAAAGGGAAAAGCATCACTTTTTTCTTGTCTTGCTGCTATTTTCTGTTTTAAAGCATCTGCCGTTGCTTGAATATCAGAACAGATATTCGTTCAATAGATACAACTGACCCAGCTGACCAGGATGGAAAAATCTTCTAATGAAAGAAAAAGTAAGTTTTTCTTCTTCTTTGATCTTGTGCATTGCCTTCCAAAAGGTGAACATCTTTTATTCCAGGCATACGTTTGCCAGAGGGACTAATGGACCTCAGTACCCCTGTATATCATCTTTTCTCCCATTAGCACACTAGCAATGGGGAAAGATCCCATGACAGCTGGAAATTCATTCACATGCACTTTAACCATGTGACTCCAGGAACTGCAGTCTAGGAAGAACAATTTATATTGTGAGACGTACAATAACCGGTTAGAGTTTATAGCAGCAGGACTACTTATATAAATAAAACTTGACAGAATTCAAACAAGACTGAACTCAGCAACTATTCATATCAACTCAGGCTGGTAACGTCAGGAAGAATTTTAAATATTCTGCCCTGCAGTTTAAGAAAATATCTTAGTTATCCCTCTGCCCAAAAGCATTAAAGTGTCTAGAATGCAGTAATTTTAATCACCAGTTACATTTCCAGAAATTAGTTAGTTAAGTATCACAATGCTGCCAGCTACAGCAGACATTTAAAACATCAATGAATCAACTGCTGCATTATGCAGGTGCATATGCATTCTGCACTGCTTAGCATATTATTTTAATGGTCTTACAGAAAGAAAGAATTGAGTCAATTAATGTAACTAGCCAGAGTCCAGCAAGCTGAATGTTACTGCAACTCCTCTGCCACAGAGAACTGCGTGGGTGACAAATTTGACCTTCTGGTGCTGAGATCCACTGGGTCCATGTACTATCCTCAAGTTATTTTGAGAAACTTGTTACAAACACTGACTCAGCAATAGGATTGAAAATATGTTCTTCATTCACAGGTGACGCCAGCCATCTGCCAGATGTAGCAGCAAGTTGGAAGATAAAGCTCCTATGTTAGGAAGGGGTAAGTGGACAGCAAATTGTGTATTACAGTGCTCTATATCTAAAGGAATGACTACATGCTGAGTTGACAACACCAAAGTTACTGTAGCTATGAAAACCCAAACCCAGAGGAAAACAGCTAATTCATGCACCTACTGAATCACCCAGTTCCTGTTGATGCACAACAGGAGTGCAGTCTATTTCATAGTAAGGAGCCAAGTCCAACTATTACTGCAGCTGAAGGGAGTTTTACAATAGAAGTGGATTTGGTCCTAAATTAATACAAAGTACATATGAGAAACAATAGCATCCGAAGGGTAAAAATTCCAACAGCAAGTTTTCATTGTTAAATAATTTTATATGATTAAAAGCCTAACGATCACTGAAGCACCTAAATGGTAAGACATTATGAAAACATAATACCAGAATCCAAGTCACACAGGCATGCAAGAAATCTATTGGTACAAAAAGAACCATTTAGGCTTATCACAATTTTTTTTTTTTTTTTTAACGTGTAACAAATGCTGAAAAAGAAGGGAGTAGGTTCCCTATATTAGTGTGAATTTTCAAAACGTGCTTAATTCATCTGTTTCCACTTAGACAGAGGGACTTAAAAACACCCCAGAAGCCTCTAACCAAAAGTCCTCCCAACCACCTATTGCTTCTACAGCCCAGGGTTACAAGTATTTCATGACTGACTTCGTGATGTTCACTGGAGGCTTCCCAGAGCCCCATCTTCTATGGCAAGCTCTGCAATCTTTACTTGCCTGAACCATCCCACTGACTTCAGTGGGATTACTTGCAGAAAACACAATCTCAGCCTTTGGCTGTGGTTCTGTAACTTTCTGCATGTGTGCAGAATTTTCTGCTTGTGTGGCATTGCGCTGATGTCTGTATACATATTCCAAGGTCCACCCATATGAAGCAAGTTGCAGGGATTACAGCTGTAATCAGATGTAAAAATGCAGGTTTTTCACCAGCCCAAGCCGATGTAATTGCCACTCCTTCTATGACATGTATTATACAAGCCAAGGAGTGAGCACAGCAGTTTAGAACCAAGAATTTCCAAAAAGGACCTTAAACTGCTGTCACCTGGTTGTAAGGAGAATCTGCTTTCACTTTTTCTGTAGAAACTGATCGAGGTGGGCAAAACCACTGGTCTAAAGCAGCTCAGCAACTAACGTTCATGCAATCACCCCAGGAGCTAAATGCTTCATTAAGAGCAGTGAATTTTTTTAAGTACTTGCATGTTGTTATAAGCAGCTTGAAACATCCAAAGGAAAACACAGAAGAATGTTTGACCTAATTATCCATCAAGTTCCACGTACTTCAAACGAGGGTCCCCAGGGACCTTTTCTTGAGGAAGGCGGATACAGAAACTAAGCCTCATAGTTTCGCTCAGTTCATCAGGCACAGCATACAGATAAGCTTTTCAGAACGGGGAGCTGCAGCCCGTTTTGCTCGGTCTTGCAAACTTCAGCTTTTCAACTACCCTTTCAGCATAGGACAGCTTATTTTAGGCTAGCATTCAAACTCAAAGAACTCTGCATCGCATGCTACGCGTTGGCAAGAAGTTCGGTTTTTCTTAAGGGTCATTTAGAAAAGAATCCCTGCAAAGCAGCAATCATCTCCCGCTCTATTAAACCTTACCGTGTACGTTATGGTTTCCTCAGTTTCCTGTGAATGTACTGTAATAAGAATGAGAGCAGCCAAGAACATAGCTGTCAACATCATGAACCTGGAAAGAAAGAAAAACAAATAAACCAGCGGTATTTTTAGCGTCCCTTTGCTAGAAAACACAGCGCCCAGCGCTGCGCGCGTCCTACCTGGGCACCGCGGCCAGCACGCAGCCCCTTCCCGAGCGGCAGCAGAGGGGAAAGCCCTGGCAGCGCGGCCAGCCCGCTGCGCCCGATCCAGCTGAAAAACAGTCACAGCAATAATAGCAATTAACAATAAACCGCCTTTAAAACAACACGGCACTTAACGGCACGCCGGGGCGAGGAGAACGCAGCTCGCCAGCCCCGCGTCTCGGCTGGTGAAGCGGTTTCTCGACGGAAGCGCTGACGGAAGGTCGGAGAGGACCTCGGAGCGGCACCGACGGCCAGCGCCGCGTCGGGCACCTGCCGAGCCGGGGCCGCCGAGGCGCACGTCCACCCGCCATCCCGCTCCTACCTGCGGCGGGGCCGGGGCGGCTGCTCCCGGCGGCACGCTACCGCGGCGGCTCGGCCCCGTCCGTCCGCTGGCTCCGCTGCGGTGCCGGCACCCGCTCCCCCCCCCGGGCCTTCAGCTAAATAGAAACGGTCCCGGCTCCTACCGGAGCCCCCGCACGCCCCCTACCGACCCCTGTCGGCGGCCGGAGCCCCGCTGCTGGGCGGGGCGGGGCGGGGCGGCACGGGGTACGAGGCGCGGCCCTTCGCCGCGGCCCTTCGCCGCTCTCCCGCCCGCACGCCGCTGGCCGAAGCGCCCGGAGGCAGGGCAGGTGCGGGGCCCGGCGCCATGTTGCGTGCGGGAGGGACGGGGCGCGGGGCCGCGTTCTGAGGGAACGGGATGACCCCGCCCGCGTCGCCCCGCCCCGGGAGCCGAAGCCGGCCCGGTGGTCACCGGCTCGGTCTCGGCGGACGTGCTCCTGCCCGGCGTCCCGGCAGGCAGAGCCGTGAGGGCGCGGTGAGGGGCTTCGGCCGCCGTCCTTCTGGTGCTGCGCGCCCGCGCTGAGGAGAAGTCGGGGCGAGCGGCGAAGCGCAGAACGCGCTGAGCTGGAAGCGGCCCAGCCGCCCTTCCCCTCGCACAGCTCCGCGCGGTTCCCCGCAGCGGGAGTGAAACGAATCGCGGAATCGTTAAACTCGAAAGAGACCACCGAAATCATCTAGCCCAGCCACCGCTCCGTCCCCACCGCACCGCTAAGCCGCGTCCCTCAGTGCCACATCCACCCTTTTTCTCGAGCACCTCCAGGGATGGTGACTCCAGCACCTCCCCGGTCAGCCCGTGCCAATAATGGAGAAAACAGCAGGAAAAAAAAAAAAAAAACGGCCTGAGGAAGGCAGCGAACGGCGCTGTGCGTCCCAACATCTGAGCCCAAACAGCACTTAAGTGGGAAACCTAGAGCAGCGCTCACTGACAGCGCTACTGATGGAAGCAGCCCTCCGAGGCTGGCCCCTAATTACTTGTTTCTGGCTCCTTCTGCCAATGATGCGCTGTATTCCCCGCGGCTTTAGTGAACTCTGTCACATCTCAGCCTTTGCTTCCTTTTAAAACCACGGTTTTCATGCATTCTTTAACGTGCTGTCTTTATGACTGCATGTTTGCTTTGGTCTTCCTGGCAGGGCTTGTTGCCGCTCCCTTTTGTCCTCAAAAACCCAAGGATAGGTAGGCTGAAGGAAGACTGTGTGTGGTCAAAATGTCACTGCACTCCAGCTAATTCTGGCTGCTGGAACTGTCCCTGGGGGCACTAGACAGCTGGACGTGATTTAGAGCAGGCTGAGATTGATATTAGAAGCTAGCCTGAAAATAAGGAAAACAAAATTGCACTTTAATCTCTTCTACTCCCAGATCTGACCCCCTTTTCCTGTTTCAAATGTACAGAAAATCAAGCGCACAGCGAGTTTAAGCAACTTATATTTGTCAGCTCAGGGGACCATCAGTGTCAATTTAAGATGATTTCTTTTCCTCACTATGTCATATCAAGTAACACTGGAGTTGTCTGAACTAAGAGCTGGAATGGTGGAGATGTTATTTTCATGTTGGACTTGCAGGAATTTTAGAACATAAATTATTTTGATAACATGGCAGACTGCCTTTCTGCCACACTTCCTGCAAATGTCAGGCTTTTTTTCCACGTTTCAACTCGTAAATGACATAGTGCTAGTGAAGGATAAATTGTGAAGAATTATGCGCCTGACTTTATTGCTGATTAAACATGACAAACGTTGAACTTTTATTTGATGTAAGATTTTACAAGTTGATCTTCAAGGGAGGTAATGTGAGCATATTGCGTATGATGTCGAGTGTTATTTTAGTGTAAACTTAATTTGTTAGCAAACTGCTTTCATGTTTTAATAGCAAGCTGACAGTTAGAGGTAAACCTGTATTTTCTCGTGTATGGGAAATCTTGAACAATTTCTGTTGTGCTGAGGCCTTTGGCTAACTTAGACCAACTCACAGTTTCACATATAGATCTCTAGCAATGCTCTCTGAGAATATTGAAATACAATGTTGTTGCCATTTTTTAATTCGAACTTTTACTGAAAGCCAAGCATGCAGTTTGCGTGCAGTTTATCAGGCATTCCATTTTGCTTCTGCAATTTACAGAAATGTGATCACATATTTTGTAAGCTTCTGTAAAGTCCAGTGGAAGTGTGGATGCTGGGTGTGGTGTTGTATTCTCATCACAGTCCTCTGACATGAAAAGAAAATGTGAGAGTGAGAGGGCAAGTAGATGAAAAAGGAGCCTCCACAGAAAGCTGCCCATCTCTTTCATTGCTCCAGCTGTACAGCCACACCAAATCAGGAGACTGAAGGGCTTCAGTAGCGTGAGCAGTTTTTCTGGTGTAGCTGAGAATACCAAGTGAAATGAGAGTGTGATCATGGGGGAGAAGGATGTTTTCCTTTTACTGTCTGGTTTACCATCTCTTGTGTCTTACAGAATCAGTATTTCTCATGCCTGTGCTACTTACTGGCTACTTCATGTTGTAAGAGTTTCAAGTGTCATAAATCCAGGCCTTAATTTGCACCACAATTGCTGAGAAGATTTATTTTGCTAGGCAATTTTATCTGGAATTTGGACAGCCTTCCCACCTTTTGCTTGTATGGGTATTTCTAACTCATTCAATCATGTTCTTTTGCATAGCGGTTCTTTTCCATTGCTGTGCCTTCCAGTGATTTTCCTTCTCTTGTTCTTTTCTTCTTTGCTCATGCCAGATAAGAGAATCAGCACTGGGAAACATATATCGCTGTAGACGTGTGGCTTTTGTAATACCAAAGCTTCCTTTTTCTGAAGAACCAGAACTGCAGCATAAGGAGCTTAAATCTGACAGTGTACGAGGTTTCAACCAGTCCGGGTAATGTAAGGGCTGTCTAGAAGCTTTCCACAGAACTATAATCCATCTGAGGAAAAAACAGCCTTCTTGATATTCAAAATATTAGCTGGAATGTATAGTTTCCTTTTGATTAAACTATGTCAGTGCAGTTCCTTGCTCTGGCTAAGAGGCAAAATAGAAAAGCCAGAATTCAGATCCAGTATTACCCAGAATATGTTGGAGTCAGTTTTATATCTAGCTTTGTCTTCCTGACAAGCTTAGTGCAAGTCATTTAATATATTTCTTGGTACACTCTTGGTCTATAAAACGGAGAAAATATTTGATGCTTGCGCAGGGAACTGGGGAGAATGCATTCTCTTATTTATCAAGGATTTTCAAAGACATTCAATTGATTTAGATACCCAGCTGCCTTTCAAAGTCAATGGAATCTAGATACTTGCTCAAGAGGTAGACCTCATGCAGCCATGAAGGGCCTGCTGTGGCCCCTTGCCATCGCCTAGAGTGACATCAGAATCAGACAGAACATCCTCTGCTGCAACATTTGCGTTTCAGAGAGAAAAATGTGTAAAACTCAGTTTCCCCCTGTGTGGGAAATCCACTTTGCCCTTCCTCTCAGTGACAGGTGGCTCTTTTTTTTTTGTCCTGTGCTGCTTTCTGTTTTTGAGAAAAGTAAAAGGAAGTTGGTTGGAATCAAATATTTCTGTATGACTGGCTTTCTAACTGGCAGGTCAGCTTCAGGAGCTGGGTGTATATATTGAGCATGGTTTAGTGGCACGGTGGTGATGGGCTGACAGTGGGACTAGGTAATCTTAGAAGTGTTTTCCAACCTTAATGATTCTATGGTTCTTTGATTTAGGCTGTTAGTATGCCTTATATTTAATTTCTCTGTATTCCTGTATAGGAATATCACAGATTTTCAGAAGGTATTTTGAGTACTCCCAAGCTTTTTGTCCTCAGCTAAAAGGACATTGAGTATTGATGATTTTCAGACAGTGCTAAACACCTTCATGCAGACATCTGTATAATGAATCCAGTTTGAAAACCTTAACCTAGTACTTTCTGCAAAACCTCACGTGCCAAGAATGGAGCCACAGTGTTGTCGTCTTTCAGCACAACAACGAGGCATATCAGAAATGCTGCAGTGGAGCAGGGCTTTAGAAGAGCAGATTTGTAAAGCAGAACTCTTGCTAGTGACTGTTCTGCTTTTTTTGGAATCCATAAACATCAAGATCAGCAGACCTTTTAAGCAGAAATTTGGTTTCATAAGTTTCTTCTGAACTTTTCTGAGTTTTTTTCTTTTCCTCTCTTTTGGGAAAAAGTTATTAATACCAGAAAAGCAGCAACATTTCTTACTAGAATTGTGTGGGGGTGAACTTGGCAAACAACCTGCCTAGTTAACCTGTTTATTATTCTACAGAGACCCAGTTTTTCTGGTTAATATCTGCATTATTATGCTATGGGATGTATGTCAGAGCACTTTAATTCCCTAGAATGTTAAATTGACTCAGTGTTAGTCTGTGATGCTCTGAAAGCTGGAGCACCTCTCCTAAGAAGACAGGCTGAAGGAGCTGGGTTTGTTCAGCTTGGAGAAGAAAGGCTCAAGGGAGACAAGTAGTTAAAGGGAGATTATAAACAGGAGGGAAACTTTTTACATGGGTAAATAGTGATAGGACAAGGGGGAATGGTTTTTAGCTAAAGGAGGGAAGATTTAGATTAGATGTTGGGGGAAGTTTTTCACTGAGAGGATAGGGAGGTGCTGGCACAGGCTGCCCAGAGAAGTTGTGGATGCCCCATCCCTGAAGGTGCTCAAGGTCAGGTTGGATGCAGCCCTGGGCAGCCTGGTCTCGTGCTTCATCTAGTGGCTGGCAATCCTGCCTGCAGCAGGGGGGGTGGAACTTGATGATCCTCGAGGTCCCTTTCAGCCCCAGCCATTCTATGATTCTATGGAAAGCAGAAGAGAAATGACAGTGGGGATTTTCCTTTTAGTGAGGTTATAAAGAGTTATCCTCTCACCCTTCTTTGCAGATACATGTGGTTAAAAGGCATCAAAATTCTGGAAGAGGCCTCAAGCTGATACAACTGAAAGCTGGCACAGAAGAGTCTATATCCCTGCCTTCTCCTAAAATCTGCTCAACAGAAGTTGAAGCACTTCAAGTAAGAATTCAGTTCTTGGAGGGAGATGGAGGGAGTATTGCTGCTCCAAGTCACCGAGATAACCCTTTCAAGTGGCTTCAGAACAACACAAAGCATTCCCTTGGGTAGTAAACCAACACATAACTCGCAATATATACTCATTTTAAGTTATATGTAACTTGGGGATTCTTTTTATTAATCGGTTCAAGTTTGCTTTCCCGGGAAGCCCAAAGCTCCAAGAAATTAGTTCCTGCTTATTCACAATTTACTGTGCTTTAGGGGCTATTAAAATTTGGAAGACTGCTAACACCAGAAGTGATAAAGGCCCAAATATAGTGATCGATACAAAGAAAAACAAATACTCCTCTCTGTCCCCATCCAGAGCAGCCTAGTTCGGTTCAGTTAACTCACTTATATCACTTAAGAAACCTCAGAGAGCTCTGTTTTGCCAACAATGGGCTCTGTGTGTACGGGGCCGTGGGCCTCTTTGGCACCACAGCTGCAGGTCGTAAATACAGTTCTGGAGATTAAAATATTAAAGTGCTCCTCCTTGGAGGCTGCAGAACAACGCCTGAGGTATTGCCCCCTGCCTCTGAGGCAGCCTGTTTGCTCACAGGGCTGTCCACTGTCTGTATGGAGCACACTCAAAAAGGTTCCCACATGTGGATTAGCTGTTCTCAGAAGTGGTAGTTCTGCTTTTCCTTTGCTATCTAGGGAGTGTTTTGTGACTGCATTTCCATGTCCTGCAGAAGGCTCCTTAAGGTTGGTTAAAGTAGTTTGCTGAACATGAAATGATTGTGTGTAAGATAAAGTATAGGTACATTTTTGAAGTGAGGTTCTGGTGACATTGCATGGAGCAAGTTACAGTTGGAGCACCAATCTGTCATGATGTCTTTTCATCCAAAACAGTAACAAAAAGAGGCATTTGGAAAAAATCACTTGCATCCCTGCAGAGGAACAGGGGGAGGAATGCATTTACCTGGGTCCTACTCAATGTCTTGCTAGTGCTTACTTCCAGACTCCTTATTTATTACCTTTTGTCCCATTTTATGCAGAGAACTTTTGCTTTCTGGCTCCCTTACTCTTGAAAAAAAAAAACAAAACCTCTCAATGTGGTGTTTGACAGCACTTTAAACAGTGAGCTGTGGCTGCAGAAATTTTCACTTCTAAAAGCAATGATCAGAATGTGTCAGAATGTCTGGCCTCAGTCATATATGCTCACGTTCATCAATCATTTTTCAGGCATGTATTTTAAAAGAGAACAGACTTTTGCCAAATAAATTCATCCTCTTCAAAAAACAAAACAAAACAGTGGAGCAAGTAAGGCATAATTGATCAAGCTTGCCTCTGCTTTGCTCAAATCTAAGGAGAGTTTTTGGTTCAACATTTTTTCAGCAAATTGTGGCTGAGTTATTAATTATCTGTCCCTGTTATTAAGTACCTGGAATTTATAAATCTTTCAGGAAGGCATTTAATACACAAGTCTCTGAATGTTCCTGGAGTTCCTGACTGGTATTATTAAGTAAGCTGTAGATGCTAGGAAACACGTCATCCTAATGATGAGGGAATTAAGTCTGTTAAAGTAGATTGCTTGATTGTAAAATAGCTTCTTTGGCACTTGTTGCTTTAGGAACAAGGGTCAGATTCTTTCTTTCCCTTGTGCTGGGGATGCATTGAAACTCATGAGGTCTGACTGCAATGGGTTTATTGAGCCCGTTAGAGTTCTCTGAGTAACTGTGTAATGGCTTTTGGTGACACATCTGATAATTGCTGTTACATGGTAAATTTCTTGCTGCTTTAAAGGGGGCATGAAGCCAACAGAAGTGACTTCAGGCTTAAGATTGTGGGATTGCAGTTTTTTGGGGAACTTCTCTGCCTGTTTTTCCCCTGGTTTCTTCAGTTTCCTCCATCATGCTGATTGAAGAGAAGATTAGCCTAAAGCAAGAGAGGGAAAAGAAGTGCCTCCTGGATCATGGTGTCACTCAGTGGAGTCCCTGAAACTTCAGACTTTTTTTGGAAAAAGTAGTAATTACTAAACTTAACACTAAATCAGACTCAGGTCTCCTCCTTTGTGGAATTGGAATGTAACATTTGTGTGGATGTTTGTGTGTGTGAGCTTGCACTTACATCACAAAAATCAGTGAAAACTGAGGGGGTTTCAAAGTCAGTGTCCAAGTACATGAGGCTGCTCTGCCACTGTGTCCTGATTCATCTACAGAGCTATATCTTCTAAAGTAGGCAGTTCCTTGACCTTAGTATCATCTGTTCAGTTTGAAAGTCTGCAAAGATGACAGTTAATTCTGTTTTGATGGTGATTTTGAGAAGGCAGTGTCTAAAGTTTTTGAGTAAAGCTATGTAAAAATTAAAAGTTTTGTAACAAGAAAAAAAATATCTAGTGAATTGGAGAAAATACTCTCATGGTGCTTGGAAGGGATGGGTAAGAGTGTTAAATGTGGAGCACGTGTCAGTGCAGGTCATGTAACTCCAAAGTTGGAGATAGCTGTTACGTAACAGCTCTTCCTCCTACAGCTGCAGTCTGTCGTTCTTGATTACTTGTTTTCCACTAAAGATTTTTCTTTCTTCAGCTTTAATTATGAGGAAAATTTATAGAAGGATAAACAGTTTTTCTCTGGAGGTAGAAGGCTGAGAGATTTTGTAGCATTCCTTTAGCTAATAATGGTCAAAGTGAGCAGTGACATAACATTCATTTTAGAAGATGTGTATGAAGAATACTTCTGTGTTGACAGTTACAGCTTATGGCTGTGCCACAAGGTGTTACTTTGGATGAGATTGATTACTCCAGACTCTTGACATGCTTCATCCAGTTAACTTCAGTTTGAGTTTCTAACCTGGCTGTTATTATTTAGTGAAAGTGTTCTATTATGCAGAAAGTGTAGCTGTGATATAGTCCTGAAGTACATCTGGTTTGGCACGTTTAAAAGTTGGCCTCTGTGAGTTAAGTTTTAATTGCTGAAACCTTCTTCTTTTGTTGTATAAGGCACACCAAGCATGGGTTGGCAAAATGGTAAGGATAACACCTTTTTTTTTTTTTTTTTTCTATCTGAACAAAAAATTGCTTGTGATAGATGAACAGTTTCTCAGTTTTAGGAGATATTTTTCATGTGCATCTTACAAAGGTAAATAGGAGCTATCAAAATAGTTCTTTTGGAGCCTGAAGGCCTCTTTTTACTGCCCTTGCTTTTTCAGTCTGATTCACTAGTATCATGCAAGGATTATCATGCAGATGTAGAAGAAAGTAGAATGGATTAATTTGCAGTAATGTCAGTTAGGGAAAAGCTCTTGACTTTTCCTCTTTGATTTTCCAGGAGGACATGAAAATCAAATCAAACATATTGAAAAAGTAGGTTTTTATTTGTTTGTTCATTGGTTGTTTTTTTTTTGGTCACCTTGGGACCTGAATGGAATCTTTATTATCAGTTGGCAATATGTGACACAGCATAACTTTTGCAACAGTGTATGTGGAGTATTAATAATGTTGTGTGTTTATTAACAGCAGTGATAAATGATTTTACAACCATTAGGGATTCTCAGTAACTTTACTAACTTGAACTTAGAAGTATTTCAACAATATAAATTAATTATGAAACAATGCTAAATAGAGATGTTTGCTCACAAGTTACCTTGTAGTTCTTAAACTATCTGTTGTTTACTGGTCTGCACCAATGAAGTGCTAAAAGCTAAATACTGTGAAATGTTAAACTTTGATGAAAGATATGAAGAAAGAAACTCTTTCTTTTGCCAACACTGTGGTCAACAGCAGTGCCCTGACCTGATTACTTAAGCTGATGTTTTTCCTAAATCTGTCATGAATCAGTAATTATCAAGTTTTGCAATACTCAGTGATTCTCTTGTGAATAGCAAAAAGATTTGTTATTGTAGGTTGGTATTTTCTAAAACGAAGTGTTCAACTCTTGCATCTGCAAGCTCTATACAGTATGTTTTTTTGCCTGGAGAACTATGGAATGCCACTACAAATCTAAAGACTTTCACAAACTGTAAGGAAACTTAATGTGGCCTAATCTGCAAGTGACCCCTATGGTGTCTTTTAAAATAAGCCTCCACATTGGTCTGTTTTTCTGTTAATCATTGGAAGATATCCAGTTCAAGTATTCAGTTGTAGGGCTTGACTTGTAGGACTTCTAATAGGAAAAGGAACTTTTACAATACAGTATATTATTAGTAAGGTATTCTCGCAGTGTTTTAATATGGTACTCCTATAAAAATTTTCCTTGTCTGTTACACTAATGCTGTGCAGCAGTGCGAAGTGTGTTGTGGAAGGGGTAAGAGAAGGGGCTGGGTCCCTGAATGAGGCTGGAAATTCAATCCATACTTTGCTTGAGTGTGATAGCACAATTAGTAGCTGGCTTTGAGACCCCCGTAATCCACACAAGTCGTGGCAGCTTTCAGAAGAATAAAGGACCAAAATTGAGGGAACTTTGCAGTTAAGGGCACCAAGAGATGTGGTAACATTGTCTGGTGAGTCACTTGAAAAGGATGAGATGGCAAAAACCCCTGTGGAGCTTATTTGAAGGGTGCTTCTGGTTTCTGTTTGTGCAGATCCGTGTTTAGAGCCCCATTTAAATCAGACATTGCCTTAAACTGTGTGTAGAGCTGTGGTGGAGCCTGCCGACCCTGAGCAAGGAATGCAGCTGAGTATGAGGTCAGTGGGAGAGCTCCTGACTGACAGCAATCACTTGTTGGCTCAGGATGGATGAGCTTAAAGAGGAGAACGTACCAACAGGCAAATCTTAAATGTCCTAAATGTTGGTTTGAGGGTGTGGTCTGACACCGGTGGAGATTTATATACGGATGACAGAGGACTTGATAGCAGGGAAAAAGGAAAAAATGAGGAAACTTGAATCAGCCAGTTCTTTTCTGTTGAAAATTGCTTAATGTAGATTTGTGGTTTTAAGTAAATGTGCATATTAAAAGAATGCTGACCTTTAAAAGCTATTGTTGCTGTTTAAAGCATATGGACTTACAAGCAGCAGAGAAATACCATAAGCCTACGAGATAAGAAATGCACCATTGAAACAAATGGGACCCTGGCAAAATAAAGAGTTGTTTCCGGAATGGTGCTATCCATTAAAAAGTCACCTGAGCATAGTTCCTTCAGAAATTGGTGTATAGGGATACTACATACTTCTTAAAGAGCACTACATGATAAGTTGGCGATTCAAATGGCAACCACTGTGTTTTCCCTTAAAAAAATGAAGGTTCTTATAAGATTCTCGAGCTGAAGTTGTGTGTTGTGGACCCACCGGTTAGGAATGCAATGAAATTAATTCTTTGAGCTAATGAAAACGATCAATAAATATTGAGCTGCCCTCTAGTGGTAAAATGGCAGCATGAGGTGTGTTTGAGTCCAGTGCTCATAGTGGTTGAAAAGCTGAGTGTTTACTGGAAGGAGAACAAAAATGTGCAAATATTTTTAAAGGAACTGTATAGTTACAGTTCAAATGTCAGCCCAGAAATGGAAAGATGAAATATTAGACAACAGACCACAGGCATCGTGTTCTCTGGGGAAAAGGTCTTTCACAATTCTCATTATCATGCAATGTACAGAAGAGCTGCACAGGCTGTATATCCAGAGCTTGTTCCAAAAATTGTCAATGTATTAAAGAATTTTAGATTTGGATATTTGCTTCAGCTCATTTTGGGAAGAGAGATCATCTCTGAAACTGGGGTATGATGATACTCGAACTTTCTGTTGTATGAAATTGTTAATATTCATGGCTTTGTCTTAGATTATTTACCACAGTTGAAACAATTATTTTCCAAGTGCTACATTGATCCTCTTCACTTCTATTTGCACAGACTTCTGCTCTGCTTCACGAGGAGAGGAACCTGCACAGACAAAATCAGCCAAAATTACTGATCTTCTGAATAGACTTACCTTAAAAATGAAGGCAGTGCCTTTATTGGGAATGCCAACATGTTCTAACATAACATATGCAATTAAACTAATTCTCCTCTTGTTTAAAATGGGCTAATAACTATCACTGTTCCCACTTAAGTCAATCTATGTCTTTAAATTTCAATGAAAGAGAAAAGGATCGGTGTAGTGTCAGTGTTGTAGCAAGCTGCTACATACAAACATTATGCCATTTGTGAGCCTTCATTTTGTACTTTGTTGGAGAAAGTAACTCAGCCTCTGTGAGAGAGTTATTTGGGAAAGTGTGCCAGTTCTATCATCACTACAAAGATGTCTTTCCATGTGACATTAGGAAGAGCTAGACCATTTAGTGAAGGTTAAACTTTTCTGTCCTGGTGTATTTTCTGAAGCCACTGCTGTGTGTTCATCTTCTCTGTTAAATGTGGTTTCTGTTTCAGTGTGGTTTTGTTTACCCATGCATATTAGGTACATTTCCTTCCTATTCATGTTTATTACAATCTCTTTTGTTTTCCTCTTAATGAATCCATTGTTTCTTAGAAGGCAAAAATGAAAAAGTCCTCTGGGTGCAGAAGTCCTGGAATTATGGATAGACCTTTGATCATACACATATGCATGCTGAAAAACATGTGTATGCATGCATATACACACATGCAGAGCACATGCAGCTGTTTAGTGCTTTCATATGCTATATGCTGTGCTTGTTTGTGTGCGTTTGTAGATACTTCTTTGTGCTAAGCTATGTAAAGCAAGTTTGGAAAAAAGCTGGAGGAACAGGTAGTTCAATGGAGACACTCCATCTTACATGATGTGAACTAGAAATACCAAAGGTTATCTCTGACATTAGCAACTAGAGGGAGTCCCTTGTAACATGGGTGTAGTATAGCTACATAACTGGGAATTCAGGTAGGTGTGGGATGGAAACTTCCAGGGATAGCTAAGTCCAATTAGACTCTGTGGCCAGAGAATAGAGTATCTGTTATTTCATAGGCTCTAATACTGATATACATGTTTTTTTTTCTTAACAGCTAGAGTCTTTAAAACTTATCAATCTTTGTGCTTAGGTTAGGCCCAAACACCTGACAGCTGATGCTAGTATGTATGCTATGTTTCAAGCAACAGCAATATAAACAGTGCAATAATTTGTGCTTGGGAACATCCTCACCTTTCATCAAGCCTTCCAGAACTAATGAGAGTTCAACCCTTGCTTGCTCGTCTGGTACCTGTTTTGTTTGATGTGAGATAATTGATACAGATTACATCTTCAGCAGTTTACTTGTTGAGGTCAATTTGCATTAGATCAACATTTACAGTATTCTTCAGGCATATGGTAGAACCTGCAGAGATCTCTAGCGAAGTTTCTGTTCTTCTTTAGGTACACAGCCAAGAATGTAACTTAGATTTCCAGCAAAGACACGGTCTTATTCTGGCATTGGGCAGGGAGTATAACCTCTGCAGGGGACCTCACTGTAGTTCCAACAGTGAAAAAACTGTAACCATCATGAACTATGATTTGTTTTCCGAAAAGGCTTGGCAAATTTCCATGAACACTAGGTATCTGTCTAACTAAGTTTGCAAGTTCCTCCAGCTGTCCTGGGGAGCTTGTAAGTTCCTTGAAACTCATTTCTGTTCACATGGCAATTACAAGATGTGACTGTTTTGCCAACAGAGCTGGTAAATTCCAAGAACCCCAGATACTAGATTCACAGAAATTACAACCCTGCTGGCCACACTGGTCAAGCTAGAAATGTTTTTGAGTTTCAAGAGCTTTAGCTGTTTCTGCATGCAATTTACAAGTTGCAATTGTGAATCTACGTAAAGGACTTTGGCAACAAACAGGCAGAGTTCTTGGTGGTTACAGTCTCAGCCAGCACAGTGCATTCACAGAGCTCGGAGAAGTTGCAGTGCTGATGGTTTCTCAGCAGAGCCTGTAAGGCTAGAGTTCTCTGGGCAGAATGGCCTGAAACTGTCCTCCTGTTGAGTTATCTGAGGAGATCCTCAAAATTCCAATATGGGTTATAATCAATTGCATAATTAGATGACCTTGTGCTTTCTATGGAGCCTAAAATTACTGACTCATAGAGGTAATGACTTACATGTCACAACTGGCAAGCTTGGGAGCCTTTCTATAATGTCCTCATTTGAAGGAAGATTGGAAATACAGAAGTCTAGTTCCACTGGGTGAGAATAGGAATTCTGTGAACCTACTACAGAAAATTCTAGATGACAAAAAGTTTCTAGCTTCTGTCAGAAAGTTTTCCTTTGGTGAGAGACCAAAAGTATTCAGATGAAGAAGGGGATTCTTAGTTTTAGAAATTCGGTGTAAATTGAGTAAAAACTGAACTTTGCAGTGATTTTTTTTTACAACCTTAAGCTAATGTTCTGTCTTACAGAACGTAGAAGCTTAGAAGTTTCCTGTCAGTTTTAGTAGTGCATTTAGAAACAAACAACACTGCAGTTATATTATATCTTTATGTAATATCTGATATTTGAAGAATCTCTAGCAAAAAAAAATAAAAAGATCTTGAAATTTTCTTATGACCAGCATAGCATGCCTTCTATTACATGGACATTTTGGATCAAGGTATCCTATGTATCCTATATATTCCTCACATCTTTTCTGCTCATATGTGTAAAAACCATGAAGAGGTTTTTTGGTTGTTGCTGTTATTGTTTTTTAAGTGTGTAATAATGTGAAAGTTGAATCCAGTCATTTCCTGACATTTGGAGGCTGGACTCTTAAATTCTTTCAACACTATTTTTATGTGTGTAATTATATACATAGGTGTTCATAAATAGTATAAATTGATACATGCAGAAATAATATAGCTGTCAGTATATGTTGAAAAATAGCAGAAGAGTAAATAAGAGGCTTATAGAAGGAGGAAGAAAAGTTTATCAAAATGGGATATTGTTTCTATCTGAAAAAAGCTCCCAGAGGCCAATGCTTTTGACCCAGTAACTATTTCTTTTTTACATGGATAATGTTCCCAATCCTGCTACTTAAAGTACAAAATACTGTCATGTCTCTCTCTCCCTCTCTATCTTGCAGTGCCTGCTGTGCCCAGGAAAAAAAAACAACAACATAACAATGTTTATCAAAACTAATTTACTTTATTTTACTAAATATTGTAGGGAAACTTAATCCTGTAGTCTTGTTTGGTATTTTGGACTCAGTGGACAAATACTGCTTTATGAATATAGTGCCTGAGAAGGTTAACTCACTTGCAGAACTGGCATCTAAATGTATAGTTTTGTAATTATTGTTGAATAGATACAGTGTATGCCACGATCTGTTTACACTTTACATTGCCAACTGTGCATAGAACTATCAACTAAGAATGGCTTGGGTTGGTAGGGACCTTACAGCCCATCCACTTCAACTCCCTGCCATGGGCTGGTTGCCACCCACTAGGTGAGGTTGCCCAAAGCCCCATCCATTTTTGCATGCACATGATTGCCTAAAACTTTGCCTATGTCATCAAGCAAACAGCAGTAAAGATAGAAGATTGCTAACACTTCTACTTTTTCAGTGTCTCCTTTGGTGTTCTTTTTTACAAATAAGAGCAACAATGCTGTGGGGAGGTCATAGGAAATGATTGATCATATAAAAAAGTCTGGAAATGCTTTCCTCATAAAGATCTGTTCTCTATTGCTGAAACATAGTTCATTAATCCTTCCTCTTCTGTAAATAAGGGAGTGTGGTAATGTATCTTTGTGTCAGAGCAATTTTTTGCCTGTCTGTAGTGCCTCTCATTCTAGCTCTGTGCATTAGACTAGTTCAGCTGTGTGCCAATGTAATCTTGTGTGGTCATCTTCTCTTCTGATGTAATTCTTCAAAAAGTTGTGGGCAGTCATCTGAGTGGCTGTGCTGCACATTTTCCACATTATGCTCGTAGTAAAGTCAACTGACAGTTGTGCATCTTCTCACTCCCTGCTCACCTTCCCGGTTTTGATTTGCAGCTCTTCCATTCATAATTAGTGATTGAACAGAATTTGCTGGAAGGAGTTAGAGGGAAGATCTCCAGTGGTTTGAAAATTGGACTCGACATGTATAACACTGAAGTTAATTTTCTTAAATCTATTGATGAATAAAAATTTACTCACGTATTTCCTTTTTGATTAAAGTTAACTCCCCCTTTACACGCTGTTACTCATCTTGCATTTATTTCAAGTATAATAGTTGCAACTGTTAAGACAGTAATTAAACTTCAAAGCTTTGATATTAAAGACTCAGCAAGAGCACCCAAAAGCATAAGAATTTGCAGTTAAGACTATACAGATCCATCCTTAACTAGTCCACTTTGGGTAGGGATTATGTAGCATTTATTATGTATTGTTGTAAAGAGGATCCATGCAAAATCTAGACAATGGACTGCAGAGTTCCAGGATTATGATTTGGGGATTTTCTTTTTTCTTTTAATAGATATGGCTTTGCCTTAGAGGGTGTAGCTGAAATTCATTTTAGATAAGCAGAAATCTTCAGTCCAGGATTTTGCCTTGACAGTCATCTGTAAAAAATGTTAGCTGATGCTTCATTCCAAAATAATGAACAAAAGGCTCAATTCTGCTGTTAGATCTGGGTTTATGAATCATCAAAAAGTGCATAAGCCTATGTGTGTGGGTGGCTAACTGCAGCGTGTGCCCCAAGCTCTTGCTCCATCAGGAATGTAGAGTCATCCAAAAGGGTGGACAGCTTTGTGCGGCTTCCCTGTCTGTGCTGAGATATGGTCCAAGTGGGAGGTGGATTGACCAAAACTGGGAAGACCACAGACCTCCGTGCTTGTTAGTCATAATCTACTGTCTGAAATGGGCATCTCTGGAGCACATTTCTTGGGTGTAACTTATTTCATGAGCCTGATGGAATAAATACGGCATCTAACCATCTCCAAGTATGCCGTCAAGAGAAGAGGGAATGGTAATTTTAAACATCTTTCCACTTGCTGAGATACTTGGGCAGATATTCAAAAGATGTGTAAACTTGTCTGGGAGAATTCTTTGGTTCCTTAAAGTAGGAATTGCAGATTCTCTGCTTTGATACAACGACCTGTTTCACTGCAGGTAGTCACTTTCTTCTCTTTCCTCATTGCTCAGTTTTGTTTCATTTTCGGTTTTTGTACTTTTTTTTTTTTTTCTTTGTTCTTTCTCCCATTTCCAACAGGAATTGTGGAATAATATAAAGTTCAAACAGATTTTTAGGATCAGACAGTGTTTTTCATTCATACTCAGCTGTTAGGTTTTTGTTCAAAGCAAAGCTTGAAGGAAGCTCTACTGAGCGAAGGTAGAAAAGAAGTCATTCTTCAAACAGTGTGTAGTTAAACTGGCTCTTTGCCTCACTTGTTATGGATACTGGAGCATAACTAGGTTCAAGAGGATGCAAGACAAGCTCAGGAAAAATAGTTTTTTAGGGATACTAAATATGTGACAACATATGTCCCAGAGAATTAGTGAGCCAGAGATTGTTGGAGCCTGGAAGAGCATTTGGAAAAGTATCACTGTGCTTACCTTGCTCTGGCATCTTCTTTTAGTTACCACCTGGTAGATTAGATGGATCTTTGTTCTGACACCATTACAATCATTTTTATTGGCGTGAAGGCCTGGCTCAGATGAAGTTTTTTTTTGTGAAATTCCTTGGAAATACAAATATGGATTTTAGTGCCTTTCAAAAGCAGCAAGAACAGATAGGAGACTCAGCGTGTTAGTATTTCATGACTTATCAAATGCTTCCTCCTTCTTACTACTTTGATTCTCACCCATGCTTTTGTCATAAATGAATGTGGTTCTTCTTTGGTAGCAGACCTGGTGGAACATTGCATTTGTGCTCTGTTCTCTGGGAAAGGCTGAAATGGGGAGTAGGAGAGAGTGATGGAAATGCTGCTACCCCTCTGAGATGGCAAAGGTTTCCCAGGGCAAGAATGACTGGATGATCTCTTGGCAGCAAGAAAAAAGGTAAATTAAGAGAAATACAATTAATGCCATTTCTTCTGGCTGTCACTGCAGGTGAATTAGACAGGAGTTGAACTGAGGTGTGAATGGAGAGAATGAAACAATCATGGAAAAAGAATAAATGTCTCCTTTTTGCCTTCTTACCAGTTCCCAGAGGCTTCAGAGAGGGAGCTTCAGAGAGAAGCCAGTCGTAAACATTCAGCAGGGAGGAGTGAGGCAAAGCAAAAGCAAATTGAGGGCAACCCATTGCTGCCTGGTGGTGAGGAAATGGAATGAGAGATTCCTAAAGCCCTCTGCCTTGTGTTTTCTATGTAAAATGCCACATTCAATGGATGCTTCCAACTGTGTGTCTATCTGTCTGGCCATATTCCCGTCTTTCTGCAAATCCCCTCTGGGGAGTGCATGGACATTATTGGGGCTCTGGGAAGCTCAGTGGTTTGTTTTCAGAAGAGCTGCTCTCCTCCCTCCTTGAATCAGCTAAGTTCCCATGGGGAGAGGCTTGGTTCCTCACCCGCTGAGGTTAGTTGATGCCTGTGGGCTGCAGATAGCTCTCAGGGCTGATGTTGCGTGCTGGGACAGCAGCAGCCGTGGCTTTTCTCTGCTACAACAAGTGTTGCCTCTTGACGGTGCCTCCCCTGAGGGATCATTAGCAGGGTGGAGGCTATTTTCTTTCCTAGAAACAGGAAGAAAAGAAGAGGATGAGATGGGAGGCCTAAAACAATCTAGAATTAGTTTACAACTGTGAACTCAATGACATCAACTCCCTTCTGTCTTCCCACCCATTTGCTCTCACAGCATTTCTATTTAGGCTGAAGAGGATCTGATGATACCTATGACACCACGCTAATTCCTTGGTGGTTAATTGGGTCCAAAGCAAAGGCACAATCTTCCAGTCCCTCTCCCCAGTGCTGTGAAGTCTATAATATAATTATAAGTGCATGCTGCACTGAAAAAGCAACTTGCAATATCAAGCAGGACAGAATGCACTGGATTTCAGATCACTTTCCTAATTTCTACTGTCAAGGGATAGTATCACCTTGAAATCTATCTACTATCTACTATCTATCTAATCTATGTACATTAAAATCAGACCTAAAAGTAGTAGTAGGGTTTGCAGGTTTTATTGTAAGAGATCTCTTTCCTCCTTTGTGGTTATGCAGCCACAAAATTGTTATGTTCACAAGGTATATTCACATTTATCATAACTTAAAATTAATGCTCATTAAAAAAAAAAAAAAAGTTAAAGACAGAGCAAAGAAAAGTAAAATGGCTTCTATAGAACAAAAACAACAAAACTAACCATATTCCTCCTCTCCTCTCCTCTCCTCTCCTCTCCTCTCCTCTCCTCTCCTCTCCTCTCCTCTCCTCTCCTCTCCTCTCCTCTCCTCTCCTCTCCTCTCCTCTCCTCTCCTCTCCTCTCCTCTCCTCTCCTCTCCTCTCCTCTCCTCTCCTCTCCTCTCCTCTCCTCTCCTCTCCTCTCCTCTCCTCTCCTCTCCTCTCCTCTCCTCTCCTCTCCTCTCCTCTCCTCTCCTCTCCTCTCCTCACTTTTGGCACCAGAAAAATTCAAAATAAATAAAATAATAAATAAAAATGTTTTATATACTTCCCCTTGAATATAGTTGTTTTAAAAAAGCTAACCAAGAGGGAAACAAAATAGAAGTGTGGAAGGCCAGTGTTTCTAAGTCATGATTTCTCAGAAAGGGAAGTAAAAGGCTAAGAAACTCTTTGGTTTCCTTCAAACTGTTCCATCACAATCTCAGGTGGCAATTGGAGGCTGCATAGATGTCCACATGCAGGAGCTTGGGATCTGTATGAAGGGAGGAGGTTGTAGGTCACAGTTCAGTCTGATCTTGGATGCAAACCAACACAGGTGCTGTTGAGCCCCACAGGGGCTGGAATAAGTTCAATGTCACTGCATAAACAGTGGTTGTGAAACTGGCACTTACCTTTCTGACCTCGCAGACAACATCTGCTTACTCAGGCTTCTTGTCTTACTTCTAAAATTACTCTTGCCACAAGCCATGTTTCCTGCTTTTTAGAGAACACTCCATGTCTCTGCATGTACAGTGGCGCCCTCAGAATGCTTCTGTGCTATGCAAATTGCTTTCTCAGTGGGCTGGTTAATTCTGAGGGTTTAACCAGTGGACCTGTGCCAGCACTTCCGTTCTCCGAATGCATAGATTCTGGATTTGAATATGGATTTTGTTTCCTACCGATGTAATATGATAAAACAAACCTTTGGTTAAGAAAGCCTGCAATTTGTGGGATGGTGATGAGTTCCAGACCTGTGTTCTCATCCAAAGTTTGTGGCTAAGCTAATCTCTGTGTGGAAGAAATGGGTAAAACTCATAAGGAAACAACCAGGAGATTGTATTTATAGTTTTTGAGCTTTAGGTCTGAATAACACCAAAGAATAAAACAATGTCAGATGACGCCGATGTATCGCAATTAAGTTCTTAGCTATTCATTTTCCACTCAGAGAACTGTGAAGGCATTGTGTTCTGTGTCAGAGTGCAGGTAAGATTTGATGGGTTATTTTTCTGATAAATCAGAATATATAAGTTCACTGATAGTTGTGATGTCCGGCTGTACGTCTTCCTGCTTGAGTTTATCCAGATTTATGCTGTAGATTGATGATCACAAATTCACATTGGTTAAGATACGCTCAGAATAGAGATACGAGACCTCCAACATATCCACAGATGTACTGGGAGGTCCAGTTGCTATCCTCTGAGTCAGTACATAGCTAAGAAATTGCACAACTGATATTAGTCGTGTTGATGAGGTCTGTGCCCTTCAGCTAGGATCTAAATCGAGGCTCAAATCACCTTTGGAGATGTGAAATCCCACAGAGCCTGAAAGATCTGTCATATTTGCGTGTTTTATAAGTGGTCTGTTACTTACTCAGATGTCATACACTATCAATATTGGATATGCTTCATTCACTACCTGAAGGAGTTGTTGGTCATTAACATAATAAGCTGTCCTTTGCCGTGCTCCAGTTCAGTGAGGCCTCTGTTTCATCAGTGCAGAAAAGATTTCTCCCTCTATAGTTTTCCATTCTCAAATGTATGTATGTATGTATAAATTCATATGCATGTCTTTATGTGCACGTATTACAGTAATACAATGCATACTGTAAGTAGTTTTGCAGTTCTTTGAAATAAGGCACCATGAAAGTTAGTACTGCCATTATCACTGACTATGTTTTAGCTATGTCTTGCAAATCTTTTTTGAAGAGAAATCAGAAATCAGAATCCCATGGTTGAGATAATAATCAGGCAAGAACTTTGTCTTCTTTTCCTTCTTTTTCTTTCTGGAAGGGAGCAAGGTGTGCCACTGAACAGCACTGATAGCTTTGTATTTCCATCTGAAGGTAATGCTATACCACTGTGGGAGAGCTGTCAGGCTTTTGGTGAGTGGGCATTTAGTGAATGCATAATCATTGCAATATTACAGCTATTAAAGTGCAGAAACTCATTGATGCTTGTTTAGATGCTGAAGGCAATGCATTAGGAACTGATGGTGACTGATTATTATCCAATCAGTTCCTGATGCAGTATCTGCGACATCAAAAACTCTGCAGTGACTTTGGTTACATCCTAAATTTTTCAGTTGTAGTGTCCTTGTTTAATGTCTTTTTTCTTAATTTTCATCTTCAAATGCTGAGGCTCAACAAGGCCAGTGTACAAGAAGAAAAAAAAAACCTGCTTCATTGCACCACTCAGTTTTTTAGGGAAATTCTATTTTTCTTCGAGCACAGTCATGGTTTATCTAAGAATTACTAAGAATAAATATTACCAACAATCACGTTAAATAATACTGATAGCAAGCCTTATACCTCTGCAAGTTTTACTTTATTCAGAACTGTTGTTTTTTGGTTGGACAGCTTAAGACAGCAAGTGTTCTGCCTCACCAAAAGGCATGAAATGATGTAGGCTCTCAGCAGGGCGAGCCTGCAAATTCAGTAAGTGTTCGAATTGTGAAATTCAAGAGAAATTATAACTAATGCCAGCATGTATCAGCTTTTTGTGTGCAACATTTTGGCAACAGGAACTACAAACCTGATGCTACTGTCCTATTTCTCACACATTTTCTGGATCTAGAAAGAGCACTACATTTGAAAGGAAGAATCTGGTTTCAGACCTGATTCTTAATAGCCAGCCTGGGTATTTCCACTGAATGTGCAGGAGCCAGGTATGCCTGTCTATTTGCTGATCTTACTGTATTGAGAGCAAGTAACATGCAGGATAAGCAGAATTTGGTCATTAGAATCCCTCAGGCATCAATATTTTTGCTTCTATCCACTATATTTGTAAGAGTGCAGTCAAGGATTCTGAAAGTAGTTGGGTTTTGTATTTCTGGTACTGACCTAAAATGTAATAAAATTAATCTACTATGTGCCTTACTGTTGGTAACTTAATTATTGCTTCTGTGATACAAATGCCATGCTGTCTATTATATCTGTCTGTTAAAATGCTCTGCAATTTGTGTCCCACCGTGATCTGGATATTTTCATTAACTTGGACTTAGGGTGTGGAAGGAAGGAGCTTGGAGTGAACAGGGGAATTTAAAGAAAATTTGCCAGGGAAAAACAAACCATGTCAGTGACATTTGGTGACTAATGAGATTGATAACTAACAGCACATAAACATAATGAACAAACTCTACCCTTCTATAGCAGAGATGTTTCTGTTAGCAATTACTGAGATAGAAATGGAATCACTTCATCACTTTTATCTCAGAACTATTTTCATCTAAAATTTTGCAAGGCAAAAAAGAACCTTTCTCATACCTTTTGGTGCTCAGCTCCAACTTCTGTACATCAGAGTGAGTCATCCTTTATCAGGATCCTTTGATACTTAATGTGACATGAACAGTTTTTGGCAGACTACAGGTGATCCCTAGAATTTAACATGTAAATAAAACCTAGGAAAACATCTCTAAAATCAGCCATCTAGTGTTTTCATCCATTAAGATGTGGCAAAATTAATGTAACTATTTTATGTGCTATGCATAATACTCCTTTCTGCTGGGTATCTATAGGTCCATAGGCTGATCTAAAGCCATCTGACCTTAATAGGAGTCTTGCACTGATTTCTGCATCTTTGAACTCTAAGTGCTCAAACTGCAAGCACAGCAAAGTAGAGAATGATATTGTGGCAACAAATATTATTGCATATTTGTTTGCCAGCTTAAGAAAAACATGTGAATGGCATTTGGTAGCAAGGAGGGCCTTTGCTTTCCACGATGCTGGATATATGCTTTAGCATAATAGGATTTGTGTTTGATTACTTCATAGCTAGCTAACTAATGATCTTTGATATCTACCAAAAATCAGTGATGGCATTATCGTGAAACTGTGATGGTTTCTTAAATTAATATGATTGAACTAGAGACAGAAGGTACTTTTAAAATTTGCTGATATCTCTAGCTTAACATTATTTAAAGGATAAAGAAGAGCCAGATAAAAGTAACCGTACTCTTCATTTCCTAAACATTGTATTAATCCTTGTTTAGCAAAAGTACAGGCACAGATTTGATAGCTGTGCTTCTTAAAGTGATAGATTATCATTTCTTCCTCTTCAGCACATGAACTTCAATTTTAAAAATGTTACAAGAATCCTGACTGGCTTGAATTGGCACACTACCAAGGTCAGAAACCCAGGAAAAAATGATTGCAGTTGTTTTGGGTAATGGAAAATTGAGGGAACAGTGGTTGTGGTGGAACACTGATCAACGAACAAGACAGAGAAGAACTGAACAGTTTGCATACAGAAATTTGTCTTAAAAAAACTCAGATGTGAAGGATGAAACACAGAAAAGCTATCATCTGCCATACAGTTTGGTGCTAGACCAATGTTTTCACAAGGTATTTTTACAAGTAGCATTTTTGGCAGTGCTGAGATGAGATGTGATGTCAGCTGAATGTGTTCGCCCAGCTCACACCTGTGATCATTCTTCCTCTGCTGGGTGCTGCAGCAATAAAGCTGGGAAGGATAGGAGACATCGTGGCAGGGTCTGGAGTTCAGCATGGTTTGAATGAGCCACGAGGTTAATCTTGTTTGCATGGCGTGCTGGGATTTTGTGCATTGCAGCAGTATGTCTTGGTTCTGCAATTTAGGTGCCATGCAGGTCTATTAATCCATTAGAGCAAAGAAATTGCTGTGTTTAGCATAATCCCAGATACCACTGTGAGAATTATTAACTGCTCACAGTTGCCAGCTGAGATTAAGCCAATTCACAGCCATCCAGGTTAGGCCTGCAAGTGGATTCTTGTCAGCTAAGTTTCTTCTCTGAGCATCTTTCACAGGAAAAAAATGGCAAAATTCCACAGACGGCACCTGGTACTGTGAAAATCTGTCGTTAAAGCATTTAGATCTCTGTGCATCTTTTCTGAGAGGTGCTGTTAAGCAACTCCACTTGTTGAAGTGAGATCTAGTTTATTTGGTGATATTTGGCATGCCCCAATCTGCGTGTAAACTGATAAAGCATAACTCAAACTTGTTCTTTCTGGTTCAGCCACTGCATGTTGGCTTCCTTTGTATAATAGGGAGTACAGTAAAATATACGTTCAAGGGAACTGTCTCAAAAACCCATTTCTGTCAAACCTCTAACAATGATGTGCGTGTTTCTTCAGCTCCTTGCACTTACCTCTGTCTATGCTCCTGTAATTCTAGCAATCAGTGCTTCCAAGCCAGGGTAGCACCAATTGCTATAATTACTGTGCAGAGAACTATAACCAAATCCAGCTTTAGTGTTTGGTCACTATGGAGTTTTGCCAGCAAGTCTGAAGAACACCGTTAGTAACTGGAATCACAAATGTTTAGAAATAAAATGCAGGAACTGCCACAGAACGGATGAGAATAGAAGAACAAGTTGGATATAGTGGAGGCATTTGATGACGTTGTAAAAAGTAGATGTTGAGAGAAAAGCCATAAGAAAGTTTTCTGAAGGATGAAGTAAAATATAATCTTGTTTCCTGGAGCTGATCACCTACAGAAGATGATAAGCAAAGTTATCATCCTTGTTTCATCATCATTTGCTGCAGCAGAAGAATAGTGTAGCAGCAGGGTTTGTGTTTGGATCAGATGTTCTTGCAGGGCCAAGCTGCTTTCCTTAGCTTGTGTGCTAAACCCGGGAGGCCCCTGGAATACAGTCTGTACCACCACTGATGCAAAGCGGCTGCTTTTGTCTGGGAGAAGTCCCGTGCACAGTGCAGCCTTGGAGCATGCTGGCAGGGGAGCAACTCACAAAATTCTCAGAAAGAACAGCCTTCTACTGGAAGCAGAGGCAGGCTTGGCAGGTGGTCTGATTATATTTGCTCAGCCAGTTCAGCAGTATTTGCTGGACAAAAGAAGGCATCAGGTGATACATAAAGTCCCGAACAAAGCTCCAGACAAATACAGACACGACCAGACTTTCTCATCTGTTTGTGTATTTGTGAAAATGGAGGAAAACTTGTGGCTGAGGGAGTAGGCTCGGGAGCCAGGAGGCATATCACCTCTGCTGATTTTTCTATGCGTGCCTACCAAACACAGAACTACTGTGAATTTGGTTTCTTTTATGTTACTTAAGCTGTTCTCCATTGGTGGTGATGAAGTTAAAACCATGTGGAGTCAAGTCTCGTTCCCCCTCTTTTGCTTGGTCAAGCACGCACTTTCCTCTTGCTGCCATTCAGCATACACGCAAATGCCATCTGGAGAAGGCACTGAGGTCATGATCTGGTGGTGGTGGACAGAGGAGGGCTGCTCAGTAACAGTCATTTGGACTTAAGCTGTCCAGGCATCCAAGCATATGCTTGTAGAACTTCAGAAAGAAAGGCTTGAAAGAACAGGAGGAGACCATTTCTAGGTAGGAATTTAAGCAAGCATTATCGTATGGTGTAAATAGATACAGATGAGCATTCCATACAGGAGGTACCTGGGGGTTGAATGTCTTTCCAAGGGTAAACATGCACGATCTCTTTTTTGCCTTCCAACTGCTGTATGGGTGGAAAGGTGTTCCAAGCTTCTGAGAGATTGGGAATACCTTTAACTTTATACTAGTGCATAAAAACCTTATGGTAAAAGAATGTTAATCTTGCTCTAGAGCATGTAATCCATTTGCACTGCAAATGCAAATGCAAAAAGTAGAGAGTATTCACACACAGACAACCTTGTTTCTGGCACCTGCTAATTTTTCCTTGCTCAGCTCCTCAAATTTCATGTTCTTCTGATATTGTTTTTTGTTGTTGTTGTTAACGTGCATATAACAAGATTATGAAATGAATGCAAGACTGATTAAAAGAGTTTAGAACTTCCAGATGAAAGATCAAACAATCAAGCCTCAATATTTTTCATACTGTAATTTGGAGTGAAAATGTCTAATGGAATGTTCAGACATAACAAAGGTTTTGCTAAGTTTAGGCCTGGATAATTAGTAGGTGATGCTCCAGTTCTACATGGTACTAAAATAAGGAATCAAACACTTTGAAAAGGAATCAGGAAATAATAGATAGCACTTGGTTTCTGCAACCTGGGCAGCCCTGAAGGAAAAATGGTCTGGAGTAGTGGGTGGCAGTCACCATTGTGTTGACTTGGTGCAGCTGCAGAAGGGAGCTGTGTTGGCAGTTCACACTGTGGCATGTGTTCAAGATCTTTTATTTAGACTTAGATTAAAAAAATAAAAATTGAAGTACGTGGTATTTAATATTCCACTATTCCAGTATGATGGGTTCAAACTAGCTCTGATGAGTGGCAAATATTTATGTCGTGTTTAAAAAGATTTGCTAATAAACAGGTAGATGTAAAGAGATGATTAGAATAAGGATGAAAAGCTTCTGGAGGAATCCTGATCCCGCAGAGTATAATGCAAGACTTTGTGTTGACATCACTGGGCACAGGTTTTATCCAGAAAACCTGTACATTTTTGGCATTGACATAACTGCTACAGTTTTGTGAAAAGATCTTGAAACTTGCAGAAAAATTTACTTTTCTCTTTCGTGTGTGGTATTTTAGTTAAAACACTGGCGCCATTCTAAAATCAGAGGTGTGAAAGCATACTTAATTCTGGCAGTATGTCAAAAAATATTTAAAATGATGTCAGCATCTCAAAATATAAAAGGTGAATCAAAAGATCCTCTTCTTCAGAGCAGCAGCGAAAATTCATCTACAAATAATCAAAGGAGTAAAATTTTAGGTGAGCCTGAAGTGATTTTAGCATCGGTTTGTAGCAGTTCTTGGAATGAAAATTTGATTTCTTTCTCAGGGTTGGATTTGTCAGCATAACTTCTCTTTGATGCATTTCTTTATAAATCTAAATGGATAGGCAGGCTTTATTATTCATCAGCGGCATTTTGAGAAATGTATGGCACCATACTGATATCTCTGCAGGGCTTGTGCTGACTGAATAATTGAAGATGGATGTAAAATAATAGCGTGGAACAGTCAGATAAATTGTTTTAAAACTGTACAAGGTAACTGATGTTTTTATTGCACAGCACATTTTATAGCTTATTAAAACAGTCTGTCAGGATACAGTAGAAAAGAACAAGTTGGCTTTAATGAAAGTAAGGATAATTTATAAAGGTCTGATGGGGGAAAATGTGTTGGTTCCAACTTCAGTTCTGCCCCCAGTCCCAGAACTAATATTTCAGGCTTGTGTTGAAACAGTCATGATATTGAAATGAATGGAGCTTTGCCATTGTTTGAATTATGGTAGGATATCACCACGTTTTGTTTTTTGGGTATTTTTATGCAATTGCTGACATGCCTGTTGTGGCTGCATGCACAGTTATCAGATGCAATCATGGTAGGTGCACATGCATGCCCTCACCATTTGTCAATTAGCACTTGATTGAGAAGAATAGATAACACTCACACCTCTGATTCAGATCTAGAATAAAGGTGGTAACCATTGGAGCAGTAGTGGTTTTCTGGGAAGTCTGGGGAACTGGAAAGTCTTGCGTGAGGACTGCTCTGAAAGTAATGCCTTCCACTTTATGATGTTGGCCGACGACATTAGAGGCGGATGTTGGTGGTATGGCAGTAGAGACTGAACTTTTCCACCAATATCCCATTCCATTTTGTTGCCATGTGACAGATGGCAGCAGAGGGGCAGCCTGACACAATGGTGTCTGCCATGAAAGAGCGTAAGAAACAAAGGTGTGTGATTGAATTCCTTTGTGCAGAACAAATTGCACCAGTGACATTCATCAATGTTTGCTGAACAATACAGTCCAAACAGTGGATATGGGCACAGTGAGGGACAGGCTGTGCATTTCAGCAGTGGCTACAGCAACAGTAGATAACATGCACTGCTGCATTGTAGTTTCTGTGGAAATAATAGGAGGCATTACTTTTGGAGCAACCTATCAAGGCTGTTGTGCAGAGTCAGTATTTCTCTGTTTTGAGCCTCTGGCTTTTTGCATGCACGGCTCTGTCTCCAATGATGTCAGTTTATGCCAAGCTGTCCTCCTACCCAGATTTTCTGTAAGTTTTGTTCAGGTGGTATGGATGTCACAGAAGGTTGTGTTGTGACATACTTCACAAACATAGGTACAAATTCTGGTTACAGTCTCCGGGAGGTGAACTGGGCATGTTTTGTTTGGTGATGTATTAACTCTGAAGCACAGACAGGGTATGTATGCAGTCAGCTTCTCACAGGCTGTTTGCACGACTTGTGCCATATTGCTAAAAGTGCACAGCTTTGCTGTTGCTGCACATGGAATTCACAGCATCAGCACGTTTCTGCCAGTGGTGAAAGTAAGACTTAAGTAGGTATGGCATAAGATTTGAGGAGCTTTTCAAGAGTGGAATAGCTCTTAGTTCCTTAGTTCCTTTTGCCTTTCATGACGGCCTGAATTGGTAGATATTCTTTTGTCTGAAAAAGAAATGTTTCTTTCAAAGAGTCTTCTTACTGCAACTTAACAAAGTTTGATGTTTAGACCACTCATCAACCAAACTGCTCTTTAAAACATCATCATTTTAGAAAAGCTGAACTCATCCAATGCAGCGTGAACCAATGGAATCCCACTTGTGATTCAGCTTCACTGAACAGTAGGTGCAGCTTCCTAACAGGGCACTAAGCCCTCACAGTTCAAGTGTGGCTTGTAATAAAGTTGTCCATTAGTGTACAGTTGTTAACAGTACTTTTCAGTGTCCAGCAGGTTCATATATATAGTTTTTATGCTTTTGTTTTCAACTTCTGACTCATTAAAATTATTAAGAGAAAAGTGTACAGTCAGCTACATGCTGTTTGGGCGATTTGGATCCAATTCAGCTCAACTCAGCAGAGGTGTGGAAGATGAAGAACTGAATACTTTATAATTACTGTGTATGCAGATGCCAGATTGTAGAATCTCTACAGGTAATTGTGAGATTGCTATAAAGACATCACATTTGCCTGCAGAGATTTCCCAGTCTGCGACTTTCATCCAGGAAGAAGAAGAGAAAGATTTTCTTTTTACTAATCCTTGTCAGAGTTTAAACTGAACTTTGAATAAATTGTTGAAGAATGTTCTGTTGTTGAAAGACCTGATGGAACTCCTTAGAAGTTTTCAAGAGGACTAGATGACTATGTTGATAATAACTAAAGTATTGTTTGGTTCCAACATACTTTGCATTCCCAGTTTCTCTGGATCTCTATCTTCCAAAGGCTACACTGTGGATGTCTCACAATCTCCTTGGATGTGATCTGGCTGAAGCTGAGAATACCACCTTTCCTCTACATGTCTGTGAACAAATACTTCTCCTTGCCCCTCACTCTGATATACTCCTTTTGGTCTCTTCTACAGCAAATTTAAGTTTCTGCTTTCCTTGCCAAAATAATACATTTCATTTATAATGAGATGGCAGTGGTTACTTCTCTGTAAATTTTTCTCTCTTTCCCCTTTTTTTTTTTTTTGGTCCAATTGTTGGTGTTGTGAAAGAAAGGAGAGAAAATGTTGTCTCCAGTCCCCCCTGACTGCTGCAATCTCCCCAAGGTTGTTTGGTACTGACCTTCCTTCTCCTTCAGGTCAATGTAATTCTTACCTGTTTTATGGCTCTCCCACTTGTTATGTCTTGTGCATTTTTAAATTTGAATTGTGTGTTCTCTGAGGCACAGATTATGAATAGACTTGTACTGTCTGGCTGTTTAAAAAAATGCTAAGATGCAAGCAAATGAGAGGAAATTAATTATGGTCTTTCTAGTTTATAAAAATCCTGCTAATTCCAAGCATTAAGCACAAAAAATAATTAAAAAAAAAAAAAAAAAAAAAAAGACAAGAAATTGGATTTGAAGGCAAAGCAGGTTTGGCTGAGTGACAGCAACATATTTAACTTTGCTTGTGTGTGGCCATCACTGACAAACCAACCTGTAACAGAGAACCAGACCATCCAGAGCCCACCACCCAGTCCCTGCCTGCCGGGCTCTCTGCTGTCATCCCCAAAGAGGGGTTCTGCCTTTTTGATATGTGTGAGTTGAAATCACTGACCAGCTGCCAGGGAACCTATGAAGTGCACACCAGTCACCCCTGGCAGAAATTGCAGAAATGACAGAATTTGGAGCTCCTTGAGTAGTTGGTTTTGAGAGTTAAGCCTGAGCAGTTTCATCGGGAAGGGAATATGTTGCAACCTGTGTGTGTGCATGTGTGGATAATTTAAAGAATTACCTTTAGCTCAAGCTAAAGGTTTGGACCTTAGATTTATACAGTGGGATGCTTTAGAACAGGCTAACTTAGGAAGAGTAAGGAGAAAAGACAGGCTGAAAAATTAGAAGGATGAAAAAATGTAAGCTACTTAGATTCTTTTCGTGAGCAGCAGAGGAGGCAATGAAAGCCTCATATTATTGTACCTTGAATGATTTCCTCAGTTCTGGTGAAGAGCTTTCATTTTACAAAAAGAATTATTTTTGCCAGTGCTGAGAAATCCAAAGAATTTAAAGGATGAGATGCAGATCTTCAGTCTCTTCTGCAGTGAAAAATCTTTAATACACTTTATAGGGAGAGCAAAGACCACTATTGATTTCCTTTTGTCTTTTGAAAGTGAAGGTATGGTTTGTCCCAGATTCTTAAAAAATCCACCCAAAAAAGTCTGTAAGGTGTGACTCACAGCTTTTACAGTGTAGACAAATAAGGAACAGCTTGTGTTCCTGCTAAGCAGATTATCAGGAGAGGTCTTTTCTAGAGAAAAACTCACTCTTGTACTTTGTTGTAATACTAGCAGGCCCTATCAAAGTGGAGATGAACGCTACTTTATTTTCATAAACAACATCACCACTAAATTTTAGGAAAGCTAGCTTCCAGCTCTTCAGGGAGTGGTCAGCACAACACCTTAGGAAACTGTCCTCATGAGCAAAGGAACAAAACAGAGCTCCCAGATGTAGTGAGTCAGGAAAGGAAGGCAAGAGATCAGTGTGGCTGAACTGGGACCTGCTGGTCAAACTGGAGAGCAAGAAGAAAATGCACAGGCAGTGGAAACAGAGACAGGTACTGTGGGAAGAGTATAACAAAGCTGCTAGACTGAGAAGGGATGAGATCAGGAAAGCCAAGGCCCAGCTTGAGCTGAGCTTGGCTAGGGATGCCAAGAAGAACAAGAAAGGCTTCTACAGGTACCTCAACCAGAAAAGGAAGGTCCAGGAGGGTGGTACCTCCCCAGTAAGTGACACAGGCAGGCTGGTAACAAAAGACAAGGAGAAGGCTGAGGTACTTAACTTTTTTGCCTCGAAACAGGTTCCTCCTGGAAGCTATGTTAAGGCATGTGGAAGGCAGAGAGGTGATACAGGAGAACCAGCATGGCTTCACCAAGGGCAAATCCTGCTTGACCAACCTGGTGGCCTTTTATGATGGTGTAACTGCATCAGTGGACCAGAGAAGAGCCTCTGCTGTGATCTATCTGGACTTTGATAAGGCCTTTGACATGGTTCCAAACATCCTTTTCTCCAAATTGTAAAGATATGGATGGATGGGCTGTTTAATGGACAAAGAACTGGCTGCAGGATCAAGTCCGAAGAATGGTGATCAGTGGCTCAGTATCTGGATGGAGATAAGTGACGAGTGGTGTCCCCTAGGGGTCGGTGCTGGAATTGATGCTCATTAAAGAGCATCATCTTCAACAGTGACATTGACAGTGGGGTTGAGTGCACCCTCAGCAAGTTTGCTGATGACACCAAGTTGTGGAGTACAGTTGACACATCAGAGGGATGGGATGCCATCCAGAGGAATGACAGGCCAAGCAGCGGACCCTCATGAGGTTCAACAAATCCAAATGCGAGGTCATGCATCTGGATGGAGGTCACATCCACTACCAATACAAATTAGGGGATGAAAGGGGGCAGAGGAGCCTTGCAGAAAAAGCACTGGGTGTACTGGTGGATGGGAAGTTTGCTGTGAGCCAGAAATCTGCCCTTGCAGCCCTGAAAGCTAACAGTATCCTGGGCTGCATCAAAAGCAGCATGGCCAGCAGGGCGAGGAAGAGGATCCTGCCCCTCTGCTCTGTGCTGTGAGACCTCACCTGGAGCACTGCGTCCAGATGGGTAGTGCTCAGTACAGGAGAGACATGGAGCTGTTGGAGAGTGTCCAGCGGAGGGCCACAAAAATGAGCCTGGGGATGGAACACCTCTCATAGGAGAACAGGCTGAGAGAGCTGGGGCTGTTCAGTCTGCAGAAGAGAAGGCTCCAAGAAAAACTGATGGCAGCCCTTCAGTATCTCAAGGGGAGCTACAGGAAAGAAAGAGACAGACTCTTTAGCAGGGCCTGTTGTGATAGAACAAAGAGAAATGGTTTCAAAGAGGATAGATTTCAGTTACATATAAGGAAAAAATATTTTACAGTGAGGATGGTGAGGCACTGGAACAGGTTGCCCAGTGTTGTGGTTGATGCCCGACCCTGGGGACATTCAAGGTGAGGCTGGATCAGGCCTTGAGCAACCTGATCCAGCTGTGGTGTCCCTGTGCATTGCAGGAGGGTTGGACTGGATGACCTTAAAGATCCCTTCTAACTCTAAGGGTTCTATGATTGCAACACACAGAGCCACATTTTCCGCTTGCCTCACCTTTCAGTATCGGAGAAATCAGCTTGTATTTTGCTTAGAATAAATAAAATGGAGATTATGAAATATCTTGATATCAGTGCAGCCTTTGCGTGGTTATACATCAGCTTCTGTACAGGTATGGCCTCTCCTGGCAGCTGCTGGGGGCTTTGCAGAGTGGATGGAGGAGCACTGCACAGCACAGCACATCTTACAGCAGCCTCTAGTGTAGCTAGCAGTCAGCTTTGTAAAGTGAATGGGCTGATGTGAAATACAGGATACCTCTCATAAAGAGCAGAATGAACTCTTGGTGTATTGCTGTTACTGAAAGCTCTGCATTGACTGACCAGGCTCTAGGGTTTGACGGTCCTGTTTAAAGCAAACAAAAGGGCAAAATCCAACTGACAAAACCTGCAAAACAACCCTCTTATATTATTCAGTCTCTTCTACAAACTAACCGATATATTCAGCCAAACTCCTTCTCAAAGAGAAATGGAAGTTTTGACTGAAAGCAGTGATACCGTGTTTCAAGACAATAAAATTGACTGTTGTTCATCCCTATTGCACAGGAGGCTGATCTGTTGCTGCATGAGCAAGTGTCCTTTTGATGCAAGGAATAAAAAAAGGGCTTTGCACGCTGATTCACTTTAAGCACAAAGGATGAGTTCGTCCTCAGGCTCTAGAACTTTCTGACGCTCTGGTTAATTAATAATTTCAGTATTTGCCATCTAGGGTATTGAGGTTATTGCATGAGAAAAGTCATCATCCTACAAGTGAAAAGGCAATCGATTTGTACACGCTCCAGGATGAGTTACTATCGAAGGGTCAGTTTACCATCTTTACTACTATCGTATTTTGTGTTATGTAGTAAACTGCCTGCTTTTCTGTCCTTTTACTCAGCTGTACCTCTGATGCTGAAGAGAATAGAAACTTCCACAGGGCTCAGCTCGTGTTGACTGTTATTTCCCGATGATCTACAACAATGGTTATTTGGTAACAGCTGGGCCATGTCTTTTTTAGACAAAGCCACCGTGGGGCTGAAACCTCCCATTGCTGAAGCATAACCGTTGCCTGGGTAACGGTTAACTAGCACGTGTTTTATTGTTTCAGACTGCTTTCCTGGGGTATTTGCAGGTGGTAGAAGATGCTTTCTTAAGGAGGGGTCATAACCTCATGAACTTTCAGATGTCGCAACAAATTGGGGGACAAAAACATTTTTTTTCTTTCAAATGGATTAAGTAAATCTTATTATATAGCCTTTACGAGACAGATGTAACTCACAGTTTGATTTTTAGCATTATATCTGGATGCTGATACAAGCATTTCTGCTGTCCATTTTTGCTTTTTTTCAGAATTTCAAATGAAGATCATATTACAATAAGATTTTCAAGTAAACACAATGAGAACATGCAGGCAGTAAGATGAGAGTGACTTTCTTTTGTCCTGGATTTATTTTAGCTGTGGCTTATTTGCTTGTATGCATTTCTTCTGAATTCGATGTTTCAGGCATTTACCTTCAAATTGCACACAGATCTGCCAGAAATCTCAGGTTGGTGTGATAGATCTCAGGGTAAATACAAAATATCTGTGAGCATATTAATGATGGTGGTTAGTTAAAAGAATCACTTAGTGCTTTAATTTGGATATTAAAGAAGTGCACTTTTGATGCAGACATATGTGCAGAGCACGCTGTATGACTGTATATGTATCAGTAAGTAGGGAAGAAGAATTTTGTAAATAGGAATTATATCCTCATTTTTTCCTATACCAAAATTAAAAGTGCCTTCAAAATGTGCTTACTGCATTCATCCAAAAAAATGTTCTGTGGTACACAGCAATGTTTCGTGTTACAGAGTTGTTTGCTAAGAGGAGACGGTCCCAGGACAAAAGAAGGACAAGAAGTAACATGTGACATAGAATAAAAATGTGGTTAGGTTTTAATATGTTCAGCAAAATCCATTCATAATCTAGTGGGATGAAGAGAGAGCTCCCTCTCCTGTCTGTTTTATAAAATTTATAGAAGCTGTTTGCATATTTACTTCGATTAAGGTATAAATAAAAATAATGTTTAAATGACGTCCCATGATGCTGGTAGTAAAAGGCTTGCAGAGATTGAGCAGCAAGTAAATCCACCTCTGTCCTTTTTGGGACTGCCTGCAGCTGCTCTGGTGAGGTCAGGATTCGGACAGCCGCTCTGCAGCAGCAGCCCTGCTGTGTGCAGAGTGGGATGGGAGCTTGTGTATGAGGAAGAGGAGGCCCTGGTGTTAGTGAAAGTAGCTCTCAGCCTAGTGGGCAGGCTTTTGCCCTCTGGGTCACGGTTAATAATTTCTTTGTTGATCTATTTTTGGGTATCTGGAGAACAAGAGGAGCGGTCAAGACCTTCCTTCATGGGATTTATTTCACAGTTTGCAGATAGTTTGGTCAAAGCTGCTGAAGTGACCCAGCTGCCCGCTGCCCTTGTTGGCAGCACATGGCTGCCTGGGTGCTCAGCTCTGCCCGGGGCAGATGTGGGGTCAGGGAGGAGAAAGTTCTGCTGCTCACGACCCAGAGGTTCCCAAAGATTGGCAACAGATCCTTAGGAGCAAAGGATCTCTGCTTGTCCTCTCTCTGTTCCACATCACTTCTTGGCTACCAATATTCACTTGGGTTTGGGTTTCTCAGTCTTTTTGGTGAACATCTTGTGCCAATGAGAATCAGTCATCACTAGCTCACGTGTACATCCACGGGACTAAGCTAAGGCAAATCTGGTGAGTAACCAAAGGATCGTGGTCAGTGTAATAATTTGTTCCACATTCCTCTTAAAAAATAATAAAAAAAGGTCCTGGCAAGCCCAGTGAGGGGAGTTCCTCTCCTTTGGCAGGCATCTCCCTGCCATGACCCCTCATGCTTTGGTAAGCCCCTCTGTGGGACCTGCCTTGGATGGGGAAAGGGCAAGAGAACAGCTCCTGACTCAGGGCAGCTTGTGCTTAGCAGAGCAGCACGACACAGCCTGAGAGAGTCCTGCTGAGTACAGAGGGGAGATGGCCTGTCCCTGAGCTGTAGGTCCTCGGGTTTGTGCTGAGCAACGGGATGAGAACACAGCTTCTGCTAGGATGCACCTTCTGTAGTGGTGGCTGAGAAAATTTTTGTGTGCTTGTTTCAGAAAAATATTGCACAAGGATGTCCTTCACTTGGGGTCATGGCCTAATTATGTGAGAGCTAAAGAGAATTGAGGTTTTGGACAGATAATATCTTTTCTCATGATCTCTACATAACTTGTTGGGGGTTTGAATTGGGGAATGGAATCTGAGATCAGGTGAGGTGAAAAGCAACAGGTTGTATGCTCAACTGCTGACCCTCTCCCTTTTTTGAGAGAGGGAAGGTGAAATAATTTAGCCCTCAAATAAATTAACCACATTTCAGACCAGAATTTTTGCCTTAGACTCAAGATTGAAAAAAGAATGAAAGAAATATCCTCATTGCTCACTGCTGTACTCAGAGCAAGTTTTGAATATAGAAACCAGGTAAAGCATTCTCAAACACGGGCTGCCTCTACAAAGCACCGTGAGCTATATTCTCCGGGAGCATCGCATTGGTTTTAGCTTAAACACAATCAAAGTGATATTAATTAATAAGTAATTGTAATGAGAGAATTGTTGACCACACACTTGTATTTTCTGGCAGCAGCTTGACCAGAGTTACCAAGCTGTGTGCAGCCACGCTGCTCGCTGTGCCTGGCACTGCCACCATCAGTTCCTGCTCCTTGCCTACTTACTACCAAACTAGTCTTTCATAAAGCAGCTCTGAATCCGGGCATAGCAATGAATCCACATTGAATTAATTACGTTCTGTAAACTCACTGCACTCGTTTCATTTTTCACAGATCCCAAATAAAAAGCAAACGAGGCAATGACAGAAGCTTGAGCGCTGGCAATAAAAAGGTTGCATTTTGCTGTGCAATTGCTTTCTCATTAATTCTCTCTGTTGAAGAGCAGCTGCTAACTGTTGGTACCAGTTTACTTTATGACTAAAACAATGTTTTTGTTTAACAAATTAACTGGCGTCATTTTGTGGAGGAAAAAGAGTGACTACAGTGCTACAGTGATGATTAACAACAGTGCCTGTCCCCTATCCACAGTCACACTACACGTAGCAGTGACCACCCTGGCCCCAAAATTAAAAGTCCAGACTTACCAGTGAACAGGGGTACAAGCTGTTAACCTCTTATTTGCACTTCTCCAGACTTCAGATTGCCTTCAGGTCCGCTCACTAATGTCTGTAGTCACATCAGACACTTCTGTGCTGCGATAAACGCTGACTGGTGTGAGCTTGGAAATGACTTAAAAAGAAAAGCCTGCAAAGCGCTGCCTTCTGCTCTGACCCTTCTGCCTTTGCTTGCGTTTTGCCACATCGCTTTGCTAAAGCAGTCCTCAGTCTGGGGCAAGAATTTCAGAGAGAATGAACTGCAAGAGGAGAATGAAGAAGAGTCCTGCCCTCGCTGCCTGGTTTACTCGGAGGTCCCTGCAGCCCCTGGCCGGCCGTGCTGCCGGCTGCTCCCAGCAGGACAGCTTCCCACTGCTTCTTAAATAGAAAAGCATGCATCTGCTCCTCAGAAGTTTCGGAAGCATCAGAAAGATAGCTGAGAATTACATGTAAAATGCAAGTTTTCTATAGGAAACAGCCTGGCAGTCCACACTTTGTTACTCACTTGATAAGCAGAGTCTTTTTGACAGTCCTAACCTTCTAAACTATAGGTCCTGCTGAGCCCAGCATGAGTCAAACGCTGGGTACCATCTGTCAGAGCTTTGCTGTTTGTTTTTTTCCCTCTCCTCTTTTACTACAATCTGCTGAGAGGGGTGCAGAATAGAAGTTGCTTTCCTGCACTTAAATGAGAAACTCAATCAGGAGCCTTAAAGAAATCCTGCTGTTCCCAAATAACTCTGTAGATGCTGGGCAGGAGAACAAATTATTTCGTATTCTCCAAGATTTTAAAAACAAGTATATAGCATGCCTCAGGGAGTGGGAAAGAATTTGAAGCCCAAAGCTGAAAAGATGGGGCCGAACAACTAAGTTAGATAAACTGTGGGATAACACAAGTGTTGAAGGGATGCACAGCTTGGAGGTTTCAGCTGTTTCCCCAAAGAAACACTCTCAGAGGATATTCCAAATTTCTCACTGATGGACGTTTAATAAGAAGAGCTGTCTGGGAAGAAATGGCCCCCTGCTGCATCATAAAAGAATGACCAAAGGGACATTTTAATGTCTCATTAGTTTATATTCAGCCCTAAATTGGCACCTGCTCTGAATTCGGTCCAAGTTTGCCAGGACTTTGGAGATCCAAATGAAATGTTTCTTTAACACATTGCTAACAAGTCATCAAGACAGAGGGGTCTGTGGGTTATTACAGACACACTGACACACATGGAAATAGGAATATAACACAAGAAATGTCTTGTCTTGCCAGTGCTGAGGCTGTAGGAAGCTGTTTTTCTAAATGTGGTTGCCACATATGCGTGGTGTGGGCAGGCATTTACACCCCTTATCCTCACAAATCACCATTTCAGAATCAAATTCCTAAGAACCTGAGTGGCTGTGTGTAGTTAGGAGAAAGGAGTAGAAAATTATTGTGTGTTGTCAGTGCCTGAGCTGGCTGCATCCCGTGTCTTTGGGAGCAGTCACAGAGCAATGATAGCTCTGTAGTGGTGGCACAGCCCTGCATGGCACAGCCTTTCCTGATGGGGAAAGTGGCTTTCTCACTTTTCCACCCACTGTCTGAGGAGCCAAAGGAGACGAGCTGCCTGCAGGACCTGGCAGTGTATGCCCAGCTGGTCACCTGGGCCGGCAGTGCTCGGATCGTGCCATATAAAGTGGTGTGTAATCCTGCATGGATTGTTG
This sequence comes from Phasianus colchicus, assembly GCF_987193195.1. NCBI lineage: Eukaryota > Metazoa > Chordata > Aves > Galliformes > Phasianidae > Phasianus > Phasianus colchicus. The sequence continues at coordinate 2,609,487 of NC_143437.1, read as the reverse complement.
TGCAAGGTGTGAGTTTTAGAAGGCACCAACTCTTCCATGTCTTAAACAACGTGACTGGATTTCCTTTTGCAATATTATATTATTACTGTATACCTCTACTGACTAACATCACGTTCTTTCAACTTGTGTTCATTTAGCAGAAGAGACGCATAGCTTACTGTAGCACAGATGAGAGAGCTCTAACACGATTTTATTGTCCCCTTATTGTTTCTTTTAGCTACAGCTATCCTATATTGTCATTTTAAAAGGTCAGCAGTGTGATTTTAATGAGCATTTGATTCTGGCCTCATTGCAGTTTTTATATTCATGCAGTTGTGCTTAATACGTTGGCAAGTGTGCTGGCTGGCAGATCAGAAAGATTCATCACACCTGTGCTCACTTTGTCTTGTTTCAAGCTGGAAGGCATTAAAATGCATTCTGGGGACCGGAACAGCTAGTCTGCATTGAGAGCTTACATAAGAATGCAACTTTAAAGGCATGTGCATAGGTGATTGCACTTGTAGGTGCTGTTGGCTTTGGATGCCAATGGTTCCATTTGATTTGAATGAGAGCACATGGGAATGTCATGGCTTGCCTAGTAAGTATGGAGACATAAGGCTGTATGGAAAACACGGCTTTTTAGGGGTTCCTTAAGACACTTACAGTGACCTGCCTGGCACAGAACTGTGGCAATGCAAGAAACAAAGCAAAGCTGAATGCCTTGAATGCCTTTGTTCTCAGAGTGGTGAGCACTGAGTGTTAAGGAGCCCCTTCTGAGAGGCTGCGGGGACAGGACACGTGGAAAACAGAAAGGAGAAGGATGGGAGAGAACATGATACAAATGGTCAAGAACATGTCACCAGGCTGAAGGAGCTGGGCATGTTCAGCCTGGAGAAAAGAAGGCTGCGGGGTGACCTCATTGCAGCCTTCAGTACCTAAAGGGAGCCTACAAAGAGGAGGGGAATCAACTCTTTGAAAGGGTGAGTGACAGCAGGACAAGGGGAAAAGATTTTAAGTTGAGGGAGGGGAGATTTAGGTTGGATGTCAGGGGGAAATTCTTTACAGAGAGAGTGGTGAGGTGCTGGAACAGCTGCCCAGAGGCTGTGGATGCCCCATCCCTGGAGGTATTCAAAGCCAGATTGGATGGGGCCCTGGGCAGCCTGGTCTAGCATTAGGTGGGATGATTGGTGGCCATGCATGTGGCAGGGGGTTGGAGATTCATGATCCTTGAGGTCCCTTCCAACCCTGGCAATTCTGTGATTCTGTGATGTTTTCCATTCAAATGGCTGTTACGATGTCACTGCTAAGCAGTATTTTTCCCATGTGATGTGTTTTCCCACTGTGCCACACTGCTATGTGTGATTGCAGAGCTGTGACTGCAGCATGACTGGATGGCGACTTATTTACATTTATGTATTTCATTTTGCTGTGCCTCCATTAAACATACTATATGCTGGATCTAATCACAAAAGCGCTTTAGGCCGTTTCTCCTCCAGCCTTACTAGTTGTCTGGCTATGTAACATTATAACCCCTGATAAGCATAGGATCCGCTTCGAAAGCTGCATTGTGAGAGGAGCGAGGCCCCTCCAAGTCGTGGCGATTCAGAGGTGGGGAGCAGAGCCACGGCTCTCCCTCCCCGTGCACCGCGGCTGCAGCACCTGCTCCATGCTGCTCCTGCTGCTTTGTGCTGCTCGGAGCTGCTGCTGGGGTCCTGCGGGAGGTCGGGGGCTTGCTAATGGAACAGGAGGAGCTGGGAGGCACAGGCCGTGCGCTGTCACAGCGGTTCGCACTCTCGTCTTAACGTGACCACAGTTACGGGGTCAAATCACATTTGTTTGATATAATTAGGCAAACTGCAACGAGAATTAGTTGCACTTCAGGCTGCGTTTGTGCAACGTGGAGCTTTTCTGGTTAAGCTGCTATATTGTGAGTCTATCACGTTATTCTAACTGGTGTTAGAATTTCCAGGCATTAAAACCACTACAGCAGTCAGTCGGGGCTATCGAGTTCTTTGTGGTTATTTAGTAGATGGGATTTGCTTTAATAAGCTAACATTCGTGCTCCACCAGGATTACTAGAAGGCACATAACACACGCTGTTAGCTTTCCTCTCTGGGCAGACCAAGGAGACTTAAGTAGTTACATCAAACAGTGGTGTGTATTGGTTAAAAGCACGTTGTGCAAAATTATTTCATGTCGTATCTCAACTGATGTAAATAACACTGCGTCTTTAAAATTAGTGAGATACGATTTTAAAAACGGCTTTTGTTCTGTCTTTTGTTACGTGAGAAAACTTTCTGTGCCACTACTGATATGTTATAAACTTTCTGGCTCAAATGATGGGCCCAACAGATCAGTCTGGGTGTCGTAGAGCGAGTCAGCCTACAAAGACAAGGCTCATGTGCATGCTTCCTGAGGAAATGCAGGCTCCAGGGAAACCAGCTGTGCACAGCTAAATAAAGCAAACAGCAGCAGCAGAGTGAGATACTAGGTGGTTATAGGGTGTCGAAGCACCTTGTTTATATGCTTTTGAGGTCGTGTAGTCCAATAAACAAAATTAGCAGTGAGTGATGTAATCAAACTATTAATGATAACTAACCAGAGCTCAATTGTAAGTAGGGGTTCAATGGCAGCCCTGCAGAATCTCACCCTAACGGACTTTCTTTGATAGTGACCTGTAGTGATAGTGACCTAAAAAGATCTTTCTCTCTTTGCAGGCCTGTCAGAGTATGATCTTCATGCTAGCCAGAAATCTGTGGACCATAACATGGGTGTCTTTACAATCACAGCAACAAAAGAGCAGAGGTAATGTTGGACTTTATGTTTTCCTGTACCCTGGGGGGCAGAAAGCAGTGAAGCATAGCTGTAATTTTGCAGTGGAGGGAAGCATTACCAGGGGCTCAGCTTGTCCTGCTAGCCCCTAGGCTGCCAGTGTTGAATGCTTTCCTTTCCTAGGTGTCACGGACAAAGGAAGGTCCATGCAGTAGTCACTGTGTGTGTTGTGTTTCCCTGAAGGATGGGACAGTTTGTCACACAGATTCCAACAGCTGCCAAGTGTACAGCTTTGCATCAATCTTTTTTCCACCTTCCGAAAGAGGAGTGGCGTAGGAGAAATAAAAGTTGATCGGGGCAGCTCCCAGGTACCTGAGTTGTGGGAGAATGGGGCTGTGAGTCACCAGAATTTTTGCAGAAATGCTATAAACCCCAAGGAGTTGCAGAAGGGCAGGATGTCAGTTCACGTCCCTTTGTGCTGTTCATGTGCATTCTGAGGATGTCAGCTGATTTCATCACGAGAGATACCGCCTTATAACAGCTGTTTGAATTATTTTACAGTTGTTTCCTTTGTCATATTGGACAGATCCAGTTAGTGATTATTATTTATTACCATTATGTCTGTGTTGTAGAAATCTCTCAGGCTACTCTCTAAATTTTAAATACTCCAGGAAAAGAAAATCTCACCTGAGTCATGTCCCGTAGCCATTAATTTTAGTGGCACAACTGCCACTGATTGATCGAGCCTCGAGGCTTCGTGCTGTATGTATCAAGTGATGTCTTTAGAAGACACTAAGTGGAAATATCTTTTTTTTTCTTTTTGCAAAAATACAGCTACATGCCTTTCTCTTCTTAAAGCTAAAATCACACTTCAAAGTTGGTTAGGAAACTGATTGAGTTAATTTTTGTTGAAACATTAAAACCAGTTAAAAATAAATCCATTTAAATTATAGTCTGCGTAAGACCCAACAGCTATTTCTGAAGTGCACTAAAAAAAGAGAGTTTATCTCCACCTGTAAAATCATTTAATGAGTAGCCAACAGAACCTTAAGATTTGCTGTTCGAGGAAAATGTGTTTTCATGGCATTTATAAAGCTCACAAAATAGGCATTAGCCATGTGATGTATTTCTATGCTACCTGCATCCCTTACATCAGCATGCTACATGGGATTATGCGCTTTCTCTACATTTTTCATGTCAGATGACATAAGATTGCTGTTAGAGCTATGGGGTAATCAAATTTATGTATGAATTTACTCAGATATTTGCCTTTTGGTCTGATACAAATGACAAACATCCAATTTGGCACAAGTAAAATTACTGACCTTTCAAATGTTCATTTGGCTTCAAGTGTCCAGTGGATCAATATAGATGTTGCTGTCTACATTTTATACCACTAACTAATGCTTTGCTTTATTTTGAGTTCCTCAGACCTTCCCATAATGGTGGTAGATATTTTTCTTTATGTATGAGAAGCTACTGATTCCTGATAGACTTTACATGTTTTTTTTTTTTTCATTTTTAGTTCTGTAAGTTTCGTAGTCCTCTTTGAAAAGTCTGTCTTTTATTCCAAGATATCCTTAAATAATGATAAGCTCATTTTCTTGGCACGTAGGCTCTAAATTTTGTATTCTTCCCTGTAAAGGTCTGAAAAAATAGAGTTGCTTTAGGGAAGAGTTCTTCAGGTGGTCTCTTTCCAATGGCCTCAGTTTCTCCTCATTTTGTTACCAAGAATAAACTGAAAATAGGAGTCCATTCTACCTCACTAGTGAGTAAGAGCCAGCCTCTGGCCACAGTCTTCAATAAACAGTTCCAAGTGACATATTTGGCATTTAGCTGCTCTGTGTTGGAATTTTATGAATAAGACGGAAGTGAAATTTTAACAAGTTGAAAAAAAAAAAATTAAAAAAATCAGTCATCTCATCTAAAGGTAGTCACAAAATGGGATGGGGGGGGGGGGGTTTAACAGCAAAATCTGTTTCGTAGGACTTTTACTGTAATCCAAGTAATATCATATTGAGTGGAGTGGGTTATAGAAAAATAGAGAGTGTGTCCTGCAGGACTCTGTAAGTCCCTCCTTCATACCCAGTATGTTGACCTGACGATGCTCTTATCCAAATTTTCACATTTCAATTGTCAATGGTACGTTCTCAATTTCCAACTTGCATTTTGATCTGAATGGCCAGTAAGTGACAGGAAGGCATGAGTTCCCCAGTAAAAGGAGGACTAACTTATAAAGTGCTGTTTCCAGCAGACAGGAATGCTGAGCACAAGGGTGGCAGCGTCATCTGCTATAGGAACACCAAAAAGAATCTGCCTCGTCTCAGAGGAGCACATATCTGGCAAGGATGCTAATTTCTGTGTCTGACTTTCCACGAACACTCATGTATTCTGTGGGGCAGATTTTAGGCTGATAGACATCGTTCTAATTCCATAACAACACCTCTGACAGCACAGACCACCTGAACATCACGTCAGCACACTCATTTTTTGTCTAATACAACGATTTCTTAAAATTCTCTTCAGTAAAGCAGTACGTTTTCAACAGACACTGTTTAATAAAAGCCCAGCATTAAGATCAAGCTTGAAAGGAGAAAATCTGGAAAGAGAGTAAGAGAAAGCATATGCCTTATCCAGCAGTTGACTAACACGTTACATTAGAAATAGTAGGAAGATTGTGCTCTTACCTGTCTTCTATAAACCCACTGTTTTTCCTGGTGTTAACAGAGCTAAATCCTTTCTTAATTTGAATTTGATTTTTTCTTTTTTTAAATTTGAATTTTTTTTTTTCCCCATTTCAGTAATCTCTGATGCCCAGTTTTACTTCTGTGAATCCATGGGCACTACTTTGCTATCAGCAGCTCAGTTACCTGCTAGAACACATGATGTGCCAGAGCAAAAATAACGGGAGCGAGTTATTAACGCTTCAAGGTTGACCCGCCCTTTATCCCAGAATTCACTGTGTCTTCTTATTGATCTGACTCATGCAGCTTTTTGTCACCTGGGAATTAACAATTCAATGTTTTATTTGACCATTTATCTCTTTAGCAAAATTGTTGCGATCTGTTGACCTTTTAAAATGTTTATGACAAGGTGTTTGCAGTTAATTGTGCCCATAAAAGAGTAGAGCGCAGATCAGGTCTGATACGTGCTAAGAGCTAACCAAGACTTCCTTACAAAAACATACTATGGTATAACGTGATCGTTTAATTTATTTGCAATATAATTAGAAGAAATAAAGATTTCCGATACCAGGAGGACTGTTACTAGGGAGAACAGCATTTGTCTGAGGACCACAAAATATCACCACTATATTCTACATTCCTACTTTTTTGTGGGGGAAGCATCAACTGAGGGTAAGAATTACCTACAAGTAGAATTGCTGATGAAAATAGCAATTTAATTAGCTGCTCATGTGTTTTCTGCAGTATGATTTTGCCGCCCGCTGGGGGAACACCCATATTTGCATTACCTAAGCAGCAATTTTGCTGCTGCAATGTGCCATTTCAACCTCTGTAATGACAACAGTGTGATATTCAGGGCTGAGATTGACAGGTCCAGCCTGTTTGGTACTGCAGCATCACCTTCCAGTAATGATGCTCTCAAGGTGCCCCAACCATCTGGCCAGCTGCTCCATCCCACAGCGCAGCCCAAATCTCAGCACCAGTGCCTCCAGCACTGCTTGGTCTCACTCCTGCATGGCTTCCTGCAGCCCTCCTGCTTTTGCCAACAGCTGCGGACAGAAGATGCTCTCTGGGCTCTCTTTTTCCTGCAAAAGGTGCAGTTGCAGGTAGGTGAGATAAAGTTCTGAGCACACAGAGGCAAAGCTGCAGCTGGATGGCTCCAGTGCAGTGCTGGAGATGTGGCCTGGGGATGCTATTAGCATTTCATCTGCTAGGGTCAGTGCAGCCCCATCAACCTGCTCTCAGCCTCTAGAAAAGACCGTCTTACTCTGTTTGACAGCACTTAGGCACCCCAGTGAATTGTTAACCTGGTGTAAATCTGTGTCCTGCCGCTAGATCCGATGAGGTCACCCTGATTTCCTTGGCTGCTGCCTCTACCTTGTGTCCTGAATGTGGCAGCCTGGAAAGGGCTCACAGAGCACTAAGTTGTGGCACACACTGGGCCAGACGTGAGCCCAGTGGCACAGCTACGTGACATTAAGCAATGCCAGACAATAAGCTCACTAACACTAAAATGAAATCAGTCGCTCACGAATCCTTGAGCATTTTTCTTATCTAGTAAAACATTTTTTTTTTTTGCGTGTGTTTGAGAGTGACTAAAAGTATATTTCTGCCACGCATATGCTACTGCTCTCATTTTGTTCATGTAGAATGCAGCTTTGTGGCTTCTCCAGCTGCGTATTTCCCACAGCTACCCGAGCACGTGTCCGTGTACTTTCCTGTAATTTTCAAGGCCTGCCTTTAAATGATAAGGCCTGAGGTGCTTGGCTTATTCACATCTGCTGCTTTCCTGGAGGTCAATCAAACAGTTCTTCATTCAAGAAGTAATGGGGTCTTACAAAGGAAAACAATTATTTCACTTGAAATCTATTGATCTGGTTTCTGTGGTTCGTGCGGTGTTTTGGGTGCAGAACAGTTGCTTGAAACAATTTGAGATCAATTCAAGTGTAACTGAATCAATAGAAAACCATAACTGAAATGCACTGCTCTTGTTTTTGTAAGAATGTATTTTTTTTGCTACCTGCACTAATATGAGAATACAAAGTGTGATCAGAACGGAAGGGAAAAACGAGAAGCCCTCGTGTATTGGTGAGAAAGGCTGCTTCTGGAATCAAGTGTCAGGCTGAAGGAAGGCTGAAGGGAGCAGTGTGAGGAAAACATGGCAATGCTCTATTTTGAAAAGCTTTTTTCTTAAAGCTTTCCAAAGAGTTGGATTAATTCCTTTTCCATTCTGAGTTAACCACAGCTAAAATTACCAGATTTATGGCATTATGCAAAATGTTGATATCCTTAAACAATTTTTGCTGCAAGAGGGAGAAAAAAAATCATTTTTTAATTACACTATTTTCACAATAAAGGCTGGCACTAGAAATGAGTGACTCTGTAACCAGGTCTCCTTTCTGTATTACCAGCAAGGTTCACTTTTATCTTATTCATTTGGTCCAGCTCTGTTTTCTGTTGACGGTTTACTCAGGCAGAAAATTTCTGACCGTTCAAAAGAAGTTGGGAAACAATGGGTGAAGAAAGGCAATCGGGGTATCAGGAGATGTATTTTGACATTAACCCCTTGCCTCCTGCCACAGTCTAGCTGACAGCAAGACGGATGGAGCAGGAGAAGCTTTTGTTATTAAACTTTACGCATCATCATGTAGTCCTTCACTTAGAAAAATGATTATTTCCAAAATTGTTCCTGGATACTGTAGGGAGTCTGGTGGACACTGAAAGAGGAACAGCTCTGTAGGGTTTTTCTACACTTTATATATACTTTTTAGGATCTACAGATGAACTAATGTTCTGAATCCCCCATCTTTGTGGACAAGGACAGCAACCATAAGGTAATAATGCATAGTTACTGTGAATAAATGGTGATTAAATAGCGGCAGGCAAAAAGTTTAGGTGAAATTCATTCTGGTTGCAAAGAAGTCTTGATTTTGGATCATGTTAGTTTGTTTTCCTTAGGATAACTATTTGCCAAATAATTGGTAGTGGATCTGAGGAGAAATCTGCTCCGTTACGAATGCACGCTAAATAGATTTTCACCAAATTTTAATGCTGCTCATTCAAGCTTCTGAATGCATCATTGCATCTGAAAAGGACATTTTGGGTAGGCAAAGGGCAGCAAGCTGTTCAGATAAACCTGATTTTTTTTTGCATACAGAAATGCATTTTGTATTCAGAAATACAGATACCTGCAGGCATAAAATATTGCACATGGAGATGAGATTGATTTAAGTGTTGTGAATCTTGGTATTGTGAACTGCCTTAAATTACTCAAATTCAGGGAGACGCTTCATATACTTTGTTAGGAATATACTGGCCATTAAGTCTTGCCTAAACTTACCAATTTTAGCAAGAATTCTGATGACGCTAGCAGGAAGAAGAAAATGTAGTATAATATTTACGTAATGCCTTTTGGATCATTGGCACGGACCGCTGACTTTCTGATTATGAAGAAAATTTGTAGTTTGGAAAGATGAGTTTTCCACTCAGCTTAAGCCCAGGTTGCCTGACTCAGCCCAGCCGCGTGGCGATGCTGCAGAAACGGCTGAGAGATGAATGGTAAGTGGGATGTGCTGGCAGCAGGATGGAAGGCACGGGACAAGAAGAGATTGGAGGAGGAAGACAAGAAAAATACACTAAAACTTTAGAAAGGCATAATTAACACAAACATAAAGGCTTGAGAAAGGAGAGTGCTGACAGACATAGCGGCAGCTCAGTATGCAGCACCGGTCCTCCAGCGCTGCGTAAATACCCATTTTCACTTTGCCTAGCTGTCCAGGTTAATCACATGGTTTGTGCACTGGATACTTGACAGTCCGTTGCTGCGATGTTGGGTAGGCAAACAAAATTAGCCTGAGCGCAGTGCTACCACTCCTCATCCAAATGTCTGCCTTTTTCTTTCTTTGGTGCATTAGAACTGGCTTTGAATTCATTGCTGTTACTTGGTTCATCGGCGTGAGACAGTGCTGAGTCACCAACAGGATCCTTAATTTAATGTCTGCTATGAAGGCGAAGCGTTCATGGGAGAGGTCCCTAAGCGCTGGGTTCAAACATGGATCATCAGAACTGTTTAATCCACTAGGATATATTGGGAGCACAGAAAGAGATTTTGGCGCAGAAGTCATAGAACCACCAAAGACCCAGGACCGCACCATGCATTTGCCATGTTGTTACCCCTTCCTGTAGACATGTGCTGAGTCCTGCTGCCAGGACAGCAGGCGGTCGGGCCAAGGCAGCTCTGCTTATTGCTGCAGTCCCTAGGAAAGGTTGCAAACACTGGGAAGCAGCCAGGAAAGGCTTCCTACTGTTGTAACCTGCAATTAGTTGCAGGAGTCGTAAGAGCGCACAATCCCGTAACTATGAGTGATAGGATTTGGACTGTTCTTCAGCCAAAATGCAACACAACAGATGGAATAAATTTCCAAAGCCTAGAAGAAAGAAATGTGAGAACAACTCTTTTCTTCCACTTGTAAAAGTGAATTTAAGTTCCCACAGTTTCCGACCTCAAATAAAATACCATCAGCAACACGCAGATATTTCGTTTGTGGACAACAGATAGCATTGTTGTGATTGGCAATATTGGACAAAATAAAAGAGATGCAAGTTCCTAGCTTAGTGATTCTGCAGTCATTAGGCAGATGAAACAGTGGAGTGGGAAAACAGCACTATGTTAGAAAACACATGGAAAAAAAAACAGTAAAAAAATCCAGTGATTAACCCCTCTCCTCAACACTTAGCTCAATGTTTCAGTGCCTTCAGCTCAGAATTTCCAGAAGTTTTACTAATTTATTTTACAACGCAATAAAGTCTGCAAAGTGGTTAAATTTTGTCTGCAGATCTTAAGGTTGGCAACGTAAAATTAAGTGCAGCGTTCTTGCTGCACTGGATGAAGGTGGAGGTAAATAGTATTTAGGGCTTTTTGCTCAAGCTGTTGTGGCCAAAGAAAGTCACCCTGTACAAGCTATTAGTGCTTCCTTTTCCAGAAAAGCAGTGTATCAATCTCAGGTCTTCAGGCTGAGCTCAAAAAAATTTCCAAAGCAATCAGTGTTCAAGGCTCCCATGTAAGCTCTTCAGTTTTGATCAGAACAAGATACCAATTTTGCAGCATCGTTCACATCATTGCTCCAGAGATCATCTGCTAGATGTTAGTTCATGCTGAACAACTGCTGCAGTGTTGAACAGCTGTGGGCTCCATGACTTTCAGAAAGTCACAAATAACTCATTCATCCATCTCCTCCTGCGCTGAGAACCCACCCTCATAGTCTTACACTTCCTAATTTAATTTGCCTCTGGATGTAACTTCCTCTACATTTAGACATAGTCTTTGTCTGTCTCTTACCTCTCGGTGTGTTCTGCTTGCATTACTCCATGGCTGTGCAGTGCAGGATGGAGACTGCCATGGGAATGAGAACCATGGCAGGCTGTGCCCGCGGCTGTTATGTGCCCATCTGGCATGGAGACCTTCAGTGGTATCTCTAAGCACAGTGTTACAAACAGATCTTCCCAACTAAGACTTTTGGAAAAGAAAATTGGGGTTAATGTTCAACCAGGTTTTGTTTCCTTTCACCTTTGTTCATTTCACTGACTTCCAGTTGCAAAGTTAAGATGTTCTGAGAACAGAGTTAGTTTACCACGAGGTGAATAATCTGAAAGGTGAAATGGTGAGTCCTTTTCATTTAGCATATCGAGTGGAACGTCACAATTAAATTAAGTAATAGACTGCTGCAAAGACTGACTAGAAACTATGAAAGTCAGGAATCATAAGGAGGAGTGAATCTTTTAGTTAGCCAGGATTTAAAAGCTGGCAGAAAATCAAGATGCTGAGGGTCACAGTGTTAAGAAAGCACTTCCATAGGTGAGCAGGCAAAGGCCATAGCAAGGTGTGTGGTTTTCCTTCATGTGCTCTTTTTGGTGGGGTTCACAGCAATTCCCAAATAGCACAGTACACTCGGTGTCTGCCTTTTGCTTTGAGCAGCACAAACTATGCTTTTTGAAAGCTCCTGTTCAACACATCAGCTCTACTCTACAGTGTGGAATATACTTCATGTGCGACTCATGCAACAGTTTATATTAAAAATATTCAATTTTCTGTATTGCCACTGTATTGTCACTGAGAGTGTGGTATGGAAGGTGATCACAGAATCATAAAATGGCTTGGGAGGGGACCTTAGAGATCACCTAGTGCCAAACCACTGCCTTGGGCATGGTTGCCAACTGCTGCATCAGTCACAGGGCCCCATCCCATCCAACCCAATCTGATCAGACAGTCAGCTCATTCTGGTGAGAAAGGTACAGTGACTCTCTGCAGGCTCTCCTGAGTACACAGCCAGTTGGCATTTTGGGTCTGGGAGTGGGGAAACAGTGTAAGCTTTGCTTTTTACTTGACAGAAAGCCTCTTAGATACTATTCAAAGAAGCCACTATTCCTAATGATGTCAATTGATTTTAGAATTTGTGACAGAAGTGCTACAATCAAAGTGAGTGTAATGTCATTGGAAGAGATTTCATGCCACACGTTAGCCCTGAGGCGCTGCCTGTAGGAAGTGTGAGTATTGTTTTCTGAAACAGAATGATTATAGGGAAGATATGAAATGAAAATCCTTAGACAATAAGAGGTTCTGAATCACCCGAAAGATCTCTTCCAGCTCCTCTGGTCTGCCTGCACACTGCAAGCTTGACATCGACCTGGCTGATGAAGACCAGCCTCACCTCTCACCACAGGGAGAAGCTCTGCATCCCGAGGCTGTCCTGCCCCAGGCTGCATACTGGAGTGTCTCTGCAGGCATTGCTCCTTGTGGCAGCCCAAAGTACTGGGGAGAGGCTCAGTCAGCCCGCTGGACGGCACTGTGCTGCTGGGTCTTTCTACCATGCTAGGCAATGGGCTGGAGATGCACTGGACTAACACCTTGTAGAGAACAACCACAAGGAATGTGGCTTACAATCACAGAACCACGAAGGTTGGAAAAGACCATCAAGATCATCAAATCCAACTAGCAGACTGATTTAGCTTGATAAACCAAGACTAACATCTGAGCTTACTCCTTCCCTTTCACTACAGACACAACCAAAAAGAAGAATGATCTTTTATAGTGAGCTGACAAAAGGGATTCAGACTGAAGGAATTGTAAAACGCGAGAGAACCAATGGGAAAGAAAGTTTAAAATAGATGTGGAAATGACGAGGACCAGGAAATTATGGAATCATAGAATCATTTGAGTTGGAAGGGACCCTGAAAGGCCATCTGGTTCAATCCCCCTGCACTGAACAGGGACACTACAGCTCCATCAGTGCTCAGAGCCCCATCCAGCCTGATCTTGAGCATCTCCAGTGATGGGGCATCCACCACCTCTCTGAGCAAAGAAGAAGATCAAAAAGTGAACTGATAATCACACTCGTAGCTCACATAATGATAGGAAGCTTTTACCCGTCATCCCCAGTCTGCTGTAGACGTGGCTAATGGCAGCACTGACTTCAGCAACCTGCTCTTATGGCATAGGAGAGGCATTCTGTGCACACACAGACATTAGTATCCTGGTGGGATATCTTTCTTTCCTCCCTACATTACAGAAAAAAAAACGATTTTTGTGTCAGTGCTGTGGAAAATATTTTTCATACTTCCACAAATCCTTTTTAGCATGAGAAGTTTCTGCTGCATGAAGATTTGAAGAGTTATATGCTTCGGATGTCCCTGGGAAAGATGTATTTGCACTCTGATGCTGGGAACAGGCGTTGGGGAAAAAGCATGTGAAGTGAGTAAAAATGTCGGGAAACAGCTTCAACGTTTTGGGTTTTCCAGCTGTTAGTTTCACATAGCACTATGCAATTTTGGAGCTGCGCGAACACAAGCGTAGAGTGATAAATGCAGGCTGTACTTTAGAGAGGGGTGAATGTTTTGGAAGACCGGGTAGTTTTCAGAGATGCCTCTCATTAAGACAACCATAAAAAATCAAGAGAAGTTGCCAAAGCAAACAAACGCCTACGCAGTCAGCCTTCAAGTCCCTGCCGTTGTTGGCCATTGCTTGTAGATGCAAAATGTACCCAAATAACCCCTTAAAAATAATTTGTGATTGTGGTACCATACTGCAGATTTACTTAAGGACAGGGTAGATAGAATGTATATTTTAATAGTGATTTTTGCCTTTTCTGTCTTGTAGGTATATCATATCACTGTGGTTTTTAAAGGCTCAATACCTATTATGAAAGCCTGCATTTGGCAATGTCGATGTTGTCTGAATAAAACTGGATACATTTTTTTCCTAAATTAATGATGAAAGTAGAGTGAATAAATGTTCCTGAGCTCTCTGGCCTGTCAGCGTCAGCACTTTGTGGCCTTTGCTGCTGTCAATGAGCCCTAAGGAAGCAGGTTAATCTGGGGCAGCTGTGTGAATTTGCATGGAACTGCCCTGGATTTTTCCACGTTCTCCCGAAACCCCAAATTTTTCAGAACAGATGGGACAGAGGGATTTCCATTAGTACCGCAGAATCCCTGTGACTCCCTTGCCTGCCTTTTTCTGTACCAGCTCCTGCACGCTGATGCCTGCTGACACCCTGAACAGTTGTCTTGAGTAAGAGTGAAAAACTGGAAAATTCCAAACACGTAGATCATTAATGGTTGGAAACGCCCAATTTCCCTCCTGCCCTTCTATCTATCCTGGACTGACACGCTTCCTAGCATCACCATTGGAAAGGAAATGGAAAGACCCTTTGCAACAAATTCAGCATCTTAATTATTTTGGTGAAATGCAGGGTTGCAAGTAGAGTTCAGAACAAATCGTAGCTGTGTGGTTGTTATATGGAGCCATTCTATGATGGAAGCAATCTTGAGTGCTTTTACCAAACAATTTTTCATAATATCATTGGATCTCTTTTATGTATGTTAGGCATAGATGTCTGTAGGTTATATTTGAAATTTTAACCCTTATATTCCTGTGTTTGAAGTTCTTTCTTGGGAAACAGTCCCTACAGTGCATTTATGCACAGTCTAATGATATTGTCTATAACCTTTCTTAACCTGATATCTATTTAGGAATTAATATTTGCCCTTCAAAGCCAAATGTGCCTGAGAAAGTTTAACTTCCAAACAAAGAAGGATTTATCCTTGTTGGAGCTGGAGAGCAGAAAGTTCTGAGGTCCTCTGTAGTGCATATGGTTAAATAGTGCTGCCAGGCCGTGGGCTGATAATTCTGTTTTGTGATGGTCTATTTGTCTACCACCTCTCTGATGTGAAAGTGGTGTAGCAAGTACTCAATAATTTACATACTGTACAATATAACTAAATATAAATGATGCATTATTCTTCCATTTAGCCCCATTTGAATTGATTGATTACTAAATCTTACATTTATCATTTATCAACATTGTGATTATTTATAACTTCTGCTGAGTTTACAAAGTAGTGCATCAATCAAGAAGCTGAGTTGCTCTTTCCCAATTTATAATGGGTATTTTAATGATCAGAACCTAATTCTTGCATTGGTTATTTATTTCATTTTGCCAGCACTGAGCTTGAAAAGGGTGGCCAAAAGATATAAGGCCAAAGCTAAGTCTCAGAAAGAAGACCCCCCCTTCCTTTTTTTTTATTCCTGTTTTGTGATACTGACTTCTACTATTGTAAGTTATTTTAAAAATAGATGTATCATGGAATCATAAAATGGCTTCGGTTGGAAGGGACTGCAAAGTCCATCCAGTTCCAACTCCCTGCCATGTGCTGGCTGCCCCCCAGCAGCTCAGGCTGCCCAGGGCCCATCCAACCTGGCCTTGGGCACCTCCAGGGATGGGGCACCCACAGCTCTCTGGGCAAAACTGCCAGGGCCTCGTCACCTGAATCAAAAGAAGGAAAGGTAAACACTGATCATTTCAGTAATGCTTTCGCTCACCAGAATCCACACAAACTCCTCAGATACCCAGATGACTTTCCTCCCTTGCCCCATGGCTCAGGTCAGCCTTTTCCTGCTCTGTCCACGTCACTCCTGGGCTGTTTCTTGTTCTGTGGGAGGCTTAGGGAGGGAGACCAGCTGGAAACACAGAGCCCTCAAGTCTCCCATATTTAAACCTGTGATCCCAATTCATTCTCTGCAGTGAAGCAAGTGATGCTGGTGATAAGACTGATGCTAGTAAAACAGAGAAAACAAGGGTGCTTCCTCTGCTGCTGTTCTTGAGTTGGAATAACTGGAAATTATACGAAATTATATCACAAAATAGGTCTTTTTTTGGTCACTGATTGCTACGTTTAATCACTGAGAAATCTGGTGGGGTCTAGACACCGAGCAGATTTGGAGTTAAAAATTGTGCTAGCAGTCAGTAGCGTAACTGCAAAGCCTATTGCGGGAGGTGCTGCTCACTGGGTTTTCCCCTATCTGCTATCCCTATTAACAATTGCTAAGAGAAAAGAAGATTGAACATAAAAAGCTGAAGGTCGTCCATACAGTTGTCTCAATAGCAATCTGTGTGACTTTACCCCTGTTGAGGAAAAGTAATTACCCTTTGGCTTCTGATGACCCCAACTAACCTTTGCTGAAGGACCAGAGAAAATAAAGGCTGACCAACAGCCTGCCCTTGCTGCCCTGTGGTTAACCCACACGGGGAATGAAGAACACTCCCAACAATAGGATGTGAAAATGTTGCCATGGAAATAGCACTGGAAGAAGAAACAAAAATCTATTACAATTAATAGTGTTTTATTAGGTGACTCCTGTAGAACTGTTTAATCCATGGAAGTTGCTCTATCTTGAGATCTGGGGTCAGAAAATTTCAGGAGGAATAGAAGAGGGAGACAGAGCATGCCTCTTTAAAAATTCAAGGGCTGTTGACACAGCTAGGATGGTTTGCATGAGATAAAAGAGTCCAGGTTGTGTTGTGCACTGGAAGTATGGGAGGTGATGGCAAAGAACAGATGCAATTACTTTAATTGCGAATGATAACCACTGGCTACCCCCAGGTCAGGAAGAGTATGGATACACAAGCATTTTGGTTTTCTTGTGTGGTGAACAACAAGGGTCATTTAGCTTTTCTTTCTTTTTTTTCCACAATACCGAGGCCTTGCCTAGAGAACATCAGGTTATTTGCAGAGTTATTTGTGTGTCTGACACCTTCAAATTGGGTCCTGCAATGCTTTTGTTTTCATTTTTTTCCCCTCTCCTTTTCCTTTTAATTAAAGCTGACACCTTGCAACACATCACATCAAATTTCTGTTAAATTCTGTTAAATTTGTGGTCTACTGTGTTGTGTTTTAGGCTGAGTTCTGTGCTGTTTGTTCCCCCAGCCAATGATGTTCACGTGGAGCTGAGAGTGCTGCACATTTCTGGGAGGACTTGAGAAGCTGCTGAAAACTCAGCGGTTCTCTGACCACATAAAGACAAATCATCGTGACTTCAGAATCTACGTCTTGTTGGTCTACAATATTCCAGTTCTAGTGCACGATAAAGCATTTCAGGTATATAAATTCTCTAACATTTTGTTACTCACTGGATAGGATAATTAATTTCACTTAATTTTTAATAAAAAAAGTTTTGAGTGCGTGTTCCTAGCTGCACATCCCTAAACCGTTTTTGATGATTGTATGGCTTTTAAGAGAAATGAGGAATTTTAGCAGGTCTAAGACATTAATACACAGTGGTATGTTTTCTGATATTGAAATGGAATTCAAAATAACAGATCTGTTACAGCACACGTTCTGAGAACGTCGCACAAAGTTCCACACTGGGTTCCTATTTTTGGTCTTGTTCCCCAAGTACAAATGCTTGAAACAGGGAGGATGTCAACCGAAATACTGAACTGATGTTCCTGATAACCTCACTGGCAGTGTGCATGTGTGCATCTGCTCTCACTGCAGATTCCTTGTGCTAAACGCTGGAAGCACAGTAAGGAAATGAGTTGCCCTAAGTGTGATATTAAAATCTTTTCCTTTTCTTAAAATGGTGGTAAGATTTTTTTTTCTCCAGTACTTTTGTATCAGTTTCCAATAATTTAGCTGTGAATTTTCACCACGAAAGTTCTTCAACTTATGAGTGTTTTCAGATGTTGATTTGCAAAGAGTACGCAATGTGCTGGAAAGAAACAAGCTTATTTCTGCGTGAAAAAGATTTTCCCATGCAACATCAAAATCATTTTCCATATTGCAAATACGATCATTACCTTAATCATTTCTTAATTATAACAACGGTGTTCAGTTTTTAAGGTTTGTTGCCATTGCAGACCCTTGAGTGCACTGTGTCTCGATGCACCCTGCCCTTTTCTTATGACACGGAAACTTGTCTGTTGCTTTAAAATGAATCACATTGCCATAAGCTTTTATGACCGCGTAAACCCTTCAAATGATTTTGCTCAGATGTCTTTCAGTACACAAGTTTGTATTTCAGCTTATGGAACCAGTGTAGGTCTGGGATCAAGGCAAGGTGCTTTCATTAATTTTCAACAACAGTTTCCACGTCGCTGGCTGCGAGGCATTGTTTGCTCGGAGGACTCACCTGCTCGTGGTGCTGGGGGCTGTCACCTGTTCCACTGACTGTTCCACTTCCTCCCTTGGGTTAGTGCCCAGGTTTTCATGGTAACCCCTCTCTGCTTCCATCCTTGGCAGTCTGGCAGAAGCTCAGAACAAAATTCAAGGGAGTCCAGCATTGCATGAGGAGTTTCCGCTGCTGTGTTTACTGAAAGAGAGAGAAGGCAGAGGAATTACTCAAAGGTAAGCGTTTTGATGGTCTGCTCTGTTCTCAATACTTTGAGGAGTTTGAGAAATCCCTTTAAACTGTGCACATCATATTATTTGTACATTAGAAGTTGTTAAGGTCTTCACCTTCACTTGTGGGTCGTTTTCTGTCCTGCTTTAACTGGTACAGAGGCTACACCTTTCTCCATTTTACCCTGACATCACTCCCAGGCTTGAGAAGTGTTTGCATCTGTCAAATATTTGCATTCCAATTGGGGGATTAATAAAGACAGAGGACTCAGGGATCAAAGAACCTTAAGTTGTTCCTGAGTGTTTGCCACAAAAAGAATTTTCTGGCCGACTCGCTAACGATGGACTTACTCTGCTTTGCAATGTGTTTCATACTTTCATGCTCTGCAAGATGCTGTTGTCTGTCATTGTCAAATCAAATGGAAATTAAACACAGATTCCATTTACAGGTCATTATTTTATGTTGTTTTGGTATAAGTGTACACGTGTGTGTTAAGCACAGTGTAACTTATATAAAAGAGCTAGCTAGGAAATATCAGAGCCAAACACTCAGAAATGTTTTTCCATACAAGTTCAAAGTCTGGTCACATGTAATGCAATTCTTTTAAAACCAAAAATCTGTTTTTACTTAAATTAAATTTGTTCATACGTTCACTGATATTTTAATCATAAAACATAAAAAGGTAGGCTGGAAGCTGATGATTAATCTTGCCAGCACGCTGTCATAGATATGTTGTGGAAAGTCGGAAATGAAATTATTTCTGTGTTATCAATTGACGGACGTGTATAAAATGCAGGGCTTTCAAATGCATCACAGTTCTTAAAGCTTTAATTAATGTAACATTGCTGTGCTGGTGTGTTTAACTAGTGGCCTCCTATTGTTCTGTAGCGTTATCTAAAAACATTATGCCTCTTAAGAGGAAGCCTGCCAATACCGAGGCTTAAATGCCATATCTATGTTATAGGAAGAGAACTGATTTGGTCATTAATGGTAATTGCGGCAGAAATATTAATTAGATCGAGAATACTTCACGGCAAACTACAATGCTGAAAGTACTGAATGAACATCTGATTCTCAAAAACGTGAATACAGTCTGAGCACCCAAGGCATTGCAGAAAACAGTTTATTTTAACAATTTGCTAACACTGCAGAGCAAGAATGGCTTATAAAATAGTAGGACATTTCTGAGCACTTCACAGCCATCTATGAGATATTCATTAACAATACAGCAACAAAGCATAGAATAGAGTTTGGGTATGTGTTTCTTGGTATCCCACATTATACGAACAGATAAGTCAATTTTTATCTCGAGAGTTTTGTTTATAAATCAACAGCAGCATTAGATATCCTAAAAGTTACCATAGCCATTAAATACCTTATAGCGCTGTATCCCTGGTAATCCAATTTACAAAACTATATTCTCAGCAGAAACTCCTGGGATATACAGTAGTTCTCTTCAGTGAGCCCTTCCTGCTTTTTCTTGTCATGAAGCAGTGATGGTAGGTTTTATCCTGTTGATAATTTGGCTCTCTTTAAACTATTGCTTGTTGACCCACTGGAGTGGTCTTTATGAGGGTGGAGGTAGCTGGAAGACTGAAGGACTGCAGACCATATATCTTATCTTTCTTCCTTTTTTTACTGTACCTTAACATTCAACATAGCATCATTATTCTGAGGCAAAAAGAGAAAAGCTGGTCCATCATATATATTCCACACATCGCTAGTCTTTCCTCCATGCCCTGCAGTGCTACAGAGGGGGATTATTGCTGCAGAAAAAAAAAATCTGGCCATAGTGTAAGGAATAATCACTGCAGTCCAGCTCACCCCCACACCTCTTTCTCTCTCTCCTTCTCTCTCTCTCCCTCTGTTTGAGGCCCCAGCTGATTCAGTCTGCATCCATCCATACATAAATCATTGCCCTTATTCTATTGGTTACATGGTACATGGCAAGTATTGATTTTTTCCGTTGCCTCATTGCTGGAGAACCCATGGTTTTTGTGAGACTGAAAATGCAAAAATTTTTTTTTTGCCGGAGATCTTGTCAAGGTACAAAAATGACAAGCCAGGAGGGTGCTGTTTTAAGGCTTCTGTCACTTAAAAATCTTCACCTTCTCTGTTCCACTCGAGGAGCGCCTGTGTCCCCCAAAGTCACTGCTTGTTTAATCACCACTGCTTTAGGCAGGCTTAGTGGCTGAGCAGCGGGAGAATAAGCAAACAGAAGCAGGGCCTGGCCACTTGGCTTAATTAGCAGAAGTTTAATTATCCTCTGAAACATAAGATAAAGAAACAGGAAGATAAAGAACAGCAAGGAAACGATGGCATTTCAAGGAAAGAAATGAATCCTAGGCGTAAGATGATAGGATGCTGTAGAAAAAGGTGCATTTGCACAATGGACACATAGTAGTGTGTTTAATTCAGTGAGCTCTTTGCAGCATGCTGAAACCTTTTTGCCCTTCTCAGTCTGAATGCTGCATCGAGTTACTTTTTCTCAGCATGCAAAGCCTGAAAATGTCTCATGGAGACGGCACCTTATTTCCTCAGAGAAGTGTTTCTGAGGGACAAGGAAGCCTGATTATGAGGCGGATTGTCAGGCGTTCTACTTCAGTAACTGACAATTCCCTGGTAGAAGAGTCTGTCTTCCTGACAGCCTGATCCTAAACACACTGGAGTCAACAGGGATGCTTTCATTGACACTATAGGTGTGGGCTCCCATTTGTGGGCTTGGCTTGGCATTACACAGAAGCCAGTGTTTTCCTCTTTTATGGAAACCATCACTCCTCCTGCTTTGGAAGAAGTGAGGTGGGTTAGGATGGGTGGTTTCTACGTGGGTATTGTTGTATTTCATCTGATTGTATTGTTTTACTGTTACCATTGTTAGTACTTTTAAACATGATCTAAGCAACAGAGTGTAAATTTTCTTTAATACTTCTACTGTGTTTTCTTTAATACTGCTAATGCAAAATCCCCCATGCTTAAAATGCCTGTCCTCTGCCAACTCTGATCGCTGTAGCTTGCTCTTCTTTTTTTTTTCAAGTCATCATGCCCAATTTCTGCTAATCGCATGTCCAAAGCAGCTGATATTTTCTATCTGCATGCTAAACAGAATCTTAAACAAAATACAGCTTTAGAATATGCAGTATTAGGCTTGGCTGGGGCCATCCCTCTTTTGGAGCATGTTTTCTTGTCCAACGGTATGTTGCAACTGTTTTAGTGAAATGTAACTTAAAATGAAATGAAATAAAAGGTAAGACTGTGGGAAACATGAATTTTGGAGGCAGACTATTTCCTATTCTTTTTGCTGAGGAAAAGGGCAGGGTGTTGCCTTCAGCAAATGATCTTCTTCACCAGAGGAGTACCATCAGTGAAAAATGTGTCTTTGTCCCATTGAAAAACATATCTTTGTGGCAGTGGCTGCGACAACAGGGTTGCTACATACCTGTATAGCAGGCATTTGAACCGAGTCTCAGGTTTAAGTTCACTTCTTTAACCTTTATTAATAAAAGAGAGGGGTGTACTTTGTCAGCAGAACACCAGGAGCTGACTGTTCAAAGCACAAAGTTACTAAAGAAAGACTTGTCTAAACCTACAAAGCTTTTAGGACTCATCTTCTATAGGGGCACGCTTCCCTTTTATAGGTTTCCATGAAGGCACTCAGCCTGAACTTTTGGAGATTCACAAGATAACTGGCCTATCTACATTAAAGTATTTTTCTTGCAGCCTATGCTGCCCCTTTACCAGGCTGTGCTCAGCTCACAGCTCTGGGGCACTTCGGTTGAAGGCCTGGCAGATACCATATGTGCACAGCACAGAAATACCTCATGTATACATCTAGTTTACAGACAAGAGAACACCTCAGATTGCCAAGTGTTCTCTTGTCTCCACACCTGCAGAGCCACTGTCACTGCAGCCACAGCTGGCTTGCCTCCCATTTGTACGTGTGAAAGGGCTCACGGCTTCCCAACCCCCCTTTTCCTGTTTCTATTTTAACCTAAAAGGAGCACTGAGAACTTGTGGCATGAAGCACTGCTCAGACCTGGTTGGAAAAGGGTTGCAGATGCTCCCTTGGCCGCCTGCTGCCTTTGGCACTCACTGACACTTGCCCATAGGCACATGTAAATGGCAGCTGGCCCATGCTGGAGCTTTGTTGTGCACCAAGCCCCAACCAACTTTGCTGTCCTGCCCTGCAATAGCAAGGTTAACTTGGTGCAGCAAACTCAGCCAGCTTCCTTTTGCATCTCTCTGAGGAAGGCGAATACTGGTCCTCAACGATGGACACGAGAATTAATAAATAACACTGACAAGAGGTCAGGGGGATTTGTCCTGTGGCAGCTAATAACTAATGTCTTTGTTGAAAATACACATGAAAAGAACAGGCAGGCATACAGGCTGTGCTCTGTGCTTGTGTAAGATGAAGTGACACGGTCAGGGACATTAACCCTCCCCAGGCAGGGTGGCAAGGCAGCTGCCCTCTTACCCATGGCCATGGGAAGCCATCGGCCCGCACTGCTACCCCTATCACACACGTGTGCTGCATCCAGGCTCAGGAGAGCTGCAGACAGCCTTGCTGATCCGACCCTGTCCCCTGGCACCCATCTGCAGTGCCATGCGTGCTGCACACAGCTGCATCTCCCCTTGTGACACATCTGAAAAGTAGGTGTCTGTCGGGCAAGAGCAGGCTTTCATCCTCAAAGGCCTTCATAAATAAGCTTGTGATGGAGCAAAAAGAGCCCTTGCTAGGGTCTGCAGTTCATAGGTGAAGAAATTGTGGGAAGATCTGGCACTGAAGCTGTGATGGTGTTTGAGAGCTCCTGCTTGCGACACATGTGGGAAAATTGCTGAAGGACCACGTACGTGGGGAAGCTTGACCCCTATAACACTGCCAAGGACACAGAGATCTTCGGTGGCTTGCTTAGCAAGCATTAATCAGAAAAGCATCTGGTTCAGCTCAAACCTGTAGGTTGCATTTTCTCAAGAAAAAAAAAAAGAAGAAAAGAAAAAGAAAATATCAACAGAACATCTTTTTTTTTTTTTTTCTTTTGTAGGAGGGCCTGCCTTCTTTTCTGCTTTCCTCAGCCTGTTGTTGTGTAAATCACTCTGTTACATCCAGCAAATTAACTGCATGTGCTGCAGCGTGCAGTAGCAAGGCTGCTGCGGGTTTGTCCATTTCAATAGGAGTGGGATGTAGTGTCATTTAACCCACACCAAATGCTGCCTGAGGACCCTGAAAAGTTATTCAGCAATGATTTTAAATCCTATCCCCAGGAAGAGAGGAAAAAAAAAAAAATAGTTTTGAACTGTACAGTTGGAGCCCATAGTTGCAATAAGATCCAGGAAAAAGGTTATTTTACCTGAATTTATCGCTTAGCAACCAAGAAACTACCTCCTGAGATTGCCATTCGTGGGTTACCAAGTAACTGGCTGTGACAATTACCAAACAGCTGTCCCAGGAATCTACATAGCCTTTAACCTCCGTCAGCTGAGAGATGGGCTGATGACAGCTAACAAACAATAGGAACACACCCTAATATTTTATTTAAGAGCTGAGGGAAACCACAGCTGTATGGATCATTCAGCCAGCTGGATTAACTGCTTCGGACCACACTGTGCTGAGAGGTGTATGCAGGGCTTCTTTCTAACTTTGAGAATTGATGCTACCAAGATAGGTTTTGCTAACGTACAGGGATGCTAAGCTACTCGTTATGATGTGGTTTATAATATTCTTTCGTTAATTTATTGTTGGGGTTTACAGAATGCAACTGTTCTTGCTAACTATTAGTGAAAGGCAGAGCGTCAAATAATCAAAAATATCAAAATAATGAAGGAGTAACTTAGGGAAGAAGCTAAGGGAAGAGAAAAGAAAGGGAAAAATCACTAAGACTGGCAAAGAAAAAAAAGTACTGAGCTTGGCTATTGAGAGGAGCTGCTTATAATGAGGTGGATTATGTCTGGGGGTGGTTTCCCAAAGGAAACAAGCAGAACTACAGTTGCAATGTGTGCAAGTAAGCTGGAGGCACTGTAATGCACTAGAAACATTAGATAGACTAATGCACGTGTCAGACTAATGCAGGTGTCAGTCCAGGCTATGTAGGTTCTGCTCCTAATGCTGAGATGCTGAGGAGTGGAAGTGGCTTCTTTTTTTTTTTTTTGAATTTCCTTTTTTATTTTCTGTGATTTTATGACCTTAAAAATAGCAGGCAGCAAACCTGCCACCAAGTGCAAAGCCAACTGTTTATGCAGATGGTTTTGATGCTCTGAGCTGGGAGAGATTTATGGACGTGCCTCATGCCAGAAGTTCACAGTGGCTCCTTTTAGCTTAAAATAGAAACAGGAAAAGGGGTTTGGGAAACCATGACCCCGTTCACATGCACAAATGGGAGGCAAACCAGCCGTGGCTGCAGTGACAGGGGCTCTGCAGGTATTGAGAGGGAGAACGCTTGGCAATCAGTTGTCTTGCTACTGCTAGTTTTGCTCTGGCATATTCAAATTGAGATGTTACAGTCTGCTCTGGCACGTTCCATGCACTGCCATAGGAGGAATCACCTCAGAAAATCCCACACCAGATTTCTACCCGCAGCAAGTTCAGAAAGGGAATTTCCCCAGACCAACGCTGTCATATTTCTCTGAAGGGATGTCGTTGTGGTCTTTGCTACTTATCTTATTTTACTTCTTATGGAAGTAAAATTTTGCCAGAATTTCTTTGTTTTTGGAGTATCGTTAAGTGGCTCTATTTATTGCATTATCTTCCCATTAACGTTGTGTAGTAGGGAAGTCAGAAAGCTTGTGACCAAGTTTATCAGTTCATCGTACAATGTTTTTTTCCTGATCTGTTTGTATTTAATAAAGGCCCTGTTAAATTTGCTACCTGAGGTATGCAGAAGAATGGAGGAACTGAAAGTACAGTAGCCTGGGGAAATGGAAATCCTTCTCCTGTGTCTGCTTTATGACCACGTGTAAGAACCCACGTGATGCCATGGGTTTGTAGTTGGTGGCTTTGGCCCTAATACGGATCCCCAGGCCTACATCTGAGCTGTGGCAGATGCTGACAGGTGACATGGGTTGAGATGTGTGCTTCCAGCCAGTGGTTCAAGCCCCAAGGATTGCAGGACACCAGTTCTGCTGTCATCTTTTCCATTTACAGCTGGCTTGCTCTTTCCCCCTGCTTTTTGCACGTTTTGCTGTGCTGCTCTGTCCCACTGCTCAGTCCTTCCATAAGAGCAAACAGCCTCTGCCACTGCCTCCAGTGTCCCCCTGGACTTGTTTGGTTGGTCCTGTAGCCTTTTTCATTAAAAACTGTTAAAAACGAAACAAAGTATTTCAATTTGCTATGAATTTGTAATGATTTTTATTGTCAGATGATTCAAAGTACTGTGATTTTTGTTGTTTTTTTTTTTTTAAACTTTGGTCACAGCTGAAGAACTCGTGGTCTGCCCCATTAACGACTTGCATCTAGTGTGACTGCTCAAATGATGTGCATGCTTAGAAAATGAGCAGAGACATGGGAAGTATTTATATAAAAGAAATCGAAGTCAGGTGTCTTCTTGATATTAATCACTTGTCATTGCCATCACTGCAATGTCTTTGCAGATCTGTTGTGGACATGTGGCGCTGTGATCATAAGCACTTGGTGTAAACCTGGGGAGGGCAGAGCCTTGGTGCTAGAATGAGGCTCAAACTCTCTGCTTAGAGGATGGTTCCTTTCCTGCTTTCCTGTGTTCCTCCAGCCCCATACCAAAGGTACTTCCATTGTTCAGCTGGTTGTTGGCTTACTTGGCTACAAAGCAAAGGACAGGAGATGCCAGTGACCATCTTGCTTGCACCCTATCCTGCCATTCACTTATCTCTGTGGACTAGTTTGGATATGGGAAGTCTTTGCTGGGACATTCCTTCTGGCTCTTGATGCCAGACCATGGCTGTCCTGTTTTCTGGCTGGTAGCTGGTTGGTTACATTGACAGATGTTGCAATGATTCTTTTGGCAATACTCTGTTGTGCTGACTGTTCAAACAGGAAATTCATCTTTTAGTATTTGCACATGTTAAATGTTTGCTTTAGTAGGAATCGCTCTGACAGCAGGCTGGTCAAACAGTGTATTTTTGGAGCGGCAACCTCTGGAATTCTCAAAGTCCTCATCGTCCCATAGATCTGCTGGGGCTTGGCTTGGAGCCCTGTTCCCTGAAATACCGCAGAACTGGCTTCTGAGGATGGGCGACGTGAGCTGCTGAGCTCCAGGTT
Source organism: Phasianus colchicus (assembly GCF_987193195.1). Taxonomy (NCBI): domain Eukaryota; kingdom Metazoa; phylum Chordata; class Aves; order Galliformes; family Phasianidae; genus Phasianus; species Phasianus colchicus. The sequence goes on along the minus strand of NC_143437.1, from coordinate 2,583,149 downwards.
GCTGCTGTTTCCCTCCCTCAGGATGACGTGTTCCTGCATTGGATGGCACCTGGCTCAGCTCATGGGACACCTAGGAAGGTTTGCTGTGTGATGGAGTCCATGCTGTCTCCATCCTCCCTTCGGTCTCCAAATGCCTGCCTTACCGAGGTGGCCTCTTGTTCACACTCATGGAAGAGAACAGGAAGGTGGCTGTGCTGCATGTGAGAAAGTGAGGACATGCTCAGGAAGCATGGAACAAGGACTAGCTGGAGAACTTAGTCTGACAAAGCAAGTTTTCATCTCCTTGTCTGGTGATAAGTCCCACTTCAGGTGACATAATTTGGCCTTAGGAGGCTTCTCCTTTCATGAACAGTCTGCAAACGCTGGTGTGATTTAATGTAATGCATTCTAGCTTGTTTCCTAAATTTTCACCGATCAAAACGGTGCGTACTGATGTGGGAGCTGGGAGTGGCTGTCTCATTGTAAGCAGTGGCATTAGAGATACCCTGCCTGAGGCCCATTCCTTCAGCTGAAGTTTATAAAATGTCAGAAGTTATAATATTTACTTCTTTTCAGCATACTTACAGGTGAGCTTATTATGGGAAGAAGCTGCATACAGTCAGGCTTCTGCTACCTGTGGCAGAAAAAAGGTTTGATCTGAGCAGGACCTCTCCAGACCCCTTCACCCTCACTTGGGAGGTGAGAAACAGAGCACATATGAAAGCTGCTTTGTGACTTGCCAGTCTTTTGGCAGTACTTCAGAGCTACGGCTATTTTGAGTAATGGATCTTGGGAGTGGAAAAAGGCTTTGTGGCAAACCTAGCGTATGCATTTCTGAGAAACACATTCGGTTCCTATATGGTTATTTTTGTGTGTTTTGACAGGAAAAATCGAACAGTGAGGAGAACATGCTCAGAGGAGTTGGATTACAGCTTACACGTGTATTTGAACCCAGAGTTACACAATTTCACGAAGAACTTGCGTGCAGAAATGGTTTCTGATTTTTGCTTACAATGGCTGAGGTATAAAATCCTTGTTGTTTGTGAATTTGTAAAGGAAACAGAAACGTTTGCTAGGTGGGGAATTGCTGAAAATGTTACACCTGCAAGAAGGTAGAAGAGTCCTTGAGAATTCAGTGCTGATTAGCGCTGATGAAATATGGGATACGTGGTAAAATACATCCTTCATAAACTGACACTTGTATGTTTTGGTGTTTGGAGCTTGCATCACCCACCAGTTGTGTTATGACGCATATAGTTTTTACAGCTTTACTGTCTTGCATGCTGTGATAGTTTTACTGATCACCAGGATTTCTGTTTCCTTATCATTCTATTTTTATTAGTTAAATTTCTCCTCAAACGTCCTCATCTCTGAGTAACAGCATTGCTTCTGGCAGAGTCGTGCCATTTCCAAAAGAAACATCACAGTGGTGTTTTCACGTATGAGTGAAAGTGCGTTGCAGGAAAAGCCACTGTCTTATAACAAAGTTTGTTTTTTAAGTTCAAAATAAGCAGGATTTGAATGTTATTAAATGACATTTTTGTGAGAAGGAACTGGATTTAGAAAAATGAACTGACTCTTCAGCCAGATCTGTCATGAATTGCAAAAGCAGCTGGGAGATTTGGCCTGAGAATCAAGGTTGTTTTTTCTTTTTTCTTCGTCAGAGTTTGTAAGAGATTTGGAGGGACATAACATTTATTTCCTACTTCCCTGAGCTTCAGTCCAGGCCTTGGAAAAACCCATCTGACAGTGAGTTTGTTTGTATATTTCAAATTTTTTCCTAAGTGTGCTAGGCTCATTAGCAAGCCTTGGAAAATGCATGCTTTGTTGAAATTAGTACGGAAAACAAGATACTGAGGGCTCAAATCTGTCTCCGGAATATAAATAAGCATACCTTCCTTGGGAGCAGGTTTTGACTGGAGTCATACTGGAACCCTTGTTTCTGGGAGAGTTACGAATGTGCTTTGCTAGGAAATGCTGTTCCCTAAAGAGCTCGTCAGGCCTACAAGGTCTACATGCAGAAAGACTGCAGTGCGTGGCACCGTGTGGCCTGAACAGAACCTCACTTATGTTGGCAGGAGATGCTGCTGGTAGGTAGTTTGCCATGGAAGCTCCTGGAATACTTGGCTGCGACACGTCATGAGGACATGGCAGTGACAGCTCAACACTGACCAGATTTCTTCAACCAATATGCAACACCATTTAAATAGTAGAGGAGCCCAATCAAAAGGTGTTGCTCAGAATCGTGCTTCAAAGGCTTAACCAATAAAATAATTCTTGACGTTGCATGAAGCAGTCATATTTACCTCTGCATCTCCATTTCTATGATAATTTTTGAATTGGATTTGAGGATTTCATATGCATTAAAAGTCTGTGTAAGCTCTGCTTACCCACTTGGCACAAGGTGGTTGTTTCCTCAGGATTTATTCTTTCCATTAAGCCAAAGTAATTTCTATTCACCATTGTCACACTAAGTTGGGTCCTTTGGTGATCCCCTAATTCCAAAAGCCCAGTTGTTAAGTAAGCTTTGATCGAAGAGGTCTCTTTTTAAGCCAAGCTTATGGTAATGTTAGAGAACACTAAGAGAGCAGAACTGCATAGTACTGAAGGACGTGGGGTGTCTCTAATTGCTGCTAGAGAAAAATACATTCTGAGGCAGTGTGTAAAGCTTTTCATTTGAAACATGCTCTGGTGTTCAAGTCCCCCCAAGCAATGATGTACTTGGCTCTTCAGCTACAAATTAGAGGAGAACGTGCACGACTCTGAGCTTGGCACCAGGAGACACCTTCCTGCTCTGCTTGCTGAAGTATTTCAGGCTGCTGTACCATGTGGCAAACTGCAAAATCCTTTTCACCATCCACTGTTCTGGCTGCAAGTATTCTTTATTATATTTTGCCTGTGATAGAAGAAACATTTTCATCTTTAAGCATGATTATTTTTGTAGGGTTCAACATCTTCCCCCATTGCTCTTTATCTGGAATCACATTTTGCAGCATCATTTAGTTGTGGTGAAGATAACAACATTATATGGTGTGAAAGGACAGCTAGATGAATGCTACCCCCCTCAGGTAAACTGCTTTTGTGCGTGTGCAATTGTAAATGGTGGAAAAGAATGCCTTTCTGTACTTCTTATAAATCTACTTTTTGCAGCAAATCTGCGTTTAGCTCACCACAACTAAGTGCACAGTTAGTAGAAGGAATGCTCTGCCTAAGTATCTGTTCAAACATCTTGGGAACCCTCCGTGTATTTGATTAAACCTTTCAGTACCAGCAAGCTCCTCGTGAATGTATGTACAGCAAACCATTTGGACTCGTATGCAGTGCTGCAGCTTAACTTGGTTAATCCTAAACCAGCTCTTCAGTAATAAGCAAATTTGAGTTAACTGTCAGATAATTCTTCAGCTATCTACTGGTGGTGTACACGGAAGATCAGTGCTTCTCTGAGGCGCTGGTGTTTTGATTTTTCATCTACCTGTGTGAGATGATGAAGTGTCCCTCTTAGCTTTTTTTTTTTTTTTTTTAAATTGGGGAATTTGCATTCAGGAAAATTACACAGCTTTCTGAAAAGGAACAGGTGTTCATAGCTGTTGGAAGAGGTCTATGTCTTCCATCACAGACCTGGCTTCTTCTTCAATTCATTTGCTCCTGGAGGGTTTTAAAACTATTTTTTGTTAGAGGAAATATACTGTCTTGTACTGAACAGAGGCAGAACTGATTTACTGTAATTTGGTATTCATCTGAAGATGTTTTCTTGGGAATTGTAGCTAAAGAGTCAGGTAACACGAAGGGATGGACTGGGGACCTCTTCTTTACAACTTATTATTGCTGTTTCTTCTACGAAAGTCGTGAAAAAGTCCCTCTCATAATTACCTTATAATGAATGTCTCATTCCTTTGCAGAAACCAGTATGCAGTAATTATTTCTTAAATGCTCTGATTGCTTCTCTGACCCTTAGATAACGGATGCAGTATCATCAGGATCCCTAGCAGACATGGAAGGCAGCTCTGTTTGCACATAAGTGGAACATGCTTGGTTCCATGAGCACGTGCTGCTGGATCATGTCAAGCTTTTGGTCCACCAGAACCCCCACATCCTTGTCCACAGGGCTGCTCTCAAGGAGATCTTCTCTCAGTCTGCACACACATCTGGGATTGTTCTGACCCAAGCACAACAGCTTACATTTGGCCTTGTTGAACCTTGTAGGTTCACGTGGGCTCACTTTTCAAGCACTCCCAGGTCCCTCTGGATGGGACCTTCCTCTGTTGCACCACTGCAACGCTCAACTTGGTGTTGTCTGCACATAGCCTGAACAAGATCAGCTCAGGTGAGCATTTCAGAGCACAGCCAGTCCCACTGTGTCAGGACCACTTGGGGGAACAGCACTGACATCCCCTTCACTCCTTGTGTCATGGGGGTCTTCTGAAGGCTTCTCCCAGGAAAGCCTTTAAGTGAATTTCCTGCTGCTGCTCATTAATGTTATGCTAGTTTTAATTTCTTCCTTGTCTTGTATCACTAATCAAGAAGTAATTGAATTAGCTGAAAAGAAGGGTAAGACAAATTAGCTAAGAAGAATTAACTGTGTGCACCCGAGGTCAGCAGGCTCCTAGAAGATTCAAGGTGAGAATTAGTTGGACTGTAACTGAGATTTAGCAGGAAGTTACTGGAGAATCAAGATGCAGAAATACAAATGACAATCTAACCATGAAAACCTAGGTATATCTAAAAGTGTTTGGGCAATTCCTTTCTATTTCAAGACAGGAGAGCAAAGGACTGCACTTACATTCTTTCCAACTGCTTTGTTTAATGAAGGGAATTTCCCTGAAGTTTGACTTTTCATCCGTGTGTGAATCGGCTTTGCCAGGAAGATATTTCTCCGTCTGTATTGATATTAAGGCAGTAAATTGTCTGTCCCTGTGTTCACTTGCTTGACTTTATTTTTTTTTTTCACGGTTGCTCTGTAATTTAAGTTCATCTTTCATGAAAACCATATGTTGGATTAAAGACAGGGTATTATTTTCATGCATTGTAATATACTCTGTTACCTCCTCCATTACAGTGCCATGTTAAAGTAATTATTATTCCACGTGTCACTGTGAATGCGCTTAAGATTCTTTAGGTCTTCTCTAGCAGGAGCTGATTTCCACTCCTGATTAACTGCTCTCATTCTTTTTATATGTCGGAATTAGCCAAGCATAAGCTTATAATTATTTTACAGGAAGACTTTTAGAAATATGAAAAAGTCATGCTAAAATAATTAGAAAACGAATTAGATTACAATTCATGAAAACCATAAGCTAATGAGTAATTAACTTTATACTTTAACTTTATACTTGACAAACCCTAAATAAACATAACTAAGTAATGATATAAAGCAAGGAAGTTTCAGTCTTGAACAGAAATGCCTTAAAACAGGTAAAAGAAGCAGTCTATACGATTGCATTTGTTTGCTCATTATATTTGCTCTTTTGGAGAAAGCTTGAAACTAGTTGGCTTCTACAAGTTTATGAACTTATTTTTTTGTAGTGGGGCTAAACTGACTGTACTGAAGGCATAGAAAGAGGCCCCATTCGATAACCTTATCACAGATACTCTCTTTTCACCAAACCTCAGCTGTAGCCGTATCAAATAAAAGCACAGAAAATGGTATAGCAACCTCACCATCTGCTGTGCAGCTTAGTTTGTGTTCTGCAGTTGGAGCTGAAAATACGTTGCTTGAAATTGTGAGTTAAGTCGCTGAAATGAGATGGGACCCCTGCAGCCTAATCCATAGGAACCAGCCAATTCTTTTGAGTTTCCCGTGTTTGATTAGTTGTACTGTAATTAAAGAAATTACCAATAGTCCGCTGTCTGGATGTGATTAACTCACCAAGTGCTCATACCTATATTCTTTAAGCATCTCCAAATAATTTAGGGCCTCATTTATGTTCCTTAATAAGGAACTAAATGAAAATCGTCTACAGCCTTAATACAGCGGCTTGTGCTACAAGCTGTTCTATCTTGTGCCTCTGTCATGGCTGCTCAATTGTTTCTGATTATGCTGCATTGTAATTAAAGAACTAGAAGTGCTATTTGCTAAATGAGAACGTGCAGAAGGAAGGGAAAGAAATCAGATAAAGACGAGAGCCTTCTAAGCAAACTGAACCCGGAATGTCGATGCTGCACACAGACGTGGAGCTGTGGATGGGACTGCTTGAACTGCTGATAAATTTCTCCTAGGCTCTTCAGAATTGGAGTTTTTGATGATAGTGACTTTTGTTCTTAAAAGAAATGCAGGTCGGGTTGCTTCTGAAGAGCAGCAAAAGGATGCATTCACGCTTGCTGCTGCTGTCCCACTGCCCCTGAGCAATGTGTTGCTCCCTGAGCTTCGTGCTTTCTTTCTAACCATGCGTACTGGAAGGTGTTGGGAAAAATCCAAGCATGTACCTCCCATGAGCTGGGCAGCACCTGGGGACAGCATGAGGATGCAGCTGCAGCTCTGCTTGGTCCTTGCTGATTGCTGGCTTTCAGCACAGCCTGCTCCCTGCCGGGACAACCTGACAGCAACAGCACGACACACTGTGTGAGAAGTAACCTAACAGGCAGAGCAGGGCAAATGAAGAAGGGCTGATGGGATGTTTTGTCTGTCAGATGTGTTTTGAGGATATTCCCATGTGTTTTCACAGTAATGTTTGTGTAGGTTGCACCCTGAGCTGCCCTGTACATTGTTGAGGAGATGTGGTTCCATGCTGATCCAACACTCCTACAGTCTATCACGTAGCTCCTACCCACAGAATGAGAACAGGGAGTTAACCTTCTGTAAGGTGAACGTTAATGCAAATCATAGAATGGCCTGGGTTGAAAAGGACCTCAGTGCTCATCCAGTTCCAACCCCTGCTATGTGCAGGTCACCAACCAGCAGCCCAGGCTGCCCAGAGCCACATCCAGCCTGGCCTTGGATGCCTGCATCCACAACCTCCTTGGGCAACCTGTTCCAGTGCCTCACCACCCTCTGTGCGAAAATGACTTAAAACAAGCAGCATTGTGTGACAGGTGTCATGAGGAGAGATGACAAGCCACATTCAATAGGTTTCTGAGACATTTTGCACTACTTTGGATGAGACCACAAAGTGCTTGTTAGCAGTTCTAGAAATGGTATTGGAAATAGATGAGCACTTACAGATTTGGATTATGTTTGCTGTTAGCTATTAAAATAGTTGCTGAGATACTTGGTGGGGCTTTTACATGGCAGAGCATTTGTATTTGATCTCACTGTTATATGCATTACACCTCTGTAGTACATAAACAGAGCTTTTCAATGCATGGACCCTATTCTATCCCACCGAAAAACTAATTGATAAGAAAATCACCCATATGTGGAGAGCAGCAGCATTTTCTTGGGACTTGATAGCACACACTGTGCACATCTCCTTGGCTCCTCCACGACCATTTGCTGCTATGCACTTTAGTTGCCTGCACCAGAATTTGTTATTCTGGCATACGATATGTAGTAAAAGAGCTTTTACAGTAAATAGAATGCATGGCTTCATTTGCTGCAGCATGCAAATGAAAGCTCTGTGACGTGTCATACAGAACAGCTGCTTACTCAGCATCTGGTGTTGGCTGCTGATTGTCCTCCAGCTGTAGAAATAAGAGATTAGCAAATAAGTGAATCTGTGCGGGAAGTATGACTGCCGTGTGCAAGGCACTACCTTCTATATCCCCCTGTGGCACTACAGTCACTGCAGGTTTGATAGACACGTCATTGGACTTGGAGTAGAGCCTAAGGCTCAGCAGGGTTGGTGGCCTGCTCACAACAAATGGGGGATGAAACTGGAAGCTGAAGAACCCCTGTCTGCAAAGTGCACTTCCATCAAATTGTTTTCTCTAATTTGTCTGTTTCGGTTGCACGTTCTCAGGAGGCAGAAGCTGTCTCATCCCGTGGGTTACTCAGTGCTCAGTACAGCATGTCTTCATCATGGCTGGTATTTCTAAGAATTATAGCTTTTCCAAACAAATATGCATCACGGAGAAATAATAACGCTCATCCTTAGTGAATGTCCTATCCAACATCACAGGGATTAGGTGGAAATAGAGGATAAAACTACTTTTCTGGTTCTAAAAATAATTCTTCTGGGTCATGTGGAAAATCATTGTGGAGGTTATTTGTGGGAGTTCAAATGTTCAGTTGTTCTACTTTCCTTTTTCTAGGAATTACTGCATGGCAGTGTGTCAGCCTCCAAAATTCTCAAAAAGCCCATGAAAAGAACTGCTGTATTTCCTTTGGAAAAACAGGATGGCAGTGTAAGAAAAAAAAAAAAAAAAAGTGTTAGAATGTGTTACAGCTTTACTTTATTGGGATTTGGAAATGTCAGAGAGTTTCGGATATACTGATGGGTGTCACCATTCAAAGTGGACACGGAATTCATTTGGGGATGGAGTTTGTTGTCCTCAACGCCTTGTGACCTGCTGTGAGGACAGGGATGCTGCCCAGCAGTGGAAACGTGTCAGTGGAAAATCACGAGATTTTCTTTGAGGAACAATGAAATTTTTCAAAGGTTAGCAGTGTGCAGTAAAGAAGGTCAATGAGATGACTGCTTGGACAGTCCTCAAAGCCAAGGCAGAGCTACTGGTGTGCCTGGCCTGGGATGCACAGCCATGAGCGAGGCTTTGTGGCAGCAGGAACCTGTAAAGCTTGAGCAGAGGAGGTGGCTTTCCTGAAAGCTGCTGGCAGAGCCAGGCTGCTGAAATAGCAGGACTGCTGACCAGCAGTTCCTGCTCTCTTTACTGTTTGCCAAAGCGTAATATATTATTTTTTTTTTTTACAGCCAGTATGACTGAAAATAGGAAAAAATAAAAGAGCACGGTGCGGTGCTGGCACAGCGCATAGCAAGTCGTTTCCTGATATTAAAACAGTTGTCAAGCCACAGGTCGTAAGCACTGCCATTTGCAATTCTTTCTGTTGAATCAAAGGAAGTCAGATCTGATTATACAGCAGATAGGTTGCTTCTAAGTAGAAGCGGACTTTTAAAGGCTACCTTGCTTTTTTTTGACATTGGATGTTTAATTATAATTAAAAAAAAAAAAAATTAAGACAGGAGTTTCTGTCTCTTTGCCCTCTTTAATGTTTTCCAGCACAGAATGCCTCTTAAATATTTGCATCGTCTATGGGAGTGTCCCAGTAACAAGACATCCGTGGGGAGGGTAAACTTAGGAAGAAAGCAAGTGGTGGGCAATCATAGATACCTTCTCTTCTCGAGCTCCATCCTCACCAGCAGGCATTAACAGAAGCAGGAGATCAGCTGTCCTGCGGCTGTACATCGCGTTGTTTGCGATCTGCATGCATTGAAAACTCTCCCATGGTGTAAACACCTTCATGTCCACAAGGGAAGAAATCAGCCCAGCTGTCAGTGCTCACCTTGCTTCAAGAATCACCTGCAAAGGTGAGGGAGGAGGGCACCGCAACGCCGCTCATGCACGGAGGAATCTGCTCTGCAGAAATCAGAGCGATCCCAGCCTGCAATTATAAAATATGTTTCTTAATATCCATAAGCTTCAGGAGCACGGCATTAACATTTCTCCTTCTCCTCTGCTGTGGCACCGGCTGAGAAGATGCTGAAGTACAGGTGCTTGTCACCTGCCTGAGGGCAGGCACGCAGCCAGGAACCGAAGCACAGCAATCTGAGCAGCTGTAAACCGATCTCTTCAGCCTGAGTTCATTTACTTGGCTCCGATTTGTAGTCTGCCTTAATACATGTTTAGCAGTGAGGTTTGCAAAACTGAAAACTGTTTGTGCTATAAAATACAACTTTCTAGCGTGGTATCAAAACCTGATGGTAAATTTGACACGCTGGGAGGCAGTGGTTTGGGTCGGAGGAAAGATGACTTAGAACTAAGTAAAACTAAATGCTGAAGGGAACTTGGCATAGTAAAACTGCCATAGGCAGGGGAAAATTACGACTTTACTGAAGAAGAGAAAAAAAAAGTTTTACTACTGGCTTCTGACCTTATTGGCTTCTCAAATGTATACAAGGGAACGGAGAATAATTACCAAACAATTTGTAGTGAGAATTGGCTGCTCCCTGTCGTGCTAGATGCACGTGCTGCCTTCGCTGCAGCATCCTCTGCCAGCGCTTCCCTCTCTGCGCGCTGCTGCTCGCGGTGCAGAGCCCCAGCTGGCGGCTGCCAGCAGCTCTGGAAACACAGGGCCTTGGGCTGCAGGCTGGAAATTCTCGTTTCCAGGAGCAGCTTAAGGCCTGTGGAAAACTCCCACTGACTTTGCTGGGATTATCCATCTGCGGAAAGTTATTTGGAGGGAAGTGCATTCCTTTGTAGAACGGCTGGCAATAGGTCCGGGCAGCGCTTCGGTCTCAGTTCTGGTGTATTGTTTTTGTTGGGCCGTGTTCATTCTGTGCCTTGCACAATGGGGCTGTGCTCCATCACTAGAGCTTGCACTTTCCATTTTAGTCTAATAAAAGTAGGATTAAAAAAAGAAAGCCCAACTTGAATGCATAAATGTTTTCATATACCGGACCCCTAGGGCTCTGTCATGTTTGTGTCTTTGAGCTCAGCTCTACAAGGAGCTGTGAGCATAGATGCAGCATGACCTCTGTGTTGTCAGAGCTTTTGGGGTCTCAGGTGAGGAAAATTGCACTGTAAATGGAAAATGAAATCAGGGACAATGCTCTTCCTTTGTTTTTTGAGCGCTGCTGTTTCTTATATTCTTTTTTACATTTCTCTTTATAGTTGTTTTGTGCTCTCATTCCTCCACGTGATTTCAAAAGTACTCCAATATTTAATTTGAAGGTTGAGGAGAAAAGTCCCCAAGCTAGCTTGTTTAAGGAGAATGTTATCTGCTTTCTGCTCAACTTATTTTCTGTGAAGCTCCAAGGCAAAGAATCCTACGCTGCATTTAAACTTAAGAGTTTGTTAGTAAAAATACCCGTCTTCCAGAGGTTATCTAAAAGGAGAGCCCACATTTCTCACACCCTACTATTGTCTGAAATACAAAATCCCATCCTATATTGCTATGCCAGAAAATGTTAGCGGATAAAGTGCCGAGCAGGTCGCAGTATTTCTAATTCAGATTAATGACCCCATTCAGCTTGTCTCCTTAGCAGGAAATTAGAAAGTGCTGGGAAGGAGAAAATAGTGATTCATAATGCGTGACTCTTTGTATTGGCAGTTGCACTCATTAAACACTAAGATACTGTTTTGATATAAAATAATTGAGTCTGACTTATTTATGGGATATGGCTGTCTCAGCTTGTAGAGTTTCCCTGGAAAGACTGCTGGCTCTGTGCCCCAGTGGAGGAAAAAGAGGTGGCCGGTGCCCATTGGCAAACCCTGGCCAGGTGAAGCACAGAAGAAATGCACAGAAAATGATCACACTGCACTGCTTAGAGAGCCTCAGAGGGGAAAACACCTTCTTCAGGAAGGTTTGGGGACAAAGTGATGGTAAGCCAAATGGGAAAGCAGCTTACACTGACTGCATAATTTGATAACTGCAGTTACAAGAGGATGACTCCTCACATCAGCGTGGCTCCTGGCCTCTCTGGACTAGATGTGGGTACAACAATGGTCAGTTGTGTGTTTTGGGTGCATCCTTCAGGCTGAGCCCAGGATACAGCTCTGCACCCCTCTCTGCTCCCCAGCCACAGCCTCTCCTCACCAGGGGGTGCCAGCCTTCCACTGGCCTCATGCATGGGCACCATCACTTCGTATGCTGAAGATGCCCCATCCCTGCAGGCATTCAAGGCCAGGCTGGATGTGGCTGTGGGCAGCCTGGTCTGCTGGTTGGTGACCCTGCACATAGCAGGGGGTTGGAACTGGATGAGCATTGAGGTCCTTTGCAACCCAGGCCATTCTATGATTCTGTGATTTTGGCTGTCCTGGTTCCAGAGCAATTACACTGAAGTTTGTGTAGAAATCTGGGAGAGTTCTCTCCTTTTCAGAGCTTTTGACAAATAAACTTCCTTCAATGCCCACTCTTAGTGGTTTTTTTTCCTCATTTGTTTCAGGCAGCAATAAAAGAAAGGAAGATTTGATTCTTTATCAAGTGTGTAACCTACCCCTGAGAGCTCTGCATTGGGCTAGGAAGAGAGCAGAGATTTCTGTTAGTAGGTGAGGTTCTCGCTCATCCCCAGGAATGCAGAAATGATGCTGAGAAGGAAGGACCAAACCCTTGGTTCCCTGGGGAATGCTGCAGCTCGCTGTTCTTAGGGTTTTGCTCCTACATTGGAGTTCTTTTTTCCTACCCAGCAGCGCAGCTCCAGCTCCTTGGTTGGTGTGAAAGATGGCAAGAAGGATAAATGCTGGTTGCAAGATCTCTGGTGTGTTCCACAGATTTGCAACCAGCAGGCTGTCCATACCTTGAGCTGTGGTAAAAAGGGTTGTCAGTACTATTGTTGTGTGAGGAGCTCAGGTTGGTTTGTGCCTGTTCATTTGGAAATAAATATGCAGTGGGCTGAGCTCAGATGGGCAGAAAAAGGACTGTGGGTCAAAGGGGACCAGAGGGTGTGAAATGTCAGCATATAGGAGGCAAGGTGTGCCAAAGGCTAGGGTGCAAATGGCCTTGGATTTTCAGCTTTGTATCAGTATTGTGCCAGACTTTCAGCATTTGTATGACTCACCTACAATCTGCTGAAATCCCGTCTTTGGTGTCTTTAAAAAATATTTACTTATTTACTCTGCATTTGGCTCGTGATCTTTAAGAGCTGTATTACTGGATGCTAAGAGGTGGCCCTGTTCACAGCCTCATGCTGCCTTGATTGAAACGCTGAGGTCAAAGGCCAGCAGGAGCCAAAGGTCTCTGCAAGCTAACCATATGCACAGGCTTGCCGAGCTCTTCTCCCTCCGTGTCATGAAGACAAATGGCATTTTTTAAGAATTCTCCCAATGAACTAGCATTCATTTGCTGGTGTCTCTTCCTTTTTTATTGCTTCCTAATGAGCTTCATTCCCATCACCTCTAGCCTCCTCGAGTCTGCATTTACACCGATGCATAGAAGAGCAGCAAATTGAACAAATTAATTAAGTTGGCCCGTCTAATGAAAGGAGCTCTGATGACTCTTGGGTTTTCCCCTCTTGCTTTTTAAAGAGATCTTCTCTATATCTTTAATGACCACAGTTGCTAGGCTTTTTCTGTCCATAGGCTCTGCAAGAACACCAAATTCTCTCTGTGTGGTGTTTTGGGCTTAAGTGAGAACACTTCCTCCTCTGTGTATATTTTTACACATGCACACACGTATATATGTGCACGCAGGTATATTTTTATTCTTTATTTGTGTATTTCTGGCTGTTATTTTACTTGCTTGTTTATTATTTTTGCAGTGGAATTTTCATGAAAGTGCTATTCAGGAGCTATTTGGAGTGACAGCTATTACTGAAGAGGGAATCCGTGCTGTTACAGCCCACAGTGCTTCCTCTCTGCCTGGTCTGGCTGGGGTCTATCTGTGCTCCTGTTCGACCCATACTGCTTTGTTTGCAGTCTCTGGGCCAGACCAGCTGCTTCAAAACTGTTACCTGCATGTCCTTCTCCTTTCCTTCACATATCTTTTTCAGACCTCTGAAAAGTTTGAGAGTGAGCACCAACAGTGCCTCCTGAAACGTTCCTAGTGAAAACTGCACCCAGGGATGCTCATGCTTACACTGCCTTTTTTTTTCTTTCCCCAGCAGTATCACTCCTTACTACGGGGAGGAGAAGGCAGCTGTTTAAAACTGTAAAATTCCACTTATTTCAATGAAGTGTTGAAAATCTGGCCCCACACGTTTGTGCTCCTCATTACCACGGCCTTATGTTTTACGTCAGGTGAGGATGTTGACTTTGGTACTGCAAGTTGCCTATGTATAAAATGCATACAGCACCTCCGTGTGTAAATTGCTGTCTTTACATTGCTTTAAGAGACTCTCAAGGTGTGAAGGAGCATGATGAAAGCAATGAACTTGCAAATGTTAAGTGTGGATCTAAGGCTCTACCAGTCCTGACCATTTCTTTACGTAACCACTGTAAGCATGCACTGCGTGGCAGTGGAGCCATTGGTGAGATGGAGCTGTTAACCAGGTGCTACCATCAGGCCAACCAAGTTTACCCTTGGAAAAGAAAAATCATGACAGCTGTGCTTTTGTTTCTTATCACCAGTGCCCTTTGCTGCATATCTCTGCTTTCTCAGGAGGGTTTAAAGGCTGGTTACAGATGAATGGGACTAATGGCCTCCACCTGATTTTTACAAGATAGCTATTTAATCCAACAATTCTAAGTGCTGTTTCCTAACACAGTACTACTGTTACCAGATGAAAGTGCTATGGATTCTTTCCAAGGAATATGTGAATAATTTTAAATTGCTCTGCTGAAAGTTCTTTTGCTGAGCCTTTTCCCCTTCCTGTCTGCGCTGCGTTTTCACTTTGAAGTAATAAATACATATAGTCTCTTGGTGTCTAGGTACTTACCCTGCTCATTTTCTTCCTTTTTATTCCACAGCTCGTCACTTCATTATACCTGAAAAACAGTGAAGCTTCTGTGAAGTGAAGGCTCTACGAAACACAGGGATGTAATTCTGCACCCAGAAGAGGTACTATCTGAAACTTCAGTAGTGGTTAACAGAGGGTCTGTAACGTGGTATGCTGAATTGCTAGTGGGGATCTGAACCTGATCCAGCTTTCACTGTTGGTACTTTGTTAACTTCATTAGAATTATTACGTGATCACAGAACTGCAGGGGTTGGAAGGGACCTCCAGAGATGATTGAATATGAAATATCAATTTCTTGTCCTTCTGCACCTCTTTAATTCACTGTACATAGGACTCCAAAAAGAACGGTACAAAATTTTGTTTCTGCTTCTTTCATCACGCAGTTTATCCTGCAGTACTTCACCATTCTGCAACTAGAAGGCCTGGAGATGGAGGACAAATACACGGCAATGGAATCCTTATGCACTTGATACAGTCTGGATGATGGGTTTACTTCAATCTCTGAGTGTGAATTTGTTAGTACAAACTCCGAAGAAGTGAAGGATATCCAGAATAAAGCAAAAGCCCACAACTGGGAGAGAAAGTTTCACCAAAATTCTTTTAAAGACATCCTCTTTTTATTCTTGTATTTTCTTATGTGCTCTTACTTCTTTTTGTGTTCCTTCCACCTCACTGATAGGAAGGACATAAATGGCTCTCTGTGCAAGAACTGGAGTGCAAGAAAGTGCTGCTGAAGACACAGGCTGAATCTGTGCTCCTAACAATATCAGCTTGTGGAAATAAGACTTGCTACTTGAAAAGCTGCCTATTGACATTTTTGTTTTTCCTTTTAATTAGAGATATCAGAATACATTACCTACACTGAGAAGAGCAGTAAGGGTGATGTAAGCTATGGGTGAGGTTTTGGACATTTCATTTGTCCAGTTTCATTAGTTCTGCTGTGGCCAGATTCACTGGCTCCAGCTTTCATAGTTTCAGGACCTTTCTCCCTGCTGGAATTTCCTTTAGTTGAGGCAGAAAGAAATGAGCTTATTTTGGAGGGCCAAAGTTTTTTTGTGAAAATGAGGAACTGCACACCACATATTACTGTCTGTGCAGAGGTGGAGGGCTAAATTGGATTGGTTTAATCACAGAACCACACCATAAAATATATATATTAAAATGGCCTTTTTCCCCCCCTTTCCTTTCTTTTATTTTTTTTTCCTTCTGCAATATCCCTGAACCATTTTCTGTGAGCTACAGTTCTAGCAAATAATTCCCTCCTTTAAAATGATCCAGAAGCATCTCTAAGACTTTGACAGAGCTGTTGTCTCTTATGCTTAATGGCTTGAAATTCTGTCAGAAGAAGGAAGAGCATAAGGGTACCATGCAAGCCTGCTTATGCTGCCTACCAGCAAACCTCAGCTCTGCAGTTTGGGCAACACTGCTGAGAATCTACTGACAATTTTCACATAACTCAAAAAATGGCACTAGGATTTGTTATAGAAAGCACCTGAGCATCTCCTGAGACCAAGGTTAACTCCTGAAGGAAATGGAGGTGCAATAACTTGTTCAAAGCTATGCAGCAGAAATAAAGGGCCTGGCTATGACCCTAAGCCAGTGTCTTCATTTCTGGCTCATTCAGTCTCTTGGTGATGTGATTTTTTCACAGCACATTCAGGTCTAGAAACAAGGGTACAAGACCACAGGGAGAGGTATAAATGCAACAAAACCTGCTAAGTTTGGTTTCCACATAACTGTCATGCTCCTTAGGAGATGCGGTTCCTTGCTTGTGCCTTGGAATGTTTAGCAAAAGGGTTCTGTGAGTAACATTATAGTTTTATAGAGAGTAATCCAATTCTTTTAGTCTGAAATGTCTCTTCATATGTTTAGGAAGAAGCCAAATAAGAGGGAGAACAAGATGTCCAAAGGAACATAAGATGTATATTTGCTCTGTCAGTTTTCTTCAAGAAAAGAAGAACTATACTCCCTACAAGTTTGAGATTAGTTCACTTCTTGGGAGTTGGCACTGCAGAGAGCATATACTTGTAGGGCTACATTCACACAAAAATCTGCTTCATACAGACTACTGATTTAGATGTTAATTTAGGAGCACAGGCTCTCTCTGTAGTCACTGGAGCCTAAATTAACATCTTGCAATTCCCTTGAAAGGACTCACCTTTCTCTATTGAGTACAGAGCGACCTGAGGCTCCTAATTCAGGCACACAGGTCCCACAGGCACACAGCTTAGGGACGGCCCAGCGTGTTAGCCTTGTACAAACCAGACCCTGTTCAAACCTTGCACACCTCTCATTTGCTGAGCAGGGCAGAGACCTCGTAGCACAGACCTTGCTGTGAACCTGTATCACTGAGCAAGGAGCCGAGGGTCTTTGCCAAACGTTGCCAGATCACAGCCTTGTCAGAGCAGGGGATGGCTTTGGTCGGCCTAGAAGTCAAGAAGTTTTCACAGGAGCAAAAGTCCTCACTGAGAGTAAATTGCTGGAGCGCACTGGCAGAGAGCAGGACAGCTTTTGGAGTGAGGGGGGTGAACACCACGAGCAAGGGCCCTGCTGGATGTGTTGTACTCCAGAGAATCAGCATGGCTGTGGCACACCTCACCTCTCCTTGAGGGTGAGGGGAGAAGTGGAGATGATTAACTCAGGGCAGGGAGTGAAGGTGCCTGCAAATCCCTGACTTCTACGTCCGCCTCTGCCAAGGGCTCTTCCTGGCACCCTGCACAAGTTGCCGGTCTCCTGCTCAGCCTCCACCTCTTGCGAGGAGAATGACTTTATTTACAGGAGGTGATGTCACAACAGCGTTGTGAGGGGATGTGACTCAGTGTTTTTGTATAATGCTTTGAAGACGAAGAGTGCTAAGTATTGTTATTTGAGATGGCAACAAAATAAAACAAAATGTGTTCGGTGCGGCTATTCAAGCCAAATCCATTTTCAGTTAATCTTCCAAGCAGGAATTCAAAATCAAAGTAAAAAGCCTCGCCAACTGGAACTTTACAGCTTGATGGGAAAGTATGAAAGAGAATTAATTGGGTTTTAAATAGTTGTAACTGTATTGTGATGCAGCATGATCTGGAGCGCTCGGCTGCTGCTGGTTGCCAACTGGTTTGGAGCTGGGATTGCTCAAGGGAATCTTTTTTTTTGCAGCAAAGAAAAATAGTTGGGCCATCGTGCACAGCTCTATAGACTGACAGGAACTGCCTCTGTGCTCTCTATGAAAACATGCACTTTTTCCACTTCGTGCTGCTTTTTTTTTTTTTTTCAGCAATGCAAAAACAGTGGAAGATGTGGAAAGCAACAGAGTTGCCCAACACCACCACAGAGCACCTCATGGGGATTGTCTTCCCTCCCAGAAAGGAGGGATGGCAAAATACGATGGCAAAGCCTGTTATAAATACCTGTTCAAAGCAAGTTCTCCATAAAATAGGCATACCAGCACACTGGCTTCCTGGGAGCATTGCTAAATCCAGATCACTTGCAGATGACTTTCAAGCTCTGTACTGAAATTAGCAAAGTTCCACGACTGTTAACTGCCAAAGACTTGCTTCTTATAAGGAAAAGTCTGTGTGCATTGGCTTCACATTTTTCACCTGATGTTCAAAGGGGCTTGGAGACGGCTCTCAGCCTCTTGTGTTTGGTGGGGTTTGTCAATATGAAGTGCCCTTATAAGTGGGCTATTTAGTGCTTTCCCACTTTCAGTGAATGCAGTGTTTTGTAGCTAAGCCGTACTGTTTGGGTTTTCCTGCTCTGTCCTCAAATCCTATTTTTTGTTTTCTTAATACTTTTGAAGTTACTCGTTCCTAAAATATGACTCTCAGTAAACATTTCAGCACTTTAATTTGGCTTAAATTTTACACTTTAATATTCAAGTTCCAAAATAGTGCCAAGATGATGAGCCAAGAAAAAAGATGATGGCTCTGGAAGCATCTCTTTTCAATATCTTTTACTTCTGCTAAGCTATATACACAAGAAGCTGCCTTACAAACAGCTTTATATCGCACTCTACTGCCAATCATTGGAAAAACATGCCATAATGGGTTGCAAATGGCATAATGTTATGCAGCCAGAATGAACAATATCATTGGAAAGATATCATATTGATAAAAGCAGGCATGGAGAAAATAAATCTAAAGTCTCTCTATCACAAGTAATAGAAGAGAGGAAAAATTACAGATGTTTTTTTCTACTCAGAAACAACCTGAGCCAACAGCACTTTGCTTGCTGAAATGTTTTCTCTCTTATATTCCAAGCAAAATTTGTTTTTCCTTTACAGCCATGTTTGCTGTTGTTTCTTTGCATAAATCATTTTTCTCACCTTTAGAAAGCAGCTTCTCTCTAAGAATCCATTAATTAGCTGTCAGAGGAAAGCAAAAATCATACATTCACAAACACTGAGCAGACAGAGCGGTCCTGAAACACCCACAGCAAACATTCATTACTTCAGGTCTGGCAACGTTAAAAATGCAGCACAGGACTGATAGATTTTTTTTTTTTTTCCCCCCACTTTTTGGAGTGTAATCAGTCTTTATGATTATGCTTTACTGTCCAGTGTAAAAGTAACACAGCAATTTAAAACCATGTGATGGAAGCCCTATGCCCAGCATACACTGGACTAGCTTTTCAATTTCGGCTCCTCTGACACTGAGTGCTCATCCCAGAGCGGTGATCTTGCAGGCTGCTTATGCTCTGAACTTCTTTGTTTCAGTGCAGAACCCACTGGAGTCCACTTTGCAGGAGAAAGCTTGCTCAGAGTGCTGTGAGGCCTTTAGGGAAGGGGTGGAAGATGAGAGGGGCAATGGCTGCAGTCTTGCTGAGGTGGATCCATTGCCTTTGCTCTTCTGTCTCTGTTGTGTCCATATACGTATGTGTATGCATATCCATCCTCTCTCAAACACATACCAACACTGCTTTGGCTTAATGGCCACCATTGGAAACTGAGCAGATCCTCGTGTGTCCCCAGACAGGCTGGAGACTGGGGTATGGGGTATACTACAGCTTGCTGGCAGTAGTAGCTACAGTCACTGGGCAGAAGGCAGGGTGCTCTGGGTCTGAGGGTTAGTTAGAACAAGCTCTCCTGTCTGTGCTGTGAGTGCACAGAGCACACAAGGCAGCAGACTCCTCGACAGCACACTCAGGGCGGGTGGCAAAACTAAAAATCCCAGACTCGTGAAAAGATACACATCTTTTCCAATTATTATTTTGGCAATCTCGACTTTCCAAGTGCTTTCTGGAACACATCCAGAAGCTGAGGAGCCCCTGGTCCCACACGGGGCAGCTTCTGACATCCATCAAACGGAGACTCACCCTGTAAAACTCCGCCTGGGAAGTTCTGTCAGAAAATAAAGCACCATTAACTGGGGAACATATGTGTCTCCTTTGTGTCTGCATTGGGGGTGTCAGCTGTGTGACGGTCATGCAGTTTAATTAAGGCAAGGCACACTGATGTGTGCAGTTTTATTTCAGCTTGTTCTTCCTTGCAAACCTAATGGACTTGCTCAGCCCCTGAACAAGCCGGCAGTGTTTCTGCCAGAGGTCCCTGTGTGGATGCTGTGGGCTTATAGAACGCATTGTCTGGTCCTACAGAAATCCAGCTTCTGCCCGTAGTGATTTGAGGGCATTCTGTTATTACTGCCTTCCTTTAGAAAAGGCGATGGCTGAGACAGAAGGCTCTCATTTTACTGCACGACGGAGAGGATACGATGGCTGTAACGTACAATTCTGCCTTTTGTGGTGCTTATTTTACAGACGGCTTAGGAGCTGCCTGTCACCAGAGCCGCTGCCAGGCCCTACTGGGCGCTGCACCAGGCGCTGCCACAGCCGCTGTTCCGGGCCCGTTCCGGCCGCGCTCCGCCTGGACGCGGGCGCCACCTGCTGGCCGAACTGCGGCACTGCAGTTTTGCGCCTCCCGTCCCCTCTGAGGTTTTAAGTTACTTGGAGTTACGTTTTAACAATGCCAAGGATTGACTGAGGTGTGCGGTTTCTTTTATTAAATTATTTTATTGCTTTTTTTTTTTTTTTTAAACGCAGGTTCACTAAAAAAAAAAAAGCGCACCTCAGAACTCACCGTGCTGACTGAGGTTCGCGCTCCGCTCTTCCGCGCTCCTCATGCAGTACCTCTCACGGACAGGCGAGGCTGCTGTGCAATTGCTGCTCTCATTTGTGAGGAGTGATGAGAAGGGGACTGTGTCACGGCTAAGGATCTCCCGTGGCCTCCCACCCTGCTGTCCCAATGCTTGGGAATGCTGCTTTCCTCCCCAGCGGGGTTTGGGACAGAACAGCTCCGTATCTTTGCAGCATGCAAACTGAAGTTCCCTCACTTCTCTTTGCTTGCAGAGGCTGCTGAGAGATGGCATTGCTAGGGAAGGGCACAGCAGGGACTCATGTCTGCACCACGTGTTGGTGAGCATTTTCCACACGGAAAATCACCATCTCCAGACAGAACTGTTCTGTACCTTTATAAATCCAAAAGAAAACTGAGTAGTTCAGTGCAATTGTATTGTATTTTCCCAGTGTATTGTCCTGGGAAAGTGCATCTATTTACAGCAGGTCTAAATATATATGTATATATATTTCTCCAAGGGAATGTATTGAATGAACTGTATTATTCTCAAGATAATGGACAAAAATCGTGAAAACTTTATGCTCTTTCACAAGCATTAATAATTCCGGGGTTGTGTGGGTGGGAGGGCAGGAGGATAGAATTGATAAATGGAAAAGTGAAATTGGAGAGGAATGAAGGTGTAATTTCATATGAAATATTTCTCCGTGTGATACCTCTTTTTCCTTTAGAACTGTTCGATGAGGAGAAATGCTTTGCATTTCCTGCAGCCCTCAGGTTTTTACTGCTTTTTAAGAGCAGCACTGTTGAAAGGCAGTGAGAAGATGATGGCTTGTGGGAGCCTTAATTGGGCCAAATGATGGACCGTATGAACAGCAATGGGAATTTCCTCGTGCTCTGGGGCAGTGCTTGAATTTTGTCTATAAGTCATCTTGTGGGCTGAGAATGCTGTTCCTCTCCTCTGCTCGTTTATTCTCCAGCATCTCTCCCAGACTTAATGAGATCGGACGAATTTCCGTGCTCTTTAGGTTTATTTTCCTGTACCTTGGAAACTGGGTGGCTTTCTGTCATTACCTTCCTTACAGGGCAGTGGTAGCAGCAATGGTCACTGCATGCATTGAGTGGGCCCAGGTGAGCTCCTGTGTGGGCTCCACATCAGAGCAATCCTTCCATCGTGTGATTGCCTGGAAAATCCTGCCATTAAATCTCATTGGAAGAACCAAACATTTCAACTCTCAATGTTCTTTCTCAACGTTTAGCACTTTTTAGTAATTTCTTTAAAAAAAAAAAAAAAAATCTACTGTTAGTCCTTCCACCGTGAATTATAAGTGATGACTTCATTTTTTATTTCAACTTCTTTGCCTCACTGCAAGCTATTTCTTATGGGCACTAGTAAGGATTTAAAGCTGTCCTGCCTTAGCAATGAGAACTTCTGTTCAGGGCCCAGAAAACTTGATTAACACTGAATAAACACAGTTCTGCTTTCCATAGTGTGCAGCATAGAAATGCTTTTTGATTGGATCTTGTATTCAACATCACGCAGATTCAATTTATGTCTGAAAGTAAATGAATTTGAATGTAATGAATTTGAAACTTTGCAATGTGGGTCTCACACGCAAAATTAACAAAATAGGTCATTTTGAAGAATAATGATAAAAAGAATAATTAGCACAGGAAGGAATATTTGCAGCCCTATTAGTCAGAAGCAAATGGTATAATAAGCAAGATTAAAAATCCATAGTGGCTTTTCCAGTGAGAAACTTGGGAGCATGTGAGTAACTTAAGTGGGGGAAAAAAGCTGCTAATTGAATTGTTAGTGAGAGCTTTGGTTTGGGTGAGCTCTGCTGGTTTTTGTGAGTGGGCCCCCCTGTCCCTGTCACCACCTGTGTGCTGGAGGTGTTGAATCTCTATTTATTTACGTAAAAAGGAAAGCACCAGGAGCATGCTATTGATTTCATTGATTGGAAACATGCGACTGGCACAAAAGAAAAGACAAGTTAGAGTGGATACCAGTTGCTCTGAAGCTTTCACAGCGAGATAAAGAGTTAAGATATGAGAAGGAGTTTAAAAGAAGTCACTGCATCAGGCTGGGTAAATGCTTTTGTCCCTCTGCACTTAGAAGCTCAAGTGCAATTCTTGACAGTTAGCTGTGAAGAAAACACAAATGCACTTAGTGGTCAGCTGGGGGAGGTTTCGCCTGGTTGTAGGCTGTGTCTGGCTGCTCTGTACAGGGATGCTCAAAGCACTGCAGGTCACTTTGTTTTGGTTTTCATATCTGAATGCCTTTGGTAACTCCAACAAAAAAAAGAAACCAACCAAAGCAAACAAAAAAAAAGACCCCAGAGCGAACGTTTCCCTTCTCAAAAAGGCCAATCCATTAGCCACAAAAACAACAGATGTTGAAAGGAAGTAATTGGAACTGCAAGATTGAAGTTGGCAGCCGAGGGAAAGAAGTTGCCAAACTGCGTCGTTGTTTTGCTGCTTCTGAAAGCCTCAGTTCCTGCTAATGGAAGGCTTCTGCGTTTGGCCCATGTGCAGATGTCATTTCTCACTGAGTGCATAGGGTAGATTGGAACTCCGTTGCTACTTTGCAGCGAGTTGTATGGGATGTTTTGTTACACGTCAGTACAAATAAAGAAGAAGTGTTTTGTAAATGGAGCGGTCAGAGGAGGGCAATTGAAATGTTAGTTCTCAACATACGCTGTTCTCCTGGGTTGATTTTTGAATTCATGTTATCCACTAATTAGCTAATGACTATAAAGTGTATTAAAGGTAGAAAATGCTTTAAGTGCTACGTGCTATTGTTACTATCGTTATCTACTAGGTTTAATTAGTTTGTGTACGTTTTAATTGGATTCTTGAGATGTAAACTAGAGAATGTGGTTTGGGCCCAAATGCCATCCTGGTGAAATGCACAGCTGCAATGCCCATATGCATAGGTAAGAAGATGCACTTGTTGACTTGTTTGCTCAATGGGCTGCTAAATCTTCACACCAGTCCTGCACGAAGGGGAGCATCGGATGGCTTCACTCTGCCTTCATCGTCTCCTTGTCTAAGACCAAGACAGGCTGCGTTCAGCCTGGCCTGGCTGTGGCATTTGTACTGAAGGCTGTGTTACAGTGCTAAGGAGTGATTTATGGCCTTGGAGAACTAGAAACAAGAAGGTTATGGCACAGAGATGAGCAGAGTGTCAATTTCCTTGTGGGGTCAGCACATTTCTGTCACCCTTCGAAGACGAGGAGCTGGCTTTAAACCAATGGTATTTTTGACGGTGTCTGCTTTGCAGTTTTTCTTTTTTCTTTCTGTGCAGAAATGACAAAACCTGCCGACCTTGTCTTTCATTCTTGCCTGTGGCTCAGAAAGTTATAGGGTAAATAACTTTCAATTCAGTCCTATTTATGTAGTTAGAAGTGACTACTTTGGAGGGAAACAACAAGATCCTGTTGGGAGAAAACCTCTGGGAGTTTTCCCTTTCAGTCTGGTCCAAACCACTGCTCTGCTCCCCTACCAACATCAGGGACTTTCTCAGTTTGTGTAAATTTGCACATGGTTTACTTCTAGAATTTGTTTTACTTCCAAAAGCAATTGGGCAGCTGGCAAACTTTCCCCTGCTTGTTTGCAGCGAGCCTCTCTGTCCTGCCTTTTTCAGAATGTTTTGGTTTTTAGTGCTTATAAGATACCTCCCACCATTAAAAAAAAAAAAAAAAAAAAAAAGGCATCGCAGTTCAAAAAAGGAGGAAGTTTGCTCTTATTGTAGAACACATTTATCAGAGTTAAATCAGCTGGGGTACTCTGATGTACAGCTAACTTGCAAAACTCTCTAACATCATTGCATTTTTGGCACTGGAAGGAAGTTCTTTCTGCTTGTGTTTCTGGAACTGGAAGGGGATTCCAATTGAAAGTAGGTTATGTGATTTATTTTTTTCTTAATTATTTTGTATTAACTGTTTCCCTCTTCTGCTGCGTAATGCCTTGTTTCTCTGTGCACATGGCAGCCTGCTCCTGGTAAGAGATCAGAAATAAAGCTGATAGCTAAGGACTTGAGCAGGGTCACAGTGATGGAAACCACTGGAAATCACAGCTTTCTTTCCATGATCAGTTCTGGACATCAGTGGCATCTTATCCCCAGCTCTTTAAACTTCATGAGATTGAAACCATTTGTCCCTATCTTCAGGTATGAGAAGGTTAAAATCCTTTGTTTAAACCCTGGATGAATGCTTGTTGTGTCAGCCTAGGAAATCAAGACACTGGATTAGATCCTTTTTTATTTCACACGGTGCTGCACTTGCACGAATTCCCCATGCAGTCATCCTGCTTTGTGTGCATTATTTATTTAATGCTACAAACAGAAAATACTCATCCCCTGAAGAACCTGTTTTTCTTTGGCCTCTAATATTTCCTTGTTGGAACAATGGTTTATCCTGCAGCCTGGCAGTCTATCTTCTGAAGCCCTTGCCCTTGGCAACGGCCATACGTCAGCCGTGACAAAATGTACAGCAGTTTGTCTCTCTTTCCTTTCTGCTCCCTTTGTATTCCAAATATTGCAGTGTATGTCATCCCTAATTGCTGGCAATTGGCTGAGGTTGGCAATACTTTGCTGGCAGTTGTGAAGCGATGGTTTGTGCTATAGTTAAGCTAAATGTTTGTGTATTTTTTTTTTTTTTCCTTCTCAGAATCTTTCCCAAATTGTCCCCATCTCTGTCTCTTACCTCTGTTTTGTTCAAAGTTGTTACCTGGGCGGTCAAGCCTGTGGCTGTGCAAACCATGCACTGCGACTGTCTCTACCAATGAATTTCTGCACTGCTATATGCAAAACAAAAAACCAACCAACCAACCAGCCAACATCACTCCAGTCCCCTCCAGTTAGCCTACAGCAGCTTCTGGAAATCCTGCCTCTCTGAAATCGATTGAATAATAGCTGTGGGTAGATTGAATGGAGATGGAGATGGAAGCTACAGAGGAAGGTGATCTGTGGGGATCACCATTCATTCAATGACCATCGTGGCACACCTTCTTATTTCCTGCCATGTGTGGCAGTGCATGCATTGATACATACACGAGCATTTCAGCAGCCCCACGCCAGTAAAAAATTTCACAGCCTTACTGTATGACGTGATGGCAAATGTGGAGCTGATGGCTGTTTGCTGAGATGACAGCGCTGTTGGAAGTTGGTACGTCCTTTGATACATTCACAGAATCAGAACAGAAGGTGGAGAAAGGATAGAGTTAGCAGATCTAGCTTCAGCTTCAGCTTGCAGCTCCACCTGCCATTGTGATCCCTGGGATAGCTTCACAGACCTATTATTAGCTTCTTTCTTCTCCAAGATTTTTTTTTTTTTTTTGTGTCAGTATTGCTTTCACTGAATGAAATGAGGATCAGTCTGTTTGTTGAATACGCTCAGAGAACTCTTCGTGCTGCCTTCTCCACCTATATGACTAGAGCATACTGCACCAGATCACTGCAAAGAATTGCCAGAGAACTAGAGACTGAGGGTTTGGTCAGTCATATATACTTGAAAAATGATGCTATAATTTTTTAAACTGCCATATCAACAAAGAATACATTCATTAGGAATTAATACTTTCTGCTAGAAAGGCTCTGAATGCTTCACTTCATAGGAGCCCAAACACTGAAGGTGAATTTGTTGTTGTTTTAATTTGAAAGGGCTAGAAAAAAATGTATGTTAGTAATGCTTAAATTTAAGCAGAACTACAAATAGACAACTAATTAAAGGATTTAAAGCAGAAACTTTCTTTTCCCTCTCTCAGTTAATTTGTAAATATTATTTTTCTAGCTTTCCTTTACATTTTCCTAGTTGTGAATCCACAAACCTTCATCTTTCTCAAAAATATTCTGGGGATGAGAAAGCTGCATGAGGGCTCCAGTGATTTTCCCCTCTGTCCTGCCAGGGAGGAGGAGTGAATGGAGCCACTGGTCACTGAGTGCTTGTGGAGCTGCACTTGGCTTTTCTGACCCTGGGATCCTCTCTGAGTGTTGAGGGCTGCTAGGAAGAAATGGGGCCCATTGCCCAAATCGAGCATCATGGATAGGAGCAATTAGGGGTGAGGGTCCACTTGCATGTCTGCAATCTTATTGAGTCATGGAGGCATGGTTGGATGGCTCACAGGACTGGGGTGCTCCATGGGTGGACGGAGGCTGAGGGGAAGGCCAGGACGGGGCTCTGGTAGCACAGAGGGACGTGTTGAGCCAGCCTGGAGCTGATGGCTGGGAGCAGAGCAGGCCGATGTAGGCCGCACAGCGCTGGGCATCTGCTGCGGGCACGTGGATGATAGGGAGAATATTTAGAACCAACTGTAATTAAAATTCCTTGAACTTTTCATTCTTAAAGCTCTTGCCATTTCTTTCCAGTCTGGAGATGACAGTTTTCAATTCTGACCTCTGCTCCAAAGCATTTTTGGAAAGTCTGAACAAAAACGATTTCGGTGTCTTTGTGTGAAGTGATTGCCATAAAAGTATTTGTTTGCTGTGACACATTTTTTTGGCAGCCAGCTGTTGAACAGCTTTAAGGCCTCTCTGGAGGTGCCCAGAAGTGCAGTTAGAGTAATGGTTGGAGAAATCAGAGATGGATAACATGCAGGCAGCAGTGAAAGGACTGTGCTGGCCCTCAGGGACCTGCCAGCACTGCAGCCCCTGTGCCCAACTGCTTCAGCCTGGGGGTGAGAATGATGCAGGGGAACAAGACAACCTTGCAATAAAGCAGCTTCGATGTGAAATATAAGTGTGTTTCGGGGCACTTGTGCTCATCACTGCTGCTGCTGATCAATGCCAGCCCGGGTGGGCTGTTGTTCATACAGTTTGGAGCCTGGCAGGAGCTGGAAATAATTACGTGGCATTTCCCACTCTGATCTTGATCTTGCAACACGAGTGTGAAATGAGACCCTTCTCACATCGAAGCATTCCGGATGAGTTTCACTTCACATGCTTTAGGTCTGTGTTCAGAACTAGGTCCAGCTGTGGAAGTTGGGCCGTACTGAACTGTTTCCAGTGGCCATACCTTATGTTAACATGGAGCTGAGTCTTTGTTGGAGCTTTTGGATTAAAAGTCTCCACTCCTGCATATAAGAAATCTACCATCACGGGGCCTTTCAGCTAACACCCTGCTGAATTACAAGAGTAAGAAACGCCTTTATTTATCACCGCCTTTCCCCCCAAGCTGTTTTTATTTAGTCGCATTAAAATGGAATGCATTTGGGCATAAAAGACAACAGCTCCTCTTCTTGGCCTCTTGTTGTACTTTCGCTGTGGCTGGTCAGTGCTTTTATCTGAAGCTTTGCTCCTTCCTGAAGATTTCAGGGAGCGGTGGGTGAGTGAAAACACAAGATTCGTGCTTAGCACTGTGGGATACGGTGACGGCGAAGCTCCGTGCTCTGCTGAGCGACAGACTCGGGGTCTCCCCTCGGGAAGAAGCTCCTCCATGCGCAGGTGTGGCAAGATGGGAGGTGGCCGTCAGCCAATAGCTCAGCGTTTCACCCGGCTCCGAGCTGCATCACGTCACCTTTCTCTCTAAGCGGCACGGAAGGATCGTCGAGCGTCGTTCCCAAAGCAACCGCGAGACGGCTTTACGCGCAGCCCGCGCATCCCTAAGCAGACGGGCTCAGCCCGAGTTTTGATCCCCGAGCCGCCCGGCCGCAGGACGGCTCCAGCCGATGCGGGCGGCGCTCAGCAGGTGGCGCTCTCGAGCCGCGCGGCCCGCACCGGCGCGCCCCTCCCCGCCCGCCCCGCACGTGGCGCGCCCGCTAAAAGCCGCCAGCGGCCCCGCGCCCGCCACTGGCGCCGGCAGCGCCCGCGCGGCCCCGCGCCCGGCGTCCCGCGGCGGAGAGGCGGCGGGCCGGGGGCATGGGGTGCGCGCCGACTTGTTGCGGGAGCTGAGCTGGCTTTTTTTTTTTTTTTCCCCTGGCATTTTTTTTTCCTTTTTTTTTTTTTTTTTCCTCTTTTTTTTTTTTTTTTTTCTCTTTTCCTCCCCCCCCCGGGGAAGTTTTGCTCCTCGGACCGCTGCCGGTTTTCCTCCACGCCCTTCCCTCCTCTTCGCTGCCTGGATTCGTCGCGGTTTCCACCGACCCGCAGCATGGCCAAAGTGGCGGCGGAAAGTTGCGGGACGGCGCCGGCCGAGGACTTGTCCAAGGTGTCGGACGAAGAGCTGCTCCAGTGGAGCAAGGAGGAGCTGATCCGCAGCCTCCGCCGCGCCGAGGCCGAAAAGATGAGCGCGATGCTGGACCACAGCAACCTGATCCGCGAGGTGAACCGCCGCCTCCAGCTGCACCTCGGCGAGATCCGCGGTCTGAAGGTAGCGCTCGGGGCGGGCCGGGCAGCGCCGCTTCGTCACCTGCGTGCCGGGCTGCGCTGCGCCGCGCCGGGCGAAGCGACGCGTCCCCATCGGGAGAACGCGGCCGTAGGCGTGCAGGAGGCCGTGCCCGCTTTGCGCTGCCGCCGTGTAAGGTGACTTAATGCGGGCTGCTCGTCCCCGGGCTGCGGGCTCGGCTGTAGGCTGCCCAGCAGCGTCCCGCAGCCGTATCGCGGTTCCGCTCCGCTCCCAGCGCTGTGCCGCTGTCGGCTGCGGCGCTGCGTCCCTCCTTCGCTTAACTGTCGGCTGGGTGAGAGCCGTAAGATCCCGGCGCTTCCTTCTCCGCTTCTGAAGGCTGGGGAGGCGGTGCGGTTGCTTACAGGTGATCGCCCCGCTGCGACGTGCGGCGGTCTGTTATAGAGCCCGGGTGTTAGCTCAGAGACGGCTGAAAGGCAGCTTCTGTCTTATTGCTTCGAGAAATGAAACTGTCTTAAGAAATTCCTTCTGAAGTTGAAGGGAAGGAGGCACCCAAACGCAGTGTGGGCTTTGCGTTATTACACGTGGGAATAGGGGAAGAGGGTTCCCGATTTGCAGAATAGCTCCAGGCAAGTGAATTGTTGGAAAAGCATCTTTGGTAGCTGTGTGACACAGCTCAGTAGTGTGCAGGGGGAGGCTGCTCTTCTGCCTTCCTGTTCTGCAGAGTATGAGTGTGTCCCTTCTGAGGATATGTGATGTCCTGGACAGGAGACCTCTCAATGGCAGTGCATCAGTGCAAGCAGATGTGACCTTTGTAGTGCAGCTACGTGTTGTGCCATCACGTGGGATTATCTGCCAGGCCAAGATGTGCAGGAAGGAGTGACAAGTTCCCCTTGCAGTGCCTAACTCCCTAAGTGACGTGTGACTTCCACCATTTGTTCAGATGTCTTAGCTGGAATTTCCACAGGGAATTTGGGAGAACGAGGTCTGACACCCTACTGTGGTGCCTGAGCCTCTCTGTCTATGAGAACAAGTAGGGCCCTGAGGAGCAGTGATGCCTGCACTTGGTACATGGGTCCTCCTGCTTCTGCCTGAGCCACGGGATCACTTAAAGTATTTCTCTTCAGCACAGGTTTTTTGAGGCTGCCTTGAGCTTACTTTGAAAGGAAGATCAGACAAATACACACGTCTAGTGTGGCTGCAAAAGCTTCACGCTCTTCAGAAACTGTGCTAAAATGGCCTTTCTGTAAGGTTTGCCTTCTAATGGTTGTGACTAATCTCCACTTCTAATGTCCCACAGAAGAAGGAATGAATATTGAGTTGAGAGAAAGTAAGATATGGCCACAAGCCTGTTTAATAACACTAGGAACATGAAATAATGACAGTATCTTCTTTGGAATGTTATTCTGGTTTAATAGTAGCTTGTACACTTCTGCTTTGGAGGATTTGCTTCAGGCTCTTCCTCACCTAAGGAAGGCTGTGGAGTCACGTACTTGGGTTGGAATGCAAAATCTATGAAGGCATGTGGGTTCATTTCAGAGTGGTTGAGGTCGTGCTGCTAAGCTGATGACTGATAACATTCTCTTATGCAAATCTGGAATGAGATCAAAACTCAAATATCTTACATCTCTAACACGCTCACTTTCGTATGTGACTATGTTCTAAAGAATAGAGAGCATAAGCATTAATAATTAACTGGAATGACAATTTCTGATATACTTTAGTGTATTTAGCAGTACCATGCATGTTAATATTTCTCAAGGGAGTGAGATCCTCATGAGAAAGCTTATGATCTTTGCTTTGTTTGGGAACAGAGCTATTCTGATATTTAGGATAAGCATAAATTAATCACCGGAAACTTTTTTTGCCTGGTCAGAATTGAGCTTTTGGACCCTTGAAAGGTTATAGTCACTTGCTGGGCAGCAGCTCTGTTTGTTTGGAGCATGATGCTGTTGTTGTATGGCAGATCCACACATGCAATTATTTCTGCCTTGCTCGAGTGCTTAAATGATGGGTTTATGGCAGTGCTGTTTGCTGGCTCATATCATGGTGATGATGAACGCTGGTTCTTTTAGACACCTCTCAGTCATGATTATCTTTCTTTTAAAGGATATCAATCAGAAGCTGCAAGAAGATAACCAGGAACTGAGAGACCTGTGCTGCTTTCTGGATGACGACAGGCAGAAAGGCAAGAGGGTGTCCCGTGAGTGGCAGAGACTGGGCAGATACAGTGCTAGTGTTATGCACAAAGAGGTGGCCTTGTACCTGCAGAAGCTGAAAGAATTGGAAGTGAGACAAGAAGAAGTGGTTAAGGAAAACCTGGAGCTGAAGGAATTGTGTGTGTTGTTGGATGAGGAGAAGGGTGGTGGAGCAGGCAGCCGGAGCTCTATTGACAGCCAAATCAGCCTGTGCCAATTAACTGCCACCAGCACTTACATAAGAGATGTTGGTGATGGGAGCAGTACTTCTAGCACGGGAAGCACAGACAGTCCAGATCATCATAAGCATCATCCAAGTACGAGCCCAGAACATCTTCAGAAAGCTCGGGGTGAAGGAAGCCCTGAGCATCAGAAGCACAGGAGTATCAGCCCTGAGCATCTCCAGAAGCCCAGGAGTTCGGGCAGTCCTGATCATCACCTGAAAGGACCGAGTCCAGAACATCAGAAAACCATTGTCAAAGCACCCGAACAACAAAAGCACAGCAGTAGCAGTCCAGAAACTCTCCCAAAGCACGTTTTGAGTAGTAGCCCTGAACACTTTCAAAAGCAGAGGCCTGGCAGTAGCCCTGAGCATCAAAAGCACAGCGGTGGCAGCCCAGATCATCTTCAAAAGCACACGCCTAGTGGAAGTACAGAACATCTCCACAAAGTGAGGGGCACGAGCCCTGAGCACCTCAAAAAACACTATGGAGGGAGCCCAGAGCATCTCAAGCATCTCAGTGCAGGCAGCAGAGAAGGTACCCTCAGGAGGCAAGTGACAGATGACCTGTCCCCTCACCACAGAAGTATATACAATGGAATGAATGGTGGGTCAATAAACTTAGTGGAAAGTCACTGTGAAAATTACTGAGGTGGTTTCAGTTTTATTTTGGCTGGTTATGGAAAAGGAGTATTTTTCTTATGTGAAATGGAAGACAAGAGGTCTGGTGTCAACATTATTCTGGTAGCAAGCAAATTAATTGGTTTATACCTCTTTGTCTGTCCAGTAGCTGTTGGGTGGTTTAAGAAAGCAGGGATGTGAATCTTGAGTGCTTGCCTATAAGGTATAAAGCAATGGCTCTTGCTCTTAATCCTGCTCTGTGGAAGGAGACAGATCCCTAAGTAGGCTTATTTACATCCTTAGGGAGCAGTTGTGTATGTTTCATGTCCTGCCTTTTTTGAGTCATTGCCTTGGAGGTGAATGTCTCCAGTTTTTCTTCCACCTGGAGCCTCGAGGATTATAAAATCTAATGTTTTCTGAAGGAAGGCTTCTTATATCTTTTTTTATAAACTTAGAAAAGAACCCAAATGAAGAGTGAGGCTCAGTATACTTGAATATACAGTACCTTCTAAAACTTTTCCAAGCCTCGACTTTGCATGTGTTTGATTATAACAAGTTAAAAAATCAGGGATGATCTCAGAATTTTGTTGTTTTTTTTTTTTTTGTGGGTGGTGTTATTGCTGCGCTTAATAAAGATAGCCAACAAGCAGGACAGCTTCTAAGAGCTGTGTGTTCTCCCTGATTGCAATTAACTAAAGATAGGCACAGTGTCAGTATTTGGGAAGACAAGCAGTTACGACAGCATTTAAATGAATGAAATAGAGCAAATGAAATGATGAAAAGAAAATTGAAACATCCTCCTGTGCTGCTGGAGTAACATTTTATAGGCTTGGTGCAATTTCTGTAGTCTGCTCTATTTTCTTTGTGCTTAAAGATGTTTTCATAAAGGAAATCAGCACCTTGTAAACTCGAAAACCTACTTCTTGGATGTTTACACATCTGAAGTCAAGTTCTGAAGTGAGGATTTTGCCTTAATACATTGTCTTGGATGGAGTTCACGTATTTCTGTCTTATAAGCAGCTGGGAGGAGTTATGTTGGTGGAAGTGAATGCTTGTTGGATCTGCTTGAGAGATGGAGTGAGCTCTGTGCTGGGTGCTGTTTCTCTCTCACTCCTGTCCATTTATCTGTGATGGTTATCTTTACTGAAGGCATTCTGTAAGTTAACCTGCTCTGTAGGGACAAATCCAGATTACTTACAGTGAGATGGATATACTTGACAGGGCTGACAAACCCCAGAGTGGTAAGTATGAGAGACTTCTCATTAATTTTTTAAACGTTTTAAAGTGATTAGCACGAAGAATGCTTGACAATTTTGTAAAGATGTGTAATGCATACATTAGGAAAGTTGATCTTATGAAACAGCCTTTTAAATACTGTGTTTCTTTCATCATTCATTCCTGTTTAAAATGAGTGTGTTGACTTGGCTGTAAGGGTGAACTACGGAACCCCAAAGGTGCCTTTTTCTTACTGATGTTCATCAATGTGGTCACTGGTAAAGCAGAAAAATGATGTAAGGTTTGAAGTATTTATTTTTTAAAACTCATTCACAGACAAATAGATGGTTTTGTGCTCCCAGCATGGTGGGCTTTTTGATGGTATTTGTTTTGTCCAAATGGTCATGCTGAGAGCTCAGCATTGTTACTAATAGGAAAGTGGTTGTTGTGTTAAACCTGTGATGACTGGTGTCCTTTATGTGGTGTATTGCCATGATCTATAGCTTGGCCTTGAGCCTCAAGCCATGAGGAGCTGGAGATGGCAGCTGCCCATCTAGGAGTTCTGTTTACTGACTTTAATCAGAGTTTTGCCTGTCCTGCACTTCATATAATCAGTTTTGCAGAGGACTTGGCTCACCAGTAAGTTGTCAGATGACTCCTCTTTCATATTTATGTAACTTGATGTTAGCTGGGAGGCTTACTTCTGACACTGGTTTGGCCTCGGTCTCACTTCAGTCAGTGGTTATGTGTGACAGCTTTGCTGCGAGGGACTTGCCTTAAGCTTCAGGGAGGTACTTGGTCTGCACATCTGGGCTGAGTTGTGGCTTTTGGTTGTGTCTGCTGCTGTTAATGTGGGTAAGGGCAAGTAATATGGCAGTGGTAAAAGCACTGGCTGTTATTTTTTTGTTGTCGTTGCAAAAGTAATCACAAGTAAGAAGTAAATCACAATTTTGCACACTTTGTGTGCAACCCTGTATTTTGCATCTGCTGTAAGGGATGGTGAGAGTGTGGAAAATATGGGTTGGACATTCTGATGAACAATATAAAAGGATGCTGCTTTGGGTTCTTACCTCCAAATCACGTAGTATGTATAATGTGTCAGCTTCAACCAAAATGATTTATTACAACTTGGAGTATAGGAGGGCTGTGATGTCACATCTGTTCAATTATTTTGCAGGTCACTTCTGATCTTTTTGTGGGGCTCACCTACTGGCAGCAAGGGAGAATGAAGTGTTTGTGATCCTAAATGGTGAATGCTGACATCTTCTGACTTACTGATGAATGTGTAAAATAAATACTCAGAATTAGCTGTCTCAGTAGAGGACTGACCTGTCTCTGCTGGTCTTCATTCCAAACCACATTTGAGAGGAGAAAATATTCCTCTGCATGTTGGATCTTGTTCTGCAAAGTACTGTTGTCTATCTGAAATTGCTGTTCCTACCTGAAAAGCATGCATAGAAACAGCCTGGCTATTTCTGCTGGATCAGGAGCTTCTGTATGTCACTGACAGCTCCTGCTGACCCTGAGTTGTGGTCTTGTTAGTGCCTAGGTGACCACAGGGAAGCAATGTGTTCAGTCAGGTACAGTTCTTTAAACAGAACTTTTCCTGTATATAAACACGAGGGGAATATGGAGTTGGTCTTTGCTAGTTTTATCAAACTCTTAAGCTACAGTTAAATCAATTCCAGTGGTATCAGAAACGTGATACGTATCAGACTTATAAATCAGTTTTAGTTATTGCACAGTGCCTTACACTCATTAACCATTTTGGCCTCATGTTTTGAGCTGTTGTGTGGCACACAGGAAGCTGCTGCAGGTCAGTAGCATCTTTGGTCCTTAGAAACAGCTGAAGGAGCAGAGAATGAGGCGATAATGTTTATTTTCATAATTCTTCTCACTTTCTATTCTCAAAAGTTTGATCTTGTTATTTTTTTTCTTAATCCACAAAACATGAAAACACTTGAGAAGCTTTATATAAGAGTGCATGTGTATATATGTAAAATTTCTCCAGTATTCTACATTTATTTCTGAAATGTGCATCCTCATTTCTTAGAGTGACAGAGACGAGGTCTGAAAGCGATGTTTTCAATCAACAAACATCAAGGCAAACTTACGTATCTTGTTTTTCAAGGCTTTAACCAAATGAACTTGATGATAAAACTGACTCTCAGATGCTCTGGTTAATGAGCACAGAGGTATTTGGAACAGACACTGAGTTTGGAAGAGAAAATGCCAGTGGTATTAAATACATGAAATCAGATTGTACCAATGCTGTAGCATAACACGTAATAGTCTTTAACTGACACAAATACCTGGGGTGGAAGTGCCTCTATAGAAATTCATGTCTTTGGCATTTGCAATCTAAGTGGTGGTGTAGCAATTTATTGTCAACTTTCTGTTTTAAGAATTGCTTTGTTTTACCCCAGGCTTTGACTTCTGTGTGCAAAGAAAATATCAGAAGGCTTCCGTGTGCGCTTTTTGCTTCCTGCTGAGGTTATTACAGAGGAGCAGTAAAACTGCTGACTAACACTGCATACTGCTGGAGGTGTGAGGGCTCTTGTGGAGCAAATGCAGCAGCACCTCAGTTGAATAAGAGTATTTGTAAGTTAAGCTCAGCTTCAATCTTGAACCATTCCTGCTGTAAATGTGCTTCTTGGGAGGGGAACGCAGTAAGAAAACATCTTCATTTTGCTTCTCTAAGTAAAAAGAGAAAATTACAGTATCTCTTCAGAGAGAGAAACCTTGCAGTAACATCACTGAAACAAATGATAGCCTTTCCATGGAAACAGCTCACATTGTGCTGGCCAAACAGAGGAATGATGTCACTTTTGCTCGCGTTCTTTTCTTGCAGTTGAAATGGAAGTGATTTTCCTATCCAGAATGACAGTGTACAGCACAGCATGTGGAACTTGAGCTTTCCCAGTGGCACCCATTCTGGTACAGCTGCTATTTGAAGCCTGATACAGCGTTGCTTGCTCTTGAGAGCAAACTGATGTGTAAGCCAAGGCTGCAGGATTGGTGGAATCTTTTTTTTGTTTGTCAGTATGAATTAATCTAGTGCTTATTTTGGGCATTTATTTTAAGTGTAGAGCTCTGAATCTTTTGTGTCAATGGGAGTCTGTCAGTTGAATTCCATAGGTTTCACATCAGATTTGTAAATCAGTGTTAGTTCTTGTATGCTGTAAGAGAATATGCATGTATGTGTTTAGAGCATGCTGTTTTCATTACCAAACTCATTTTTGTGAAGCTTTTTTTTTTTTCAGGTTGAAAATGTGACTTGTAATACCAACAGTAGTAACTGACCAGACTAGGGCTGACTGCAGAAGTTCATTTCTGTCTCTGTCTGTTTGATGCTAGATGGGCACATGAAGTCATCACATAGGGGTTTTACATTCCTTCTTGGATGTCATATCTTGCAAAACAGATGACTTTTGCACTAAGGGCTTGCTCCTGGAGGCAGTGATCCTGTCACTGTGAATCCCGAGGTATTTTCCTCTGCATCAGCAGGAGAATCATCAGGAGCTTGGGGAGCAGTTAGTGCTGTCTGCCTGAACTACATGGGCAGACTTCATTCTGTTTGTTAGTGCCAGAATGGAGAATCTTCACATTGAAGCCCTAAGTTCCTGCTTGGGGGCAGGACCTCATCTAACATAGACCCATGCATGGCTTTCTGAGGTACTGTGCTCTGGTTTTGTTGTAGTAAAATATATTTTTAAAAATACTGCTCTGATTACATTGTGAAATCCTTTAATCTCTGGCAGCTCTAATGTAGAGTTTGACTATTATAATAATTCTTAGTGTTTGTTCAGGTACTTCAGCCTCATAGGATATACTGTGTGTGTAATTAAAGGCAATTCTGCTTTGTTTTTTTTTTTGCTCTGCTATTTGTAAATTGAATGTTTACTTTTGAGATATATTAAATTTAGTTTGCTAGTGATGGAGAGTTGTTGTTGCAGGCTGTGTAGGTGTTGGGGCTGCCTGGGTTAATAACTAGAGGGCAGAGCATAGCAGCCAGAATAGTGTGGGGTTTGGCTTCGTGCTGCCAGTGACATTCTATGCATGGACATATGGGGCATCCATGGTGAGGATGTATTTATTAGTTAGAATCTATTTAATGATCTTGATACAAATCGTGCCTGCTTATTGAATATCTGGCAAGTGGGCTCCATTCAGAGAGTCAGGTAGGGCTGCAATGCTCAGTTCTGAATTTTGTTCCTCAATGCAGAAAGAAGTGTATCTTAATCTAGGACAGCCATGCTGGTAAAGGGTTTCCATCTGAACTACGTGGTGGCTGTGGGAGGACTGGTGTTACAGCATCCCTCTTGAAGCTGTGGAAGAGTTCACTCTGTAACCCTCAGTGTTGTTGTCTGTCCAAAGACAACAGTGATATCCCTTAATAAAGAAAAAGAGCATTGTGCTGAGAAATCTGGAGAAATGACTGAGCTTCCTATCAAAGCACAACTGAACTCTTCAGCAGCAGTGGCAGATCTATCCAGGCTCTGTGAAATGATGTGAAGCCCAGCAGAGGTCAAGGCCTGGAGAAGCATCACGTGTTCCTGTGGGTAACACAGAGCAAAAGATAACATGTAAAGACATGGTAATTAGTGTTGGGGGAAGAGATGGATTTGTCTGGTTTGAGACAAACATCTGCTTCTAAGTAGCATGAACTGTGAATGGGCTTCGCTCAGGTGTTTTGTTCCATTGCTGTTTTTTGTTTGTCATCATCTAAAACAGCCAGCCCTGATTCCTGCTGGGGGAAAGAGTAGGATAAAATGCTGATTGCCCCAGCGGGCTGATCCCTTATAGCAATTTCTCATTTTCCTTTTACAAGAGATACAATTTTTTTTCTTCTGTGTAATCACTTTCCAACTGTGGCTTGTGATATTGCTCAAGAACTTAAGAATTTGGCTTTCACCTTTTATTGCAAACCTCAAGTAATGTGAAAGGTCTTAATATTGTCCTTTTGATTCCTTTAGGAATGCACATTAAAAAATCTCCTGTAACATGAGGAATAAACAGTTGAGAAATTGAAAGGTGTGTTTAAATAGACAAGGAGGATGAATTCAGCCTTCTCTCTTTTCCTTCCTTGTTTTGTTTCAGGTTCTCTTGAAGTGGTTCTCTTATTTTGGGACTTAAAGTGTCAGAAAATAAGAATAAGGAAAGACTAATGCAGAGGAGGTGTTGAATAGTAGGACTAAAAGACAGTGAGATACATTGGTCATAACAGTAAGTTGGGTCTGAGGAAATGAATTATACAAGTATAAAAAGGGGGGAAGCCTATATAATAAAGTATCTTGAATCAGACATGGAAATACAAGAAATCCCATGCCATGATGATACCAGTCTGTGCACATTTAGTATGTTTGTAAGTCTTTTGAGTGTTTTTAATTCTGCAGGATACACAGAAGTGCTGGGATTGTGGTTTGAGATCTGCGCGTGAGCATTGAGGGATACACGGCATGAAAGTGTTTGCAGATCTATTGCCTCTAAATGGGACAGCCTACCTCAAGGTAGCAGCTGTTCTACAAGATGAACAGTTAGGTGAAGCCTGTGAATAACAAGTAGCCTTGGTTCAGCTTGTTGGTTTTGCTGTAAAACTTGTGGCTTATTTGCATTGCCTCTGTATGTTCTTGGTGAGAGGAGGGAGCCAGCATTTAAGCACTTGGATGCTTTTTTAACCCTTTATTTTTCCTTGACATCATTTGGTGAAGTTCACTGTGAGTTACTATGGCTGTTATGTAAAGATATTTCTTTCCCCTCTGTAACCTGAAGAGGTTCATTATGCTGATTTGAGAAAGTTCCTAACTTTTTTTTAAAAAAAGGGGGTTATTTGTTTTGACCCAATACAGTAGCACCAAAGCTCTGCTGTGAGTAACAGCTGTAAGATTGCAGTGAGCCAGGTGGTAAGCAACAGTATTCAAAGTTCTCTTTTTTTTTTTTTTTTGGTACCTTCTCAAGGCTACCCAAATTGCTCCATCACTTCCACGCCTGTCAAATCTAACATCTCTGATCAGATCAGTAGTAGGACGCTGCTTTTGAGTGTTTGGCCTCAAAGCTCACTCACTGTGTTTGTGTCACTGCATCTCTTTATCTTTGTGTGAATAGTGAAAATCTGCATTGATAACACTTCCTGTAGGAGTCTGGAATAGGAATTTGTACCTTGGATTTGGAGCGGGGGGGAAAAAATGCTTTTCTGGAACTTGCAGAACTGATTCATCACTATGCAGCTCACATCTACGTGAGGTTCAGATAAGCCTGGAGAACAGCATTGATTGGTGACCCACATCCCCTCTTGGTTTCTGAGTTTATTTTGGTTTTGCAGTGGATGAAACCTAGTAATGTTAAAAATCCATCTTAAGATTTTTGTGGTCAGAAAACATCACTGATAACAGTAGGAAGGATAATATAGGAAGAAAGGAGGAAAAAACTAGCAGCCAAAATAATTCATCTAAAGGCAGCCAAATACATCAAGCAGGACCATATGGATGCTGTGAAGTAGGACCTGAAAACTGGTTTAGATCCTTTGAAGCATGTGAATGCTTCACTCCTTGTTGGACACATGACTTATACTGAGATGGGATGCCCACAGAGAAGCAAGATGCTTAAAGAGCCATGCCTCTGCAGTGCTCTGGATGGAGTCAGTGGCCTCTTGTAGCTTGCCTTGCTTCCTTGTGTCTGTTTTAAGATTTTTCTAACTTGAATTTTGAATTTTAGCTTTTTTCAATATCATTAAGTCCATAACCAAAACCTAAAAGCAAAGCATTCCAACAGTGGTTTTTTTTCCCTAACCAGATTTCCAACCACCAAGACCAAAGGCTCTGCAGTCTTAAACAGCAGAAGATAGCAGAATCAATGTCTCCTCCAGGTACAGGTGCTAAGAACTTTCTGATTTTCTTATTGGAACTTGATATTTGATCTATGCTCCAGTTGGTAATGCTAAATCTTTCATGTTGACTGCTTGCTACTATAGCAGATGTGAATATTTTGGGGAGTTAGGAGGACAAAAAAGCATCCTGAGCATATTAAATTAAGTTCTGTTCAGCAATTGAATATTGCAACTTGCCTATCTTTACATCGTTTATAGAAGTAATAGGATGGAAAGAGTTGTTATCTTTTAGTGTATGCTACAAGTTGAACTCCGCTGATTAAAATGGTTGGTTGGCTGGACCGCCTGGCAGCATGGAAGTGATTGATCAGACTTTCAGAAGCATGGATCACAGTTCTGTCCTCAAGCACTTCATCGTGGTGTAGAGGAGCTCCTTGTATTGCTCACACCACTGCAGTTGCATCCAGCTGTAGACTGAAGGAGTGCAGCAGCGGTCTAAAAGAGATGTAGCTCAGAAGGACTTGTTTTGTCCTTTTTCATTATTGCTCTCCAGTAACCTAAATTAAACAGGGCACTGTAGTTATGAGACAAGTCAGTGCTTATCAGCTGTGGGCTGTGTGGGCACTGAAGCTCGGAAGCAGTTCCCTGGAACAACATATTCTATTCCAGCTCTGTTGCCTGATGGTGTTTCTGTTTAAACATTCTTAACTAAAGAGAATATTCTAATACCAGGATGGGTGTTTGAAAGATATCGGTGTAGGATATTTGAATGAGAAATAGGTTTTATTTTGCTTTCAAAGCCAAATAACTTTAGGATTTACCAGTATTGAAAAAAATCTATACTTCTAATGTAGTGTCTTGTGGTTCTGTCTGTTTTATTTGATAGGGGTGCACTTAGCAGATGTATTTTTTTCAGTAAATTCACATTAGGAGCCCACCCTACATGTTATGCCCTAATGTGAAGTTCTGAGTATTTGCTGTCTTAGTTACTGGAGAAACAAGCTGTTGACCAGATGCAGTCAGGAGCCTTGTTCTCTGATTTAACGTTTTTGAGTGCTTAATTGCCCCTGAGTTTTGTTAAATTTTAATTGATTGATCTTGCAGTGCTGCCCAGAATTCCATCATGATGCAATAAGCTCTTGAACCTCATGGGAAAAGGTTTGTTATAGAAGGTGAAAGTGATGAGACTTTCACTATCTGGAATGAGAAAAGTTCGGTTAGTGCTGGTATCCTGTTTGTTAGGAAATGCTGTTTCCCAAGGAGCCAGGAGCATCTTAATTTTAACCACTTTGGTCTCACAGTGCCTGTTTTCACCCATCAGTGCAGTTAGTGTTCATGTGCCTCAGCAGTGTGAGTGGCTGTGCTTGGTAGGTGAGGAACAAAGCAGCCAGCTGGCTGCAGGATCTAGCAGCATGGCTGTTGGTAGAACTTGGTAGAAGAGCAGTTGGATCCTGTGAGCAAAACTCAGGCTTTCAGAGCTTTGTTCCTCCTGGGTTTTCCATTTCTTCACTCATTCAATTCTGCAGCTCTTCAGAGGCTGGGCATGATCAGAGTTGTAAAAACCAGTACCTCCAGGATGAAATATTTCACCAGTGGTGAAATAAAGTCTTGCTTTGAATGAGAGGAAGGACTGTAAGGGTTTGGCTGCCTGGAGGGATCTCTGCCTCAGAGTCTGGTCTTGAAGCTGATGCTTGCAGAGAGCTGTGGATGTGATGTTAACTTGAGTGAACTCTTACACCTGTTGGTAGCGCCTGGATTTTGTTCAGCACTTATCAGTAGATCTCAAAGCAGTTTACCAAGGAAACAAATACTGTGATGGCCGTCTTATGCATGGAGGAACAATGGGCTGAACAAATGACAAGACAGCTCCTAGCTATATCTACGGCCCAGATTTCCTGCATTTTAGCTACTGATTACTTCATTGCATCATACCTCTCTTCTAACAGCTTTTTTCTTAGCCTGTTTTGAATGTGGGGCAAAAACTGGGGCTGAGGTTACTCACATGCCTAAAAAACACCTTTGTGAACAATTAGCTTGCTACAAATGCTTTCAATGTGTTTCCTTTCAAAATCAAGTTTTAAGGCAATCTGTTTCCTTCCTTTCTGAATGTCATGACTTAAGCTAACCAGGCCAGTGGGGTTCAAAGCTATTTTTAATTTTTGTGTCTGCAGCAAGCATAGTGAATGCATCTTTTGCATGTAAAGGTGTGCTTGAGAACACTTCTTAAGCAGTTACCAAACTGACTTAAAGTGGAGTGCTGTGATAGCTTTACTAAAGAAAATTACATTTTTCTGTCTTGTTTCTAACACTGCAGAATAGCTGTAATTGTCTTTGGGAAATGGAAATGCTGTCTGAAGCTGAGATGTGGTCAGCTATCAGTTGGGGGTTGTACTAAGCTGGGACCATCAAAAGGGGTATTCATCTTTCATCAGAATGAAATCTTGAAAAGAAAGCTCTTACTCTTCAAAACAGATATGTAAGAAATCAGAATATAGTAATGTATCAAGATAGTCATTGGACCCCTAGTGTCAATCCAGAGTGTGGCATCCAGACGTGGATGTGGCAGGGAATGGGGGAAGTGCTGCTTAGGTCTGAATGTCTGTGGCAGGACTCATAGTATGAGCACCTGTGACATGGCACAAGTGGGAGATGGGCTCCTGGTGACATGGAGCCCTCTGAGAGTTTTGA
Source organism: Phasianus colchicus (assembly GCF_987193195.1). NCBI lineage: Eukaryota > Metazoa > Chordata > Aves > Galliformes > Phasianidae > Phasianus > Phasianus colchicus. The sequence goes on along the minus strand of NC_143437.1, from coordinate 2,540,627 downwards.
CTGAGCGCCCTTTCCTTTCCATCTACTCCTTTCCAGCAGGCAGGTGGTGGCTGCTGATAGCTACCAAATGCTGTGGGTAGCACAAAAGCAACGTGCAGGAGCTGTGTGTTGGAGGGAAGGTTGCATGAAGGCTCTTGCTGCCTACCAAAAGGTGGTGATTCGCTGTGCAGTGTCACTGCTAGGCAGTCATTTCTAAAAATTGTGAATGGCACCAACTGGAATCCAGTCCAGAGCCTTAAAGCTCTGTAGTAATGTACGCTCACTGGGGAAGCAGGCTTTGACATTCAAAAATGACAGCCTGAAGGGTTCCATTCTCTGATAAGTGATGACATTGCAAAGCCACGATTCTTGCTTTCTACTTTCATAACTACTTCAATTACAGCAGCTTCCTGCCATGCTAAGTATTGAGGTTTTTAATGTGGCTGTGGTCTGAGTGCAATTTAATGTTTGAAACTTATCCAGGGATTAAAGTAACGTTGATCCTGTTACTATTTTAATCTCTCTTATAAACTAGAGCGAGCGTCAAATTGTGTGTTCTGAGTGTGATTTAGCAACCTGTTAGTCTCCTAATTATCCTCTTCTTAATTAGATTGGTCTGATTATTTGGTGCTTGATATAAGTGCATATTCTTAAGTTCTCAGAGCATTAGCTTTTGGGAAAAACTTTATTGCTTTTCTATTAAGAAGTATCTTGTCTCCCCTGCTGAAGTATGGGAACATGTGGTGCTGCTTCTGATGTGGCACTTGTCTGAATATCTTTCCTTGTAAAAGCCTTCTGCAGAGCCATGTAGTCTTCTCCTGTAAGAACATTCCTATGGTATCTTATCAGTTATGTAAAATTATCATAGCTTTGTCATTTTAAACTTTTCCTGGATATTGGTTAGGAAATGAAACTCTGAACCCCTGAATAAGGTAAAATTACCAGTAAGTAGTTAAAGTGATGTCAAGAGACTAGAAAAAAATCTAATATAGTAATAATTGTCTAAAAAATAAAGTAGTTTCTCAGAACAACTCCCAGATATTTGAAAGTGGGAAAAATGTCAAGGTACAATCTCAGTTATTTTACTTCTGAGCTGAAACCCTGGGGATACCACTGGCACTTGGATGTTCTGGACACTGCATTAGAGGACAAGTGGCTGCATCCAAGGTGAAATAGCTTTAAACTGGAAGAGGGTAGGTTTAGACTAGATATCAGGAAGAAATCCCTTACTGTGAGGGTGGTGAGACACTGACCAGGCTGCCCAGTGAGGTTGTGAATGTCCCCTCTCTGGAAGCATTCAAGGGTAGGTTGGATGGGGCTGTGAGCAATCTGTTCTAGAGGGAAGCATCCCTGCCTATAGCAGGAGATTGGAACTAGATGATCCTAAAGGTTCCTTTCAACCCAACCCATTCTGTGATCTTGTTTTGTGTTCAGTCAAGTGAACATGCTTTCCAAATGACCACAAGTCACAAGCATGCATTAAAAGCTGCAAAATAGCAACACGTTTATCTGTGTACCATGAAGAGATGCTGAATTCGGTTTCTGGGACTGAAGACCATGGCGTGGCTGGGAAAGTTGCAGAGTGACAGAAGAACCAGAATACCTGTGTGTGTGTCCAAGCTATTATCCAGAGTGAGAGAAAGTTAGCAGGAGGAGAACTGTGCTGCCCTACTGCTTTCCAGCAGCAGTGTTATCCAGAAGCCTGCAGCTCGAGTGCGTATAGAGATGGAACTGGGCAGGCTTAGGAACACAAACATCAGTGGATATCCTGGCATGCCTTCCAGGAACATGGACAGGCCAATGAGTGGCTGCTGCTTGGGGTGAGCAAGTGCTTGCATGCTTTGTGTTCTTATGTACTGCTATAGCACAGCACATGTGTGTGCAGCTGTGGGACTGAAACCTTGCTGCTTCCGAGAACAAAGTGACTCACCATGCTGTCATGTTGGAGATACTGATCTAGGTAATGAAATCAGGGCTTGGAATGCTTTTGTTTATGCAAGTGACTGACTTTATACACTTGCACATTCCCACTGAGTTCATAGGCTTGTAGAAGCTTTCTTTGTTTCATCTTCACGTGGTGTCATGAAAATAGGAGCTGAGCCTTAGAAATGGATTCCGGGGGAAGCAGGCAGAAATCCCTTTTTGCCCATAATACAAAGGAAATCCTGCAACTTCTCTTACAAGAAGCTCTGTCTGCTTTCAGAAAGATTGGTGGCATAGAGCTCTCCATCCAAGTTTGAAGGCAGGCAGATAACAGCCATGGCCTTTCCTGCTGTCCCTGGGGTGCTGAGTTGCAACCTGGTGAGCACATACAGTGAAGTTGTTCAGAAGAGAGCACGTAGTTTCTGGTTGTTGATTTGTCTGTGTGTGTGTTGAGGAAAAAGGAATCTAGATGAGGTTAGATTGAGTTGTAGTAAAGAGCGCAGAGGTTGCAAAGTGAAGGACTGAAGAAAGGAGAATGTTGTGATCAAGTTACCTAAAGTTGGCTTCTGCAGCTGTGCTTTTTGATGAGTTTGCACTGTTTTCTAACTGCATCCCTGCTTCCAGAAAATGGAAGTGCAGGAAAGAAGGATCAGATTATAAGAGCAACCAGAGCTCCAGTGTTTCCAAACTTGAGATAGTAGGAAATGATGTAGGTAGTGGCCAATCATATATCACTACTTGTGGATGGTAAATGTACCAACCAAAGGGTTTTCTTTCTGACTATGTAGCTTTTTTTGTCAGTTGCAGATACGGAGTTGATATCCTGCCCCCCTTATCCTGCTATCAGATAAAAACCAGATGTGTTGCAGCATCCTCCTGCTGTGCTATAGCTGCCATCATGGTAGCACTAATGCTGCCAGGCTCACAGTGGGCACTCAGGACTTTATTTCCATGGTACCTCTGAGCTGTCCTGTTTTGGTGTCTCAAATTTAATGGTGCTTACTGCAAATCTGCTGTAATGCCTGACAGTGGAGAAGTGTGACTGGGGCTTGTTTGGTAATCCTGGCAGTTGGTACCGTAGAAATGTGAGTCTCTTATATATACCCTCTATTTCTCTACTGAAGCTTTCTGTACAGCAGGACTCTTCTGCATACTGGACAGCAGGGGTCTTTCATTATTAACTTCTTTAACCACTGCTGTTGTGCCATCTGTGAGAAGTTTGTGTCAGCTGAAATACTCTGAATCTGAGCTTTCCTCTTGAAAAAGGAGAAAAAATATTTTCTGTCTACTTTTAACCAATTAATTTTAATTTCTAAAAGCCATTCCTTTGATTATTAGTGCTGCTGAAAAAGCAATTATGTTAGAACAACAAAAGTCTTAACAAGTATGGAGAAACCAGCACTGTCAAGTTTTTATCACTTTTACAGGGCAGACATCCTCTTGTTGCCTTTTTATAAACACTGTATGCTATCTGCAGGCACAAGTGAGGTGATCCAATTGCTTGGATACTCAGTTTTGCTATTAAACAACTAAGTACTACTTTTAATAACTTGTTACTACAACTGTATGTACTCTTTATCAGCTGTCTCTCTTCAAAGTGCAAAATCCTGTACTTCTGCTTTAAGCTGGTTGGATTTGACTGATGGTTCAAACACAAAATAGGACAGATTCAGCAATATGGCAAAGAGGTCAGCTCCAGCAGTACGTAAGGATCTAATAAAGATTTTCAGTGGAAGATCCTGATGGCTTTCACTGTGTTGTTCCTTCACCATTGTAGAGCTGCTTAAAAGCTTAGAGATGTGCATGTAAGCATGATCAGAGCAGTCCATCAGGCAGGGCGCAATGCACAGTAGTCTGAAGTGTGAAAAACAAACAGAAAAAGAGCTCAGTAGATCTGTTTGGTTGCAGTCTTAATGTATTGAGTGTGCTTTTTGCAGTTGTGTAGCCTTGAGTCTTTAGGCCTGGATCGTGGTCATTTCTGAACTGCTCTAACCTGGTATGCTGAAGTGGTTCTATTGACCTCTGTGAGCTTTTCTGCATTTTCCTTGTATGTACAGTGGCAGCATTTGCTCATCTGAGGACTGTCTTTTAAAGGGCAAAGGATTCTTCATTAAACTGGAAGAAATCATGTGCTTCAGGGAGCTTATACACGCCTAAAGTTCAGAGCATATTGATAGGTAAGCATTAATTAAATCTTGGTTTGGAAACTCTGCTTTGGGCATTTCAAAAGAGCTTATGTAGATCAAGTAGGTAACATTGACCAGAATCCCCCAAACGAGGGAGGCTCTGGGATCGTGGGTTCCCTTCCCACACCTCCAACCCAGTTGTAGCTGCTGTGAGCCCTGCCTGTCCCATGCATCCAAAGCTGATGTTATTTGTGTGGTTTCAGCAGTGCTGTGCCTGTTCCCATGAAGGCTGACTCTCACCTGTACCAGCACTGATGTGTAAAACTGTAATTTGGCTAAAAAGATGACTGTCCTAAAAAAAAAAAAAAATCTTACTTATCCTTGGTTTATTTTTGGTAGTGTTGAGGTGTTATGCAGAACGAAATGGGCTGGAGGTGTTCCTCTGGTTAGTACTTGTCTAGCAGCTATTTAAATGACATGGTGCAGTCTTCATTAATGGCAGTGTGATGATCTCCTATGTGCCTGTGCCTTAGTACTTGGGAACAAATGAAAGAAACACATTAATGAATGAGGGAAGAAACTGCTGGTCCTTTAAGTGTATCCTTACACAGCAGTATTTATTTAGGGACCTCCAGTTTCATTTAACATCAAATTGAAAATATTCGCCCAACTGCATAAATATGATAATATGTATACAGATGGATAGCTGTGTCAGATTAATTACAATGAAAGCAATAGATTATTTTCATTGACAAATGCTGGAGTGCCTTCCTTGATAATCATGTAATTATATATTGCATAGATGCAAAACCCATGTTAAGCTGCCATATACATACTGTTTAAAACTTTTGCTATCTCACAGCAGGATCTTGATGTGTTTGCTGCTAATTGTATCTCCAGGTGTCATGTGGCCTGGCTTTGCAGGGAAATAAGTATCTATGGGCTGTACATATCCCCCCTTATTTCCATTCTAATGTAGGGGTAGGATGTGAAGCATGTTTTAGGGAATTCTAAATCTGTCTTTCAAAGGGTAGGTCAAGCAGAAGAAGGTACAGAGGATATTAGCAGGTTATATGGAAGCTATTCAGTTATACAGGCTGAGATTCAACAAATAGAAGAAAAAGTAGAATTATTACATGTACGTTGCCAAGCTGTTAGTGTATTGAGTGCAGGAATTAGGTCTGCTCTGTGCAAAAGAACGAGTATAAGGAGCTCTTTGAGACATCCTTGCTGACTGCAAGGCTTTATCTAATGCTTCAGAAGAATAACTGTATGTGAGTAGCACTTGAGCTGTTGTGTCACGAACTTTGATTACATTTGTGGGGTTTGGAATGATGCTTTGTCTACTTGCTTTTGACACAGGTGACTGCAAAAGGCCAGCAGTGTTTGCTTAGGAAATAACAATACATTGATGTTCTTGAATAAATACAGATTGTGCTCGACAGTATACTGGAAGTCACAATTGCTGTGGATGTGGTTTGGAGCTTTTTCCCTCTTAAGTCAAGGAATTCCACCAGTATTTCAGTGCTTTTCAGGAAAGCAGGACTACATGGGGAACTGCAGTGGGAATTGTGAAAGTTGTGGGAAAAGAGAACTGTAGGATTGTGTGGCCTTTTTGTGTGGTTTTCCTGTGTTGTTAGTCTTCTTACACCTTTAGATGAGGCTGAAGTCCATGTGTAGTCTCCCCTTGGCTCCTGTTCCTGCCCAGCTGGCTGTGAGTAGATGGGTAGAAAGCCAAATGATCCTGGGTTCTATCAGGCAGTGTGGGTAAAAGGAAAAGCAAACAGAAAGCTGTGGTGGGTGAAAAGCCTCCAAACTCCATATAGACGAGAAAAGTATTTCTGAGTTTATCAAAGGACTTTTCTTTGTAAAACTTCTGCCTGATATATTAAGAAAAAAAAAAATGAAAAAGCCAAGGGATTTACTGTTTTCCACAGGAACATGTGGTGTTCTTGATGTTCTTTTGCCAAAAACTTTGCTTCCTGCAGTAATTAAAGTCTGAGAAATCATACTGAAATGCTTATAGTGAAGAAAACAGGTGGGGTTGGAAGGAAGGCTTAGCACAGTCAGACGTGTAATATTTCCTTTAGGGCACAAGCAGGGATTGTGCCAGAAGAGAACGGCCAGCAAACTGGGGAGGAGGGACAGAAATTTGAGAAAATGCTGAAATGGCTTTTATTTTGTTTTTAGTAGGAAGGAGAAAGGAAATTGATTGTACTCAGTTTCTTCTCTTCTTGTAGAAGTAATTGCCATTGATCTCCAGAGGAAGAGCATGTAGCTACATTGTAGGCCTGTCATTCAGTTCTTTTCCATTGCTAATTGACTACCTTAGTTCCTTCCTTTATTTTAGGCAACCACCAAAAGCAACCAGCCAGACAGCGTGCAGCAAATAAGCAAACAGAAGCTTGACTGAGTGGAAACTAACTCTTCAATCCTTAATGTGATTGTTCTGCCAGAGCCTTTGGGACTGGGAGGAGATTTTTTCCTTCAACTCCAGTCCTCAAACTGTCCTCAGATTCACCGAGGAGTTCAGTATTTGAGAAGGTGAAGTTGTTTTCTAAAAGTCCAGTAGATAGATGAAGCTGAGGCTGTGATTTACTTTGAGCTCTGAGAAATATAATGTGAAAAACCTATTTGGGTTCTGCAAGCTGGACAGAGACTGCAGTCAGTTCAATAAAGGCACTGCTAAATTTACCATGATGAAGTGCTGCCTCATGCATGAAATAGCTGCTGTGGTCTTGTGCTGGTGATTTGATGATTTATCACCTTTAAAACTGTAGAAACAACATGCAGAGTTTGTTTTCAGTGGATTATTCATGTTATCACTTGTTTGCGCCCCTTGGAATCTTATATGATTGATAAACATTTCAAACAAGCAAAAGCCCTTGAAAAATAAATGTGGAGATCTTAAAATTGTGCTTTTCACACAAAAAATGCCCCTCTGTGGCACAGGGCTTAGGGGCTTCTCCTGCTGCACAGAGACTTGGGTTTGATGCTGGCACTGGGTGGGAGGTTGGAAATAACTGTGCTGGTTCCTTAAGCTCAGAGCTCTGTAAATGTGTGCAGCTCATCCACACTGAATGTCTCATCTCAGTAGTTTTGACTGTGTAAAAGGAGCTGACAGTGTACATTGGAGATCCTGTAGGTGACTGGTGCATATGGAGTCTTGGCAGAGGAAGGAGCAACTCAGCTGTTGAACAGCTCAGCAGTATCAGAAATTGCATTTGTGTGTGTACTGATGGAATTGTCAGTGCCAATGGCACTTCAGGAGTCAATGGGGACTGCCAAAGCCTTTATCCTGTGTTGCCTGTCTCCCTAGCACCTGTGTGGTGGATCTAAGTAGAAGTTTTCAGGTATGGAGTAACTTTGGTTCCTAGCCTACAGCCATCTGCTGAGGCACTGGCTTAGCTTTGGTCAGAGGGTGTTGCATTATCCTCAGTTATACACAGGCTCTCATGCAGTTCCAGAATGGCAGAAGGGCTCAGCAGTGTCTTGGCTAACCAAAGCAAAGGCTCAGCGTATTTCTATATCTTTTCTTTATTTTCCAATTAAAAAAAGGCACGCTTCTGTGAGCAAGGCTCTTTTCGCTGTTTAGGTAATGGGGAAAAAATATCTTTCAAATCAACCATAAGTGTGGTTAAGGCTGAAATAGCAAGGTGAATTCTTTCTATTTGGTTTTTCAAGTCCTGATGACTAAGAACATAGTTTTCCCAAGGTTCTCTACAAGCGTGGGTTGTGGTATAGGTTATGTTCACTCATTGGAAACTGTAGCATGGTTTTGCAGTATGCTTCAAAGCCAGTGTAGCTCTGCTTGCCAGTCTGTTTTGAGTCCTGAAGCACTTCATCCTCTCTAAGTGCAGTAACTATGTGTTCTCTCTACTTCAAACACCACCTGTCATGTTTTTTGCCCCTTTTGGGTCATTCCTAATACTCTTCCACCCTTCTGTGCTATGATTTTGGAATGAGAAATAAATGTAATTATAAGCAAAACTGTCTGCTGAGGAGGGAAACTGTCTGAGGATGTGCCTTGAGGAGATTATTCCCACTCTGGGAAGAATTCCTTTCTCTGACCTGTTTTCTCTTTAGGAAATGCTGTTTTCCACTATGGCAACATCTCTTCAGAAAATTCAATGCTAAGCAGTTTCAAAACTTATAAGCCAGGTCTGTGCCTCTCCTGGCTGGGAGAGGCATTAACTCTCAGGTACCTGTAATTCCCCTGCTCTGATTACCTGAGAACAGCTGCAGTGTCCTCAGAGCTGCTCACCACTGATTGCTGTGCATTTTCAACAGTAAGCCCTACAGAGCAGCAAACTGGCAAATATTCTGCTTGATGAAAATCCATCATGGTTGTTCTTTGTACATCTCCCTGCTTTGTTATCTGTCACTTTAAATTTATCAGAACAATCAGCGTTTGGAATTTCATACCTAAATTTGGCTTGACTGTCTGATGAGCTACTGTGGTCATGAAAGAGACAGTTTCCTTAAAAATGTTGGCATCTCCATCTTTTAAACCCTTAAAAAAAAAAAAAAGTACAATGTGAATGGAGTGGACTATGGGGAATGGCCTTGAGTTGTGCTTGGGAGATTCAGGTTGGCTATTAGGTCAGGTGCCCAGGGAGGTGGTAGGTTCACCATCCTGGAGGTGTTCAAGGAACGTGTTGATGTTGTACTGAGGGACGTGGTTTAGTGGGGCAATATTGGTGATAGATGGACAGCTGGATTGGATGATCTTGGAGGTCTTTTCCAGCTTTTCCAGCCTTTGGTGATTCTGTGAATGTTGCTGTTGCAGAAAACTTGGGTTTGTTTTCAACAACCATGAGCTTGCTATTGCTTTTCTCAGTTGAATGACAAAGGAATGGCTGAGATGTCATAATGAAGGTAGGAATGAATGTCTTGCAAGTCCAAATCAAATGCAGAATAACTCTTGGTCCAATGGTAGCTTTGGATCTTAATGTGGAAGCTGAGAAAGAGCTCTTACACATGAACTACCCCAAAATGTCTGACTCCTGAGAATTAAGTAATGGATTATTTCCATTAAGAACGAATTGATTTGAGGGTTTTTTGTCTATATTCTTTTCCTTGGAGAAACCAAAGCAAAATCCTTTCCCAGGTCTGAGGTTTCCCAGGTAGGAAGTGTCAGCAGGAATCATAAAGCCTGTGAAGGGCAGAAGGACAGTAAAGAAGTACAAGGCATGGTTTATAGGCAGTATTCATTTCACAAAATGCAATGAGTAGTTAAAACAAGGAGCAGATGTGGTGTCAAGGTTTGAGGATGCTGTACTGGAGCCAAGAAAAAAGGGAGAAAGCTGGGAAACCTGGTGCATGCTTTTGGTGATTTTTGTCTAGATATAAGGCACAAGTATGAGGGCTGTCCTGAAAGTAATGCCTCCTATTTTATGATGTTGGCCCATGATATCAGAAGTGGATGTTGGTGGGATGGTGGTAAGTGTTGATCCTTCCCAATTATGCTCCATTCCATTTTGTTGCCATGTGACAGATGGCAGCAGAGGGGCAGTCTGACACAATGGCATCTGACATGGAAGTGTGTATGAATCAAATATATTGAGTATATCAAATATATGGAGCATAATAGCTTGCAGAATGCCAGAACTCTTAGTCTGCTTGTGAAATTCATACTAGGGCTGCTTTACATTATGTCAGATATGCAACCTGGGAACACATCCCGTGTCAGAGTGCAGATCAGTGCTTGCTTCAGAAGTCAGGTTGTTATGTGAGTGCCAGCATGGGGGGATTACTTGGGGAGAGGTACTCAGTCACAGTAGCTCAGTAATTGCTGCAGTGCCAGATGCTAAATGCCATCATCTGATACTAAGCTTTAGTGATGTTCTGGGTATCATGTCAGAGGAGATAGATAGAAGGAAAGTGTCCAGGAATATGTGCAGTACAAGTAATCTTGGTGCTGACACTATTTTTGGAATCTGTACACTTACCTTGATAGTATCTTGATGAGGTCAAGACTGAATAAGTTTAAGGTTTTGAAGTGAAAAGGGAATAATGTTTTTCCTGTGGGTATCTCACAGCCATTTCTGAACTTCTGCTTTCTCCAGTAAGAGCTAAGAGCTTAAGTGGTGTGAATTCTATAATTTGATGCACGAGGAAGGCTTGGTAGCAAATCCAGAGGTAATGATTGCAGCAGTAGAACTTCAAAAATAAAATGAATTAAATTGTGGATAGAGTTGCCTGGGATTGAACAGCATCCTTTGCGGTTCAGAGCTAAGGAGATGAACCTTCTTTCCCTTGTTTGTGGGCTATTTTATTTGTAAGTGAGCAGCTGGGTTGAGATCTTATTTGCGTGACTTTGAATTTCAGCTGGATGTTTTTCTGATGAATAGTCTGTCTCCTGGCCTTTTTGGAGGCTTTAGGAAAAATACAATCTGCATGTACAGTTGTGAGAAGAATAAACTGTATTTCACTTTGACAGGGATTTTTAAACCTTAGAGGTTTAGAAGTAAAGCTTACTAAAATAATAGACTTCTCAGTATCTCTTGGGAGCGATAAAGACCTGACAGAAGCATCATCAGTGTTGGGCTAAAATGGAATACCCAGCTTTGCACAGCTAGTGATGTAGGTGGATTGCTTACATTGGATTCTGTCTCCCAACTGCTATTTGGACGTCCCAGGGGTCTGGATGAGAAGTTATTGCTCACTTCAGGACAGGTGGCACCATAGAAGCGTTGAATAGCAGGACCCAATTCTTATTTTCAACAGCAGTTATATCACACTGTTTATTTTACAGCTGAAGTGTTACCCTTTTACCCTTGCTGGCTGGTGCTTAAATCTTGCTTTGGAACGTGCTAGGTTAAGGAAAAAGAGACAAAGCCTTTGCATCTACATTGCCTCAGTCTCCTTTCCCTTAGTGTCATTCTGTGCTTTGCTGCTCACAAAGATTGAGCTGCTGGGAGATCTGCTCTGCAGCTCCTCTGGAACAACACCTCTAGCTCTACCAGCTGGAACAGCCAGAGAGATACCCCCAAGGACACCCTGAAAATGCTGTGCTCTCAAAGTATTGACCTTGCAGATGAATCTGAGCTGCTCGATAACTTGCTGGCACTTGCTGCTAGCGATCAGTTGTCTTCTGTGAGCTTGAGTGTGAAACCCCATGTAGCCCTGATGCCTCACCTGAGGGGTGGTAGTGCTCCTCGCCTGCGTTCCAGCAGTCTAGCACTTGAAGATCAGTTGTTTGTAGCTCATCCAGCCCTACAGAAAGTGCCAGCATTCTACCTGAGATGCTTCAGTGACAGTATTTAACACTGCTACTTCTACAGAAAACTTGTAGCTTTGTTTTGCTGTTTCTTGCTCATGACACCTTGCTTCTTTCTGCAGCTACTGCACTGTGTCTGCAGGTTCCTGAAGGAGAAGTGTAAAGGAAATTTCAGGCAAGCAGTGAGATGAAATTGGCACAGTGTAGGATTGGAATTGGGATGTTAGGCTACTGCTATTCCTTCAAATGCCCTTCAAGTAAGACAAATGGCCTTTAAATACATTGTGAGAACATGAAAAGGCAGTGACATTTGAGAGAACAAAGGAAACATCCTCAGAATTCACAACCAAAGTGTGAGTACAGGAAGAAAACCCCAACAGAGCAGCAACTGAACAAAGCTTTTCCCAGTGGAGGTTTCAAATACACTTCCATGAAAAAGATTCAAATGTCTTTAGGAGTAACACCACATTGTGGATAGCACTTGCTTAACATATGAGTTGTGCTTGGAAAAATTCCATAGAGAAGCGAACTTATTTAGAATTGTAGAATGGCCTGGGTTGCAAAGGCCCACAATGCTCACCCAGTTCCAACCCCCTGCTATGTGCAGGTCACCAACCAGCAGCCCAGGCTGCCCAGAGCCACATCCAGCCTGGCCTTGAATGCCTGCAGGGATGGGGCATCCACAGCCTCCTTGGGCAACCTGTTCCAGTGCCTCACCACCCTCTGGGTGAAAAACTTCCTCCTGATATCCAACCTAAACCTCCCCTGTCTCAGTTTCAAGCCATTCCCCCTTGTCCTATCACTGACCATCCTTGTAAACAGCCATTCCCCCTCCTGTTTACATGCTCCCTGAAAGAGAGTATTTAGGATCAACTTAATTTAGCTGGTAAAAAATACTGTATTTAATTAGAATCAGATGTAATGTCACCATCTTGTTTCAGCTGTGATATTAAAAAGATACTGTCTTGTTAGTGTTAGTAACCCTTTTCTGTTTTTATTTAGGTTTTTTTCTTGCTGGAGTGAATCCTTTGTTAGTTGGGTTTGTGAGGTGGAAGGGCACACAGGCCATTCTTTATGGCCAATATGAATGCTCTACTGTTCAGCTAGGATAGCTGTAGTAAGAATGTGAAATAACAAAGAGATGCTTCACAATGTGAAAATGATGGCATGATCAGTACTGGCATTGAACCTGAGCATTAAAGCTGGAAGCAGTTCTATGCATGTACAGCACTGCCTGGACAAAACAAAGATGCTGTTGGGTCACATGGAATTGTGAATGCTGTGGAGAGCATGGTGATGTGTGTATATTTTGAATAAGCTTTATTGTGATTATAAGTGGAATTCTGTTGATCAGGGACAAAAAAATGGTAAGTTGATGAAGAATGATTAAAAAGACAGTTATGGAGGAGAAGGGGAGGGAAAAAAATTGACTTCTAAAGGGTGAGTAATGGCAGAAGGTAGACTGAAGCTTTATTTTACTTTTCTCCTAGAAAGTGTAGGAGCTATTCTGAAAGATAGGAAAAAAAAAAAGGAAGTAGTCCAGAATTCAAAATGGAATAAATTTATACATTGTTGAAATATATAATTTACAGTCTAGAAAGGTTAATTATACTTGGAAAACGATTACAATTAAAAAAAAAAAATATGACTTCTGGGAATGTCCAGGGTCATAATCAACTAGAACAAGCTTTCTTCCCCAGTAAATGTATTTCAGGTTTCTCTTTGCTCTACAAAACCCCAAGGTGTGCTTTCTGCTGCAAAGGACAACTTAGCCAGGAGTCTGCCTGTCTGTCTGCAGCATCTTCCCCCTATATGTGGAAGGACTAATCTGATTTCAGTGCAAGAATACCTGTGTTGCTCAAACAGCAAGTTGAGTAGTCCACTTACAGGCTGTATTTACCCTTTTATGCTGCAGATTCATTAATTCAAATGTTTGCATTACTTATTTTTTTTAATAGGTCCCTGTAGCTCACAGAGTCTTGCTCATTGAGTGGGGAATCTTGAGCTGAGCCTGCCTGTATGTAGAGATGCAGTGGTGATGCAGCTGCTCTGCCTCCTTTGGCTGGCACTCAGGGTGAGCTCATCCTGATGCTCTGATTTTTTTGAAGTCTGTGAGCATTAAATACTTGAGCTGATTTTAGTGCAAGCGGATGGTTGTATTTAAGGGAATTTGCAAGAAGAAAATTAGTTAAGGCTTTGTGTATGGGAAGAACATTGTACGGATTGAATCCTAAAGATACACACATTTTGTATGAAAATGTTTCTGAACAGTTTAAAAAAAAAAAAAAAAGAGATTGAGTAGATATAAATGCGAAACAAAGGCGAGAAAGAAACACTCCAACAGTACCAGGAAATCAGAGAAAAGGCACAGCAGATTCAAAACAGGGCTGAGGCTGCTAAACCTAGCACGGTACAGGAGAGCTTTGTTAGGGGCTCTGGCCTCATCCCCAGGGCTATGCAGCAGTGTGGTGGCAGTGCTCTGCATTGCTGTGTGCCTGGCAGCTCTGTGCAGCCCTACAGAGTTCTGCAGAAGGAGGTTTATTGCAAGGGTCTGCCCAGGTAGAAGGTCAACACACCAGAGGTGGCAGCTTTATCAATATGGTGAGCAAGACGATGTAGCCTCAACCTACTGAAATGTTGTCTTGACCCATGTCCTCTGCTATCCTGACCTACTTTTTTTTTTCTAATGTAGTCATGGCATATTCCAGGTCAAGCCTTAAGAGCAAATCTACTCATAAAAAGACGATTCAGCAAGACATCGGCTGTTGCAGACATTGCTTGTTGCCCTTCTGCTACGTTATCTCTGTACTTTCCCTGCTCTGTCTCATCCACATCAGCCTTGAGGGCTCACAGACACTGCCTCCAGCAAAATCTATTGTGTCTTGCACTGAGAGAGCCCAAAGGGTTATTGTTCTTCCCACAGCAGAACTTCCCTCCTAGTGCATGCTAGGAGGGCAATAAGAGGGGTGTGATGAGACCTACACCAAGCAGCTGTAATGATTATAGGGTGATGACTGCATTGTTTATGTATTTTCCTGACTTTTTATTTGCATGTTAAATCATAGAATCATAGAATGGCTTGGGTTGGAAGGGACCTTAAGGGTGGTCAAGCTCCAGCCCTTCTGCTGCATGCAGGGTCACCAATCTCCATATCTAATACTAGATCAAGCTGCCCATCCAACCTGGCCTTGAACACCTCCTTAAATTTAATTTAAATGTATAAATAAAAAGCTTAAATTACCTTTCCTATGCACTCACCTACTCATCTCCAGCTTTGGCTTGTTTAAATTTTCTTAAGGTGAAAAAAAACAAATAAAAAATCAAAAAAGGAGTAAGTCAGTGATTTTTGGCTTGCAGTGTCCTGTAGGGTACAGGGGTCAGTTTGAAGGAATTTGAATTCTTGAAGCAGGTGAAAGGCTGGTGCTTGTTTTATTTGTCATTTTGCTAGAAATGTAATAAACTGCAGGTGAGGGATGAGGGTATTGTTGTTCTTAGGTTAATAATTTCTGTATGGAAAGTACTGTTCAATTCTTTTAAATTACAAAGCTGCCAACTCATAAACAGACTGAGTGGAACACAAGAAGTTCTTATGAATTTTATCTTTCATTTTATGATGTGCAATATCCTGCTCTTTATTAAACCACCTGAGGGAGGGACGGTGAGATTCAAGGAGGAGCCTTTACTGTTCCCAGGGGCCTCCTCCATCTCTCACTTATTGGACTTCTTGTTTTCACTAAAACTCATGTCTCTCCTCTGACAGTGATGTCGTGCTGCCTGCCGTGCATGTGGGAAGTTCATGGGAAGGGACTGTGCCAAGTCTGCAGCTTGTAGGCTGTTGGTGTAAGGGAGGGTTCAGCCCCACACTTCTGTAGCTTTTGCTTCCCCATAGCATTGCTGTTCTCCTTGTGAAGCTACAGGGAGTGGGAGCCACTCCTGTGCTTGCTCAGCTAGCTAAGAAGCTGTTCATTCATTGATAGGCACTCAATTCATTGATAGTCTTTCCGCTATGCTGGTAAGTGGTCGTAGTGAAGACTCACTGTATATCAGTATTGCATTCCCACTCCTTTAAATACATCTGCATGCTGTGTATCTCCTAACACACATGTGCAAACTGCATGTCAAACCGTGTAATCATAGTGAAGGTGTGCAGGGTTCCACCTGTGTGTGGCTGCAGTCGGGGTGCTGCTGGCAGCCTGTGCAGTAAGGGTGGGTGTGCAGAGCATGGCCACCTTGCTGTCCTCCAGGGACAGCCCTGTTTCTGTGTGGTGAGTGAGTTAACTTGTGCTTTCTGCTCTGAACACGTGGATATAGGATAAGTCTGAGCTAGAGGCTCCAGCTCAGGAGAGAGCATGGAGCCAGAGGAAAGATGGGTGGTGCTTTGGACCAGATTTTAAGTCACGGTTTTAACTTTCTTTTTTTTGTTTTACTTTCCAAGTTATAAATTTAGAAACTCATTGAATTGTTGTCCTTACGGATTAGGTGTACTTAGAACAACTCCAGGGTGTTCTCTGAAGGATGCAATAGAATTGCAGACAAGATTGGGGCTGGGCTGAGGGTGTTACCCAGCACCTGTGGAAGTCAGGGGGAGCCTTTGCTGACTATGAGGGGCTTTGCATCTGACCTTCAAAATGATACAGGGGGAAAAAAAAAAAGAGCTTATTTCTCCTCCTGGAGAAGTAATAATGCCTTAATAGTTTATAATAGAAACTGAGGGCATTGATTTCCCATAGATTTACATGTGATCATTTACAAGACTAATTTTTATAAATGGTTTCTGTTTGCAGATGTGAGTGCTGTCTGACTGCACTACAGCTACTATGAAGCAAATGGTTGTTATTTGCATCTGTCTTTTTTAAAGACTTTATTTTCTTTCAGCATTTGTTTTTAAAATCAGAATATCTTTAAAATTGCAAAATAGAAAAAAAAAAACCCAAACAAAAACAAAACAACCACCACCAACACCTGCAAATGCAGTTCAGGAAGCTGAGAAATTGGTTTCCTGAGTATCATATAAAACCAGAACCAACTCTGCAGTTTCTACTGTTTCATTCTAAGTACAATTCTACATCCTATTAATTCTAGAAATAATTGCACAATGAGAAGGGGAAGATGAGGGAGAACTACAACTGCGTGGAATAAGTAGGTCTCTGAAATACCTGTACGTTCCTGCATTTACCTTGCATGCCCTGAAACGTTATTTTTAATCTTACTCCAGGCAGCAGAGCTCTCTTTAGCACTTTCTTTTTAGAGTAACACCTTAGCTAAGGGAAAGTGGAAATGACAGTCCTGAAATAATGTTTCTGAACATTTATAGCAGCTTCTTAGTGCCCCTCGTTTGCCCAGTGCCTTTGTGAAGCCTCAGGTGTGAAGTTGCTTAACAGTTATTTATAAGATTTCTATAACTGTTAGGTTTGCTGCAAGGCCAAATGGTTTCCTTTAGTTCTGTGTGAGTGTGAGATGCTGATTCTGGCTCTGTTCCATCCAAGAGCTGGAAGGGTTTGGGAGGCTGGCAGAGGCCGTGCTTCACCAGCACTTTTGGAAAATCTGTGGACCCAAATTTTGTGAGGTTTGGCTGTGCTCGAATTGCCTTGGTGCTTGCATTGCACCTTGATGCATGTTCCAGCACTTGGGTTTCCTGAGGAAATGGCTTTTGTTGGGGGAGCTGTGGTACCCAGCTCAACCTTGGGCAGCTCTGGGGGTTTGTGCAGGATCAGGCCCTGAGTGATGTGACCTCAGCAAGAGTGGAGGCAGCAGGTTTGATCTTTCCTTAGATCTAACATGGCTGCAACTTCAAGCTGACCTTAAGAAAACCCTGCAACTCCAGATACATGGTAGTTACTGCTGGAAATGGACTACTAGGACAAATGGGCCATGCTGTGAAGGTAAAAATGGTCTTCTGCAAGTGCTTTTCTGTTTACTATACTATTAAGGGTTTTAAAACCCTTATGAGACACTATTTTCACGAAACTTATTTATGATAACTATTAAACTCCTCTTAATTATTCATGTAATTTAAATTTTACATGTTACTGCTATGACACAGAGCTACTTTTTCCATGAGAAACATTGTACTGCTTCTATTATGATTCAGGGGGAGGTTGGGACTCAGTCATCCTGCATCCTATTCAGAGTTAAACAACAGTTGTGACTCTCATTTCTTTCTCTCTGTTCTTCCCTTTGGCTTTCACAGCTGTTATGGTTTGGTGTGAAATGCCTGCAAACGACACAGTTTAGTCAGGTTTGAATTTAGATAATTGTTGAAGCAGTTTACATGTCTGTTTACTCATTCTTCTTTTAGTGAGCCTTTACGTATAAGGAAGGATTTTAAAATTCTGAGTTTACTTCTCACTCCATTTGACTCTAGAAAAGTTTTTGCTGCTGGCCTCAATGGGAATGAAGCCTTTTGAAAATCTGACCTGTAATTTATTAAACAACAAATCACCGTCAGCATATGCAGAGGATTTCCAGTGGATGTCAGCACTTACAGTGGGTACACACAGCATTTGCAGGGTGAATGTGCCCAGTAGACAAATCCCTACAGAAGGGGAATAGTTACCCTTAGCTTCAGCTGGGACTTGGGCTGCTGGCTGAGGCCTGGTTGTGGTGTGTTGCCTGGCTGCACTGTGCTTTCTCCTTGGGAATCACACTCAGGGCATTGGCTGCTTGCTGTCTGCACCACAGTACAGCCAACCTGCAGGTGGGCACAGGGCATTGATGGCCTTGGAGATGGGAATGAGGAGGCCGTGGGGTTTGTGCAGAAGCTGACTCTCAGCAGGGCTCAGCGCCCCTGTGCCTGAGGCTGGTGGTTTTCTGTGCTCCTGGCCTGGGGCCCAGCTCCCCTGCCACTTCTGTGGGGCTGTGCTGCTTGTCACTCAAAGTGCCTGGAGGAATTGCTGCCAGCAGTGGTATATGTGTATATGGCATGTGTTTGCTGTGGAGTTTGCTGAACTTGAAGTGAAAACCAAGTTGCTGTGCTGCAGGAGTTGTGATGGTGGAGAAGGGCACAGGGAAATGCAACGTGTGCCATGCAGCAGAGCTGCACAGAGCATACTGCAAGAGAGAACAGAGAACATGGAGTTTGCCTTTGTGTTTTTAGGGAAAATCGTTTCTCTTCATGCTTGCTTGTATTGAATAATTCAAATAAATTCAAAAGTTTGTGCCCCTGGGGATTATTAATCTTATCCATACAGCTTTTCTCTGTGGCTCTTTCCAATGAGAACATTCTTTGTTTGAACCCTTTTATTTCAGGAAATATATCATTAACAGATATATCATCAAGTAACTTATGTTTAGGGCACTTTTTAAGAATTAGAATCCCTTAAACCAAACTGCTTTAAGTGCTCACTTTCCGAGTCTGTTAGTGAACCTGGAAATGAGCAGAGAGGTTGGTGTTTTCTCTCAGTAGGCCCTGGGGAGAGGTGAGAACAGCTTCCTGCTTTAAGGGATGCATGGAAGGAGGAAAGCCGTCCTTGGCATCACCTGCCTGAGCTGCAGAGAGCAGGCCTGTACTGATTTAATTCTCTTCTTGTTCCTTCTACACTATGTGATGCTGAGAAGTGCAACAGCTTCTTGTGACTCCTGCTTGGAGGGGTTACTACTTGTTCTTGTGGCAAAACTGGCTTGGTAGGAACAAATATATAAGAGCATAATCGCTCAGCACATCCTGCACGCTAGCAGCTGGTGCTTGAACAGCATGTGTGTCTGATATTCAGTGGCACAATCTTCAAGCTGGAACTTCTGTATTGAGCAGAATTTCAGCCCTTGACAAATGGTTATTGGGTCAGTGGCTGTCTGCAAGGAAGAATGCAGAGAAACAGTCAAAACAGAAAAAAAATAAATCCTAGCAAAAGCCAAAGTGACAGGTCATGTAAGAGAACAGGCAAGCCACAGTTGGCCCTATACATTCCCATTATTAACCTGAAAAATAGTAGGAAAATGGAATCTTCAGTATGGGGAAGGTATTTTCAACTAGCTCTTAAAATGAATCTTGGCTTGGGTTTGCTGAAATCATTGATCTCACCCTTCAATATCCTAAACTTACAGCTATGTGGCAGATATTATATGTGAGAGAAAAGTGTTAGCTGAAAATGAAATCACTGTGGAAATGCTGGGATGGAAATACACGTATGCAGAGAGAGCAGCACTTACCCGTAAGTGCTCACGTATGCACTGCTCCTCTTGGTAAGTGGCTTATTGTGGGATAAGCCGGCAGAATTAAAAGAACAACCTGTGCAGATCTTCAGAATGCTCTTACAAAAAGTCTGTTTGCATTCTATGTCAAATATTTCATTCTTCAACACATGTGTAAAATGCTGAATTACTGGGAATTGGCAGCAAAGCTGTTCTTAGAGCAAATACGGGATCTGCAGCATATATAGGACATATTTTTATGATGTTAATTGTAGCTGTATGAGCATTCAGAACTGTGTGTGTATTTGTTAGAGCCTTGAAAAGGGCCAGAAGTGGCACATTTGTAAATGGGACTTTCTTTACTCTTTTGAAACTTTCCCTCTGACTTTTCTTTGCTACATGATCTAAATTGGTTTGAATGCGTTGTTTGCTATTATAATTATTTTAGAAAGTTAGTTTTGCTTTAATCTTACGGCCATCTCATCATTTATATGATTTCAATCTTCCTGCCTCTTCTCAAAGCATGTTTGTCTTCCCCAGCTGCAAAAATACACAATGTGAATGTCTGCTCCAGGGTCAGGGTGATGCTTCAGAGTGTGAAATTTGACAGCGTGCATATTTATCCAGCTGATAAACACATCAAACAAAAGAGAAATGTTTGACAAGAAGGTAGGAAGCAGAATTTTGAGGACATGGAGGCAAATGCCCACTCTTACTGCTTTTCACAAGCTTTCAGCTATTTTTGTTGGCCTTTCTCTGTGTTCAAGCACATGGTTGTGTTGATGGATAAGTAGATGTAAGTAAGTCACCGAGTAAGGAAAATATCTATGTATTAATTTCTGTCTCAGAAACTGTCAGACAACTGCACCAGTGAAAATGGGGTGAAGTTAGAAGACTTCAGTCTGATCCTTAGTGAGTGTTTCTTCAAATAAACGCAGTAAAAACTGAGAATCGACTTAAGCAATTGTAGTTAGCAAATGTTATATGAAGAGAAAAAAGATGCATAGAACTTTATTTTTTTTTTGTAGTGTAGTAAGCAGGAAATGTATAAGAGACATGCCACATGGCAGGGGTGCCATGCAGAGGGATTTAGTCTTAAGATATGTGCCCTGCAAACCTCCTGAAGCTGAGCAAGCTCACGTGCAAAGTCTTGCACCAGGGTGGGGGTAATCCCAAGCATGAATAATGTATAAGGATGGACTGAGGGCAGCTCTGAGCAGAAGGGCTTAGGGCTGTTGATCGATAAGAAGCTTGACATGAGCTGACAACATGTGCTTACAGCTCAGAAGGCCTCCACCGTGCCTTGGGCTGCAGAAGAAGTGTGGCCTGCCTGCAGTGCTGCGTTCAGCTCTGGGCCTCCAGCACAGAAGACTTGAAGCTGTTGGAATGGGTCTAGAGGAGGCCACAAAGATGATCAGAAGGATGGAGCACCTCTCCTATGGAGACAGGAGAGAGCTGGGCTTCTTCAGTCTGGAGAAGAGAAGGCTTGGGGAAGACCTTGTCGCAGCATTGCAGTATTTAGAGGGAGCTGCAGGAAAGCTCGAGTGATAGGACAAATAGGAATGGCTTTAAACTGAAGGAGAGTAGATTTAGATTAGATATAAAGAAGAAATTTCTCAGATAATGGTGAAGCCCTGTCTCTGCTGTCCTGATAGCTGTGGATGCCCCATCCCTGGATGGGCAGCCTGAGCTGGTGGGGGGCAGCCAGCCCATGGCAGGGGTGGGGCTGGGGGGCTCTAAGGTCCCTTCTGACCCAAACATTTCTGTGATTCTGAGAGATTTGATTGGGGGGAAATACTGATTAACCCGTCCTGTTAGTGTGAACCAGATATTTTTTATTAGAGGCTCTTCTGCTGGGGATAGCAATCTTACCTTTGATTACGTGCTATTATGTTACAAAAACTGCAGTTCAGTCAAACTCATCTTTCATACAACAAATTTTCAATTTAATGTGCTGTGAGCTTATTGAACTTAAACTTGGTATGAAGAGGTGACATTTCAAATAAACATTTTCCTACAGTCTTTTCGCAGAGAAGCAAGAACAAATGAACAACAGATGTGAAATATTCATGCGGTTAAGAAATATGACTTGTAAAATTTGGCTGTTTTGAGTAGCAACATCCCTGACTTCTTTTATGCTTGATTAACTTTTATGTTGTGGCTCACGGGGCCAAGAAGAAGACTTGATTAGAGAACAAAATGTCTCAACGTGCTCTGATAAACCGTTCTCTTGGTTAAAAAAAAAAAAGTGTTTGAGTCCTTTAAAGTTTGTAGCATCAGGAGCAGCAGGTGAAAGCAATTACTGGTAAAAATATAAACTTGCAATTAGCAGGTAAAGACTAGCATTTGGGAAATTACTCTCAGCGTGATGAAAATGTATACAAATTAAATGATACAGATTGTTGCTTGTTGGCACAACAGAGGAGATCATCCTGGATGAGCTGCCCTTGCCACTCACAGCCTTTACAGCTGGCCAGGAGTTGACTGGGAATCCAAGTAACTTTGCCCCATGTGCTGCGCCTCACTTTGTGTGTATAAATCGGTTAGTAGGTAAATTCTTCAAGAGAAAAGATGTGGAAATAAATGTAGATAGATATGAATGAATGTACTATCCATCCACGTGCCTCTGCCCAGGAGTGCAGATCCCAGCGCCTCGCCTCTGCTATCAGTCATCTCCAACGTGATACAGCCCATTTATGGCCCTGTAAAAACAGAAGTGATTAGTGGCTGTGCACCCTGCCAGGGTGGCAAGGCAGCCAGCGGAGATACTCATCAGCGAGGGGAAGTAGAGTTTAAACTCCCTTTTAATTTGTGCCGAGACATTAACTGTGAGTTATAGCCCAGCATTATTTAATGAAATACGTGGTCTTTCATTGCCTGGGCGTGTGCGTACTTAGCACATAGGGCAAAGCGAGTGGTGGATGCCATTGGAGCAGCGTGAGTTCAGTGCAGCGTGTGGCACTGCTGATTCAACAGTCTTTTTTCTTTTTTCTTTAGGAGTGGCTTTGGCTTGATGCGTGCTCTATTCAGTGCACTGAGCGAACAGTAAGCTCCTGTGCGTTATTTCAGCAGGGAAAGGAAATTAGAGAGGAGTTGCAGTACGCAGTGTGGGGAATTATTTTTACAGCGTGGAAAAGCTTTTCTGTGAGGTGTGAAATACCTTCGTCTGTCTTCACCAGTAAGAAGTTGCAAAGATGTTTGCCCAGTGCTCCAATTGGTGCTGGCCATGGGTGTAGGGCTGCTTTCTGCTAGACCCTGTGTGATACGTGGGAGCCCAGCATCCTGTGGCTGTGGGCAGGGACACCTTCACAGAAGGCACAGAAATGGACATTCTCACATGTCTGGATGCCAGGGTTACCCCCCTAGTAAAACCACATCTCCTGAAGGTGCAGATAATACTTTTAGAGGCTGATGGTGGGATGAAATGCTTGCTCAGCACCAGACATAGACACTGGTGAGCCTTATGGCAGCTCGGCACGCAGTTGCTGTGCTGCTGTCTGGTGAGCTTGAGCATTTGCTGTGTGTGCCTTGGATAGACAGAATTCGTTTTTGCTTACAGCAGGCAGTTCTACTGGTAGTTTTGCTTACCTGTGTGAAAGTTTGTACAGAAGAGACGAGGGGGAATGTTTTTCAGATGAAATTTCTGTACTGATCAAAAACCAGAGCTTAGGTCTGGCCAGTACTTGCTATAAACACATGGTTTATAGGCTTCTGGGGGTTTTCTTTTTTTACATTTGTGTGTTATCTTGAAAACTCAGTTGCGATGGGGCAGTCACCAGCTTCCATCTCCGACCCTGCTGGCTCAATCCATTAAATGCCTTATCTGCTAGTAGCGCTATTTTTAAGAAAACGGAGTGAAATGTCACTTTTGTCAGTTCTGCAACTATTATATCATGGCACTTAATGAATGTGAGGTCGTAAGAGCTTTCAGTGAAAGACACTTTCAGATAATTTAAGTGTGTTTCTTCTGCAGCGTACCTAGTTGCCAGCTGCAGGAAGAAGCTGGCTATGTAGCAACAGCAGCGGGAATTATTTGGGCTTTGGCATGAAGCTGGACTTGCCATTGTGTGGTCAGCATTTCTGAGCTTTGGCTATGCTCAAGGGGTCGTAGGCTTTCTTTGGAGGTAAGGGATGACTTGAAGAAAACTGTCTAGAAAATGGTTTTTGCTTCTCTTCACGTTTTTGGGGAATTTACTGCAACATAAGAAACACTGTGTTTGCCTTAAGAATAAGGATTAAAGGTAAGGTGATTTTCTGAAAGTAAGTTTACTGATTATTACTTATTTCTTCTGATTTTACTTTTTTTTTCCAGCAGGTCTGCATTCCTCTGGCTTCTGCAATAAGAGATTTGTCTGACGCGGTAGTTCAGATTGAGGTCGCGTTTCCTTGCCAGCTCCCTGCCTCCCTCCCTTTCTCTTTTCCCTTCTTAAAGCTTCAAAACCAAGTGCGAGCTTTTCCCTTAATCTTTTTCTAACCAGAAGACCTAATCCCTTTGAGACCTGACCCTTTAGTCTCATATTCTTCTAAGACCGAGCAATGACTTTCATGCTCATGCTCAACATTTCATCAAGCATTTTCATCGGAATCTAAGATGTCTGCAGTGGTGATGGTAATAAAACCAACAAGCAAATCTGGGAGTTTGGAGCGGTTCTCTTTGTTACTAGCCTTGCTTGTTAAAGAAAGCTGATGTCTGGTGAGTGCATAGTCTGAAACAAAAAGGTAGTCCTGCACTTTTTGTTGCCCTGGAGTGGTACCTGCACTGTGTCTGCTGTCCAAACGTGAAGTTTTGGTGTGAGGTCAAAGCCAGAGGAAGCTCAGGGCCATGGGTGACGTCGCTGAACGTTGTGCTTCTTCTCTGTTCAACTGAAAACAGCATACCCATTTTCATGTTGGGATGGCATCTCGACCATGTGATATTTAGGTGACATTACAGTGTTGCTTGGAAGCTTTAATTCTATTTACATATGGAGTGTCCACCATGGCTGCCCAAGCCTTACACCTGGCAAACCTGGGGGAGCAATGCTGCTGGAGCTTGGGCTTTTCATTTTCTGCTGATTGTGAGAAGCTGCAGGATTAGTGGGATTAGTGAGAAATTCAGGGTTTGCTTCTGAAGGCAATTTGAAGTAATTTACAGAAAACCAAAACACAATGGTGCTCTCAAGTGCTCTTTGCAGTGTCATTAGAGCATGTTACGCCTCTATTTGTGGGGAATACAGGAATTGAGTCCTTCCCATCTTTACTACTGAGTGCCAGCGTCGTTATCTCCACGTATGATGTTTCTAGAGGAAGTTGTTTCATTCACACCATAAAAAGTGTGTGGCCTTATAATAACCTCCCTTGGGTTGCACGTGTTCTGCCACCCTAGCGCTTTTTTTTTTGCTGTCCTGTACAGTGTAAATCCTGCCTGGAGCTGGGCTGCTGCTCACCACATAAGCAGTGCTCTCAGCAAAGCTCAGCTGGCCGTTTCGGCAGTGCTGTGAGCATCTCTTGGCAGGGAGCAGGGATGGAACCTGAAGGGCTGAGGGGGGTGGAAGGGCTCTATCCACAGAGAGGCAGCCAAACAGGGGATGCTATGATGGAAAAATATTGACTTAGTACAACTTTCCAACCCGTGAAGCGGCTTAATGATGGGTCAAATCCTTACTGCCTGTTAGTAACAGTGGTATGTGAAAAAAAAAAAAAAACAAACCACAAAATCCAGAACAAAAGGCCCTGGAAAACATAGCAAAGAGAGCGGATGTACTTCCATTACTGCTCTTCTTGCTCCGTTTGCTGCCTGAGTGCTGTAGGGCACGCAGCTCTGAGTGATGGGCAGAGTTCAGCTTCCAGCAGCATTGGGTCCCAAGGAAAGATGCTCTCAGCTGCCTGAGAGGATGCACTGTGTTAGTGGATAGGGCAGGCTGGCCGGGTTGTGCAGGCAGGCAGCAGCAGGGAAGTAGGGAGCATGCAACATCTGCTGTGCTCAGTAATTCTGCTGCTGCTGTTACTGTGGAGCCTGATCGAAATGCATCTGTGTACAGGAAAGTCAAGCTTGTAATTTTCCTGAGCCTCTGGCATGTTTCCAGGAAGAAGTTGCTTTGTGTGTCAACTGGAGTCCTAATTGCTGCTATTAGAAGGATGAGAGGAAAGGAGATTCCTTTTGCTCTCCTGTCCTATCCGCTGAGATTTTTTTTTCAGTCTTCATGAAATCTGAAAGTTTCTGTGGAGTTCTTGTGCACGATGTGATGTAAATGAAGCAACAGAGGTTGGGTGAGAGAGGTTTTCTTCTGCTATTTCCGTAGGTAAACGTGACAGTGGGGTGGTGCTGATGAATGGCAGGAAGTCACGCAGTTGGATTGCAACAGCTTGTCATGCTTTGTAGTGCCACAGGAATTGAAAATAAAAATCTCCTACAATAACTTATCAACTCTGATCTTATAATATCAAGAATGTTGTTCTGAATTTTGGACAGATAGTTTTTCTATTTCAGCCAGAGTTTTAGGTGGGAGAAAAGGCTCACAGCCTTCTTTTGACTGTATTCACTTCCAGCAGAGAAAAGGAAACCGGATGTTCCCGGGATTATTATTGAAATTCCTCTGTCTTTGCAAGGCAGGAAGCTGGACTGTATTGTTTCAGTGGCATTTTCTAGCCTTAGGTGGCCAAGGTTGTCTATATTTCTGAGTTCTCTTCAGAAATTTCAGGATGCTGTCTGTGTTTGGTTACAGCAGCCACCCCTGCAGCTCAGTTCTGGACTTACTTTACCTCCCTTGCCCTTGGCACTGTGGTAGCAGAGCTCATGCTGGGTAATATCACAGTAGGTAGTCTGGTTTTGATATATTTTGAATATGAATTGCAGCAGTTACAGATGTGTGGCCATGGTGTCCATCCCCATGCATGGGGCAGAGGGCCAGGGACGGGTTGCTCTGCCTGCATCCTGGTTTCCTTCTCACGTGGTGGCTTCTAACAGCCTTTAGAAACAAAAGCCTTGCTCAATTATTTATGTTCTGAGGAGAGGAAGTACGTAAACTACTTTCCCATCAGTGAAATAATTGGGAAATAAACAGAGGAGATCTTGTCTGAAAGGTTGGTGTTTCGTTCGGATGGTGCAGATAAGGAGCAGTGGGAGCTCTCCCACTTGGCTGCACCACGCATCGCTGTGAGCACAGCCCTGATGCCAGAGCTCTGTACGACTGAACAAAGTCCTGCATCCCCAGTGAAGGAGGTGCAGACCTGCGAAATTGCTGCCATTGTTCATTCACCGCTTTCAGATTCTAAGGTACTTCCTGTTGGTTTTAAACCTGCCCTGTTAGACTGCCTTCTTCCAGTGGGTCCCCAGCATCTGCTCTCACCTGGTCACGGCAGTGCTCACCCTGGTGCTTCTCTTCCCTTTGGAGCCCTGCTGTATTCAGCGTTCCATCTCTGCCATGCATGGCCCTGAACTGAGTGATCCCTGGTCCACCCTGTGCCCAGGCAGAACGCTGGGGCTGTGGAAAAGCTGCATGGCTTGGAGACTCAAAACTAGCTGCAGTGCTCATTAGGAAGTCTGACTCATTATTCCAATATGAAGTTGTATGTTGGCAGAGTTTTTGACGTAGTAAGGCCTTCTTGGAAATGTTTACGGCTCTGGCAATAAACCCAAATGATATTTTTCTCTCTTTTTTTTCTCTTTTCCATTCTACAATTGAGAATCAAAGTGAAGATTTCAGACATGACAAAGAAACATCTCTGCAGTTAATCGCTGTTTGTCAAATACGTTTGTCTTGTGTACGTGTTTGAACAGTGATGTTCCTACCTATTTGTAATGATCATATCTGTCCTCATTCATAAAGTACCAGGATATGCTTATTTCATAACTGCAACTTTGCCACTGTAACTTGTCATTTGGGCCACTTCCCTGAGTTCTGCATCTGATGCTGGGTGAGCTGCAGTGATGGCCTGGGAGGCACCGGTTCTGAGGCTGTGTGTACAGGTGGAGCTGCAGCAGGAGTAGATCTCAATTCAGTGCCTCGGCGTTCTGCTTCCTTACCTTTTCCTTTTCTTCACTGACATTGCTTACAGAATTGATTTCTTCATTTGGTTCCCACATTTGCTATCCCTCCTGTGCTTGCTGACTGTAAGCATTGCTCTCCTTGTCCCGCAGGCTGCATTCTGACAGCCTTTCTGCTGTCAGCAAGAGTGTGTGCTGGTGTTCGCTGGCCTGAGGTGAAAGCTTCTGGTTTTGCTCTCAAGGACATCATTTGAACTTGATTTGGAGTCACACAGATAGTGACCCATGAAGATGGACTTTATGGGTTGGGTAAATCTACTTCCTAACTGAAGTAGATGAGCAGAGAAATGATTTATGGGTTTGTTCTAATTCAGGATCACTGGAAGTTTCGCTTTCAGTTGCAGCCTACATTACAGAGCTCCCAGTGGAAGCCAGTGTAATTTATTAACTAGAGCTTCCAGTGCTCTCAGGGCTCAGGCTGCCCTCTAGGAGCGGTGACACCCGGACAAACCCAAGCAGCCCAGGGGCCAGTAAGGGCTTTGCCAGTCACAAACCACACAAACCTGAGAGAAAAGCCAACAGGCAGTGGGAAAGGTTTTAGCAGTAGTGCTATAGATTTGATTTTTCTCAGTTTTCATCAATAACGTGGCAAATGCAGTTAGCACAGGCTGAAGTGGAGCGAACAGGATAGCAAGCAGGCTGGGGAGAAAAAGCTGTGCTGTTGTCATTTCTGGTGTCCAGAAATCCAAACAAATGAAGGGTAGTGTTACAGGAACCCATTAGTGTGAGGTGTTACCCAGCTGATAGCAAGAGCATGATGGATAGCTTCTGAGAAGTGGGACACACAGCCTTACCTCATCTACCATTTGATGTCATTTTTAGGGATCCCTGTAGGCAAATCCTTCTCTGTGAGAGTATGGCTGAGGCTGCCTCAAGGCACTGAGAAGTATTTTCCTTGTACTAAATAGGTAATTCGTGATTAAAAGCCACTGCAACTGGGGAAATGCTATTTTCATACAAAATCAGGGTAAAAATATCTGATTATGGAAGTATCCTAATTGGCACATCGATGTGTAGTGTGCTGTGAAATGGGGAACCCTGGCACACATTGCCTGAGAAATAAAGCTAGGTCCGTCACCTAATATTGCAGTCTGGATGTTTGAAAGAACGTATGTGCATTTTTCTCTTTTCTCCAGTTTTGAAATACTGAGTGAATGAGCTAAGCTCAGCTAATGATAGTTACAATTAAATAAACAAGTTGAGAAGGGCAGGTTCCTTAATGATGGGAAAACTCAGCTTGGGCTGGGAGAATTTTGGCCGGCAGCAGTGCTGAGAGTCACCAGCCCCAACTTCGCCCTAATGCTGTGATGTTTGCTGTCACAGAGTACGTGCCCCACCAGTAAGCAGCACCTGAATGTTCTGATGAGCTCCATCAAAGTTTGCCTTAGGCGAGCTCCTCCATGATAATACTAATCCTAATGTTGCTGGGCTGCAGGGGAATTCTGCCGCACTGTAAGAAGTAGTTCTCCAGCATTTATTCAATAGGAACATTATGTAAGATGTGCAGCTGTAACAAAATCGTAGCAGACAGGGCTACAGATGCCCTTCAGAGGTCACCGTGTGCCCACGCTGGAGGCTGGACGCTGCTGGGCTGAGCAGCTTCACCCACGGAGAGATGCAGGTGGTGCAACATCTTCCTTGGTGTAAAGCCAGCAGTGGGGCTGTTCTCGTATGCAAAGCAGCTGAAAGGGGATGGATTGCAGTAATAACATGTTTTAGTCATGAATATTCATTTTGAAGTAATTAAATCAGATGTCTAGGAATTATAGGACAGGGAGATGCTTTACGTGTCGTTGAATCTGCTTCTCAGTTAGCATGGAAACCCTTCCATAAATGTATGAAGCTGTCAGTTAATTACAGGAGCATTTAACATAGCCCTTGCTCAGCCTTGCTGTTCATCTTCCATTTATTGAAAGATGATTTTGTTTTCATTGTGGGATACTGGGTGTGATGACCAAAATCTGTTTTGATATGCATCTGCCAGCACAGTGCAGGGAGAACAACAACAAGTGACTTTTCCTGCTGAAGCTGAATATGCCTCAGCTGAATTGTTACATGAAGGTAGCACTCCACATAACATGCTCAATTCTTTACTGTGGTAAATTGTTGGCAGTTTCACTCATTGTACCATACATGTTTAAAGTATGTGAGCTGGGATGTGACAGCTCTCCAGATTCTGGTGACCTCCTTTAGGCACATGAGCACCAAATGAGCTGAGGCAGTGGAAGCAGAAAACGTTGATGTTAACAGAAGCGAGGTGATGTTTGCCTTCCCATTTTTCTTCCCACGAGGAGGTAAGGATGGCTCCAGAGCAGCAGGCTGTGCAGCCTCGCATCTTCTCTCCTCCCTGGCCATAAAGTAATGGCTAGGGTCAGGGCAAACAGTAGTACTCTCCTCTCCTGATACCTCCAGCCTCCGAGTATTTTCAGCTTGAA
Organism: Phasianus colchicus; assembly: GCF_987193195.1. NCBI lineage: Eukaryota > Metazoa > Chordata > Aves > Galliformes > Phasianidae > Phasianus > Phasianus colchicus. The sequence continues at coordinate 2,510,786 of NC_143437.1, read as the reverse complement.
GGACTTTCTCTGCTTCCTGTGGGTTGTGTGCTTTGCTTATCCACTGTACTACCAGTTTTCTCCAAAGTAGAAGGTTCTACTTGGCTCCATCAACCAAGTAGCATGTTCTGCACTGACGGTTTTATCCTTTGGAGTTGGTCTGCATATAGTCTATGGTCACTTTTTGCAGATCTGAGAACAGGAGCTAGGAGCAGTTATGATTTCTAGAAAAATCACACCGAGACTGTGCTGGTGTGAGCATCACCAAAGCTGGAAAAGTGAGATCGGGTAGACAGATGCCTAGAGTATGTTTCAGTGTTGTTAATGATTTGGTTTTGTCACGTAATATTTGATTTGTAACAGACAGAAGCAGAAGGTGGCACAATAACCATTATGCTCGTTGTTATCTGTTGAACACAGTTTCACACAAACAGCAGAAAAATGAGCAGATCTGTTATCCTTGCAGCATGCTGTCTCGCAGTCCCCAGCACTGCATTACTTTCTCCTGCTGGGCTGTCAGTGCTACACGAAGCTTTTGGCTTTGTGCTCAGGGCATCGATGCTTCCTTAATACTACCTTAATAAGGGAAAAAACCAAAGCCCTGCAAAATACCCCAAAGCAGAAAAAAAATAAATGGAAAGTGTCCTTAGAAACCTAGAATTTCATGTGACATCCCCAACCATTCTGAAATAGCAGAGGATAATCTAGCTTAAAGAACATTACAAATTACTTGATAGATTGAGAACAGGCACTGTCACATGAAAATGGATAAAGCCAAGGCACAGATACGCCTTTGGCGTCTGATAGAATTTGATATAAACCAAAAATATCTACTAGCTTCAAGAGTGTGGACGTCAAAAGAAAAAGAGCTCAGCTATGTAAATACTGATGTTCTCTATTAACGTGTTAGAATGATGGATATGGAAACAGGGCAGATTGTCACGGAATTTTCCTGAAAGCAAGATGTTACTGCCTCCATCATAACATGGAAAAGAATTTTAGACTCAGTCCTGTAGTGAAGCACTGCACAGCAATCACATTTTCAGTCATGCTCTGAGCACGGGAAGCTGAAATAGGGAAGTTGGTTTGGTAGGAACCCATCCATCAGCATGGGAGTTGTTCAAAATTGCTGCTCTGGTAGAAGTGTCTGGCAAACAGAGTTGGCAAGGGGCAGAAATGGTATAACCAGGAACCCTCCCCCCCTGCTGGTGGTAGTTTGGCCTCTGCAGTGTTGGGTCTCATCTCTCTGTTACCCTAAATGATTCATTCAGTCGTGTGTCTGTTCTTACGAGGGCGTGCTCCATCTTGGCATAGTTAACAGCTGTTGTGCATTGCTCAGAGCTCAGCAGCTGGGCTTTGGGGTTGTTAACACACGTGGCATCCCTCAGTGTGGACAGGAGAAGCTCAGTATGTTTGGGTGTGGAAGTGTGTATGTAAGAATATGCATCCATGACCCTTAGAATGTGGAGAGAAAGCAGGGCTTTCTGAATAACCAGCAGCATTAAATAACTTCAGTTTGGGAAAGGGTGGCTGCAACCTGAACAGCAGCGTTGGTTTGCTCTGTATTTATTGCTCTTTACTGATCTCTGGGCTGATTAAGAATAGATGGATCATATAATCCTTCTTGTACTTTGATTTATTTATTTATTTGTTTTGAATTTTGCTGTCACCATCACTGGTGACATTGTTTCATTATGTACTTCCAGTGCCTTCATCTCTTGTGTCCTTGGCTGCCTTTTCTGTTCAGTTTTTCCTCTCAGCTCATAGCATCAGAGCATAAATATATTAAGAGATACTGAAATATATATGTGTCTAGTCTATGTGTCAAGAATACTTGCATAAATAAGGATTGGCTAGATCAAGCCTTTTGTAGCTGACCTAATTTTCAGTTTTAATCATATTACAAAAAGATTTAAATACATGTTTCACACTTTAGAGGGGTTAAGGAGCGAGGAGGCTTTGGTGAAGCAGGGCTGGGGCAGCAGAGACCTCCACACTGGGTGAAGAAACAGAAGTGAGGGGATGGCTTTGCTAAGGGCTGTGCACTGTCTGAGGAGCTCATACATGGTAACACAGAAAAGGACAAAAAGCCCAAAGAGAATGCAGATGGGAATTTATGAGAGGAGGGCTGTTGGGCACAGCTGGGAAGCTGGACTTCAGCACAAAGTCCAAGCCCACGTGGCAGTGGGCATGTAACTGGTGGGTTCAGGGAGGGCTGGTGCCAAAGGAAGGCACCCACTGGTCCATTCAGAAGGGTGGCTATGCTTTTCTGCAGAAAGCCATGGGGAGGGCTGAGATGCACCAGGAACTGTTGCCTCTGCCTCAGCCGTGATAGCAATGGAGCAACTCCTCCCAGGAGTGCTGCTGCTGGGCTGGATGTGGTGGGAGGCCCCTTGTTGTACAGTGCTAATGGTTGGTAGGAGGCACCCTGTCGTACAGAGTTAATGGTACGAGCTGTTCATCTCAGAAGGGCTCATCCAAAGCAAAGCATGCTTAGTGACTCTCCAGAGATGCACCCATCACCAGCTATGAAAATCCTTATGCAGCAGAGCATGAAGAACCTCAGGTTACCTCTCTCCCTTTTATTGCACAATGCTATTTTTAATCCTTGCTGTGTGCCTTGCTGTGTATTAATCATTTTTGACAAATTATGGTGTGTTGTCTTCCTGTTGTATGAATTGCTATGCACTGTCCACGCGTGCATATTTTAACCTGCTGCAGTCTTGTAAGAGCGGTAAGTGCCCCCTAATTTCCTGCTGCTTGTCTTTTATGGGCAGGCTGGCACCATGACTGATAGAATCATAAAGTCATTAAGGAGAAGAGCACTAGAATCATCTAGTTCAAACGTTGACCCATCACCATTTAGGTATCAGAGGAAGACGGTGGCCCAAATTTAGCTGTGCTGTTGCCAGTGCAGCTTTGCATGTCTGTGGCAGCAAGCAGTACTGCCCCAATAGCCATGGGTTCCATGCCATTAATCATCCAAGGTGCAACTTCTGTGTTGGCATGGCTGTGTGAGCACAGGTGTGGTGGTAGGATGGACATCTCAGGGAAGGCTGGGCAGCTCATTGGATGGGGAATGTGTACCTGTTGAGCTTACAGCTCTGTACAGGGAGGCATGAGGCTCACTGCAGCCATTCTAGACCAAGAGGACATCTTTTCTCTTGCAGGTAACAAGTGCTACTTGCTGTGACACATTTCTTCTAGGTGTAGCGTTTTAATAGCAGAAGCACTGTGCAACCCAAGAAATGCACAACTCTGAGTTGCTTTTGGGGACTGATTGTGGACCTTCTCCTTGGAATCAATGGGAGGGAAACAAGGCAGCACAGAGACGCTCTTTCAGTACCCATACCACGGGAAGTCTCATTCTCCATAACCAACCAAATGCTTTTAGGAAGGTCTGAGAAGTTGCCTGTCAGTAGAGAGGGCAGGATTTTGCCCTGCCACAAGCCTGTGCAGCACAGCAGTGTGTCTGTGTGTGCGTGGGATGAAGAGCACGGGCTGCCAGCCTGTTGGGCGCACATTGCCTGACCTTGACCTCTCTCAGGGTCCTGGGCACGTACGTCTGGGTTCTAGCAGCACCTGAGCCATGCCAAGGCAGCCAGAGGACACCATTACCTGCCCTGCCTTTGAGAGGAGCAGCGCTTGGCAGCCATCAGAGAGGGAACCTGCAGCCAGCACGAGACAGGGCCAGGCTGTGACAGCAGCGTACGCAAGCAGAGCTGTGTGGATAATACGAGTTTTTCTCTTTTTGATTTTAGAATCAACCTTGTCCTATGTTAGGCAGCTGGAGGCAAGAGTAAGACAGCTGGAGGAGGAAAATCGCGTGCTGCCCCAGGTGGGTGACTTTTGCTGTGGGAACAGTAGCCGGCAGCTAGACAGCAGCGCTGAAGGCCTGGTGCTGGAGATCAGCTCAGTGTCCTTGGGCGCTGCTGCGTCTGAACGCTCACATTGATCATCTGGGGAATCAAAGACACGTCTTTTGTTCGTCTTGCTTGGGACTGAGTGGGGTATTTACTGAAGGCTGTGACAGTACTTCATGCATTTTTCTCCTTTGCGGGTGTTGATAAGTTGCTAAGAGAAATTCGCTGGAAGCCGTTGCTTATAGTTAAAAATTAATGCGAGGGTTGAAAATAAGAGAAGCGAACCTGTAAACTCCAAGTTCTTGTCATTAAAAAAATCAAGTATTTTTTTTTGAGGTTAACCAAAATATTTTACTCTGGAAAGCAAATGTTTTAAGTAGTAATAATTGGGCTACATTATTTGTATATTCTATATACATAAAAACAAAAAAAATCAAATTGAATAAATAAGCAAATCTGAAGTTAAAGGTTCTCCCAATGTAAGAATGGAAAATATAGAATTTCATTAAGAATGAATCAAAGACACTTGTCATTTTCTTTTAATACCGGTGCGTATTTCTATCATGTTTCATTAAATAATCCTTAGGAAAATCTATACTGTCTCCAAATGAAGGTGCTCGCTGGAAAATAAAAGAAGTTGTGCTTAGTTTAAAAGAAGACATTAGTCTGAAGAGTAGAAGTGCTTTTTATTAAACGTAAAGTACTATGATTTGAATGTAAAACTCGAGACAGAAATGAAGTGTATTAAGTAAAATCCGGTGACTCAGATATATTCGTTTGTATCACCCGAAATGCACATTCATTATCTAGATGGTTTCAGCCAGGCTAAGGATTTCTTTTCCTTTGATTGATCTTAATCCGAGCTTCTTTCTCACCCATAATATGACAGTTGGAAGGGCCTCTGTAGCTCTTATTTTGCTCTTGACTTGCTGTACGACCGTGAGCCATTTGTGTAACTTCTCTGTACCCACATTTGTTGATCTGGATGAGAAGGACTGCAAGCATGTCTGAATGTCTCCCCATGAACATGCATACAGCCATCAGTAGGAAAGACAGCAGTTGATCTTCGGTGATAAAGAATATTTTCTTGGTGAGAAAGGTGCTCAAAGCAAACGTGAACAGAGTTGTGATTTGTTTCAGGTGTGGGATGGCTTTGGGGGATGAATTGTGCAGAAAATTCTTCGTGGGCAAAATCTTTAGAAGTGACTGTGTGTTTTATCTGTGTAGGGCCAGGGGTGCTCAGGTGGAGTCCTAGTGATGTGCATTGCCTGATCTTGCCAGAGACTGGAACAGCTGAGCTGTGTTTGTTGAGTTCATTAGAAATCTCAGATGGGTGCCAAAGCCAGAAAGCAGTGCTTGTGAAAGTAGAACCTGAGCATGTAGGTGCCACACATTGCTGCTGTGGGGCTGCCGGTGTGCTGAGCTGCAGCTGCTTTGTGTTTTTAGTACACAGGTCCAAGTTTGTCTCACGATTGGTTCTGTCGGCACCAGGATCTGCAGTAGAGTTCTGAACTTTCCTGACATCTCTGGGCACTTTGTTGCGAGGAATAATGAGCGGTGTTGGTTCACATTTCGCAAGATATCTCACTCACCTTTCCTCCTGAAGGGAGTCCTTGCTTTTAGGAGGAATGCAGACAGCAGCTCACTCTGCCCCTGCTCTCAGTTCAGGTGTTGCATTTCCCCGAGTTCACTCTGGCAGTTTGTTGTTCCTATGACTAACACCATGGCCATGCTGTCAGCCACAGTCAGGTCCCACCGCCCAGGCAAGGACATGGAATGGAAACCCCACAGCTCCTGGCACTTTTTCCCTTCTTCTGAATGGGAGGAGTGGGAGTTTATTAGGCTTCAAGCCAGACTAAGAGCTTTCGACAAATCAGCTGAAAACACCCAACAAGCGACACAACTGATGAAGGTTTTTTGGCATAGCTCTCACTCAGTTCCAGTGTTGTGCCTTAAAATTTCACCAGTGCTGCAGCAAGAGCGTGCCTTTCGCTTGTGCATCACTGCCCTGATGGCATCCTGCTGCAGGGGCAGTCGAGACTTTTTCACTCCTCATGCTGTGCTTTTCTTCTTTCTCCCCTCTCCTTTCAGCATCCTTTCTTTCCCTCCTTTTCTGCTTTTGTGTCACTCATGAAAATGCACCAGCACATTTATTAACGCCCTCTTCAGACAAATTACTCCATCTACACCTAGACATGTTTTTTTCCTGTTTTATTTTGCTTCCTTTCTCTTACCCCATGCATGTGTGTTTTCTTTTCAAAATCTCATACACCTCTGTTGTAAAGGTTTTATTAATATATAGCAGCAAGAACAATTCCAGAGAAAATGTTTTTAAGTGCTGCGATCAAATGGAAAATGAGTTTTAGTTTGCTGTGCTGTACTGAAGGAGTTCCTTGTCAGCAGAAATGCAGACACACCACTGAGCCAATACTTCAGATTCATCAGGTAATAGGAAAGATATAAAATGCACATATTCCCTTAAGCGTGTTAATGCCTCTTCCCACGTGGCGGAGTTGTTCTGGTGGTGGCTTACAGCACAGAAGTGGGCTTCAGAGTCTAGGGAAGCTGTAGATGATTGTAGATTTGCTCTGTTGCGGAGGGCCATAATCAGAGTCATAGAATCAACAAAGTAGGCAAAGATCTCCAACGTCTTCTAGTCCAACTGTCATTCAATGCTCTGTGTGAGGTGAGAGAAGAGGAAGGGAATGGGTTTCTCTTCCTGTCTTCAAAGTGCTGCTTGGGGTTTGGTTGTTACCCAGGTCAGGCAGCAGTGGAGAAGGGACACAGCGCAGTGAAACTCAGGTGAGCTTTGGGTGGAAGGATGAACGTAGCTGGCAAGCACAGCTGTGAGGGTAGGTGTGCAAAGCAGGCTCTTCCAGTCTCCCAGGGCACCTTGTTTTCAGACACCAGCAGTGTGGCAGAGTGCCTTGTCCCCTGCTTTAGCTGCAGTGCCTCAGAAGGTTGCACTGCAGCCGGTAGTGCTGAGGGGGCTACGAGCCCACGGGACGTGGAGAGGAACAGCAGAGCTGTGTTCAGAGCGGCCCCAGCCTGTCCTGGATGGAGCTTCCCCAAAGAAGGCACTGCGCTGTGCTGCCTTTTGGAGTGGCCTCACCATGGACATCCCTGAGCTGCACGATGGACTGCAAAACTTGCCTTATTTTTTTAGGAAAAGCTTATGTCTCTTCTCAAGGACAGAAGGAGGAGGGAGAAGGTTATCCTGAACCAATGTTCTTTTTCTTTTTTTTTTTTTCCAAAAAAACCCATCTTTTTTAACAAGAGATGGTCCAGGCCCTTTCAGTTTCTGACCATAAATAGGATTTTTGTGCAGGAAGTTGGACACTTTCCAAGATCGATGGTGTGCAGCTGGGTCTTCTGGTGAGGACACCAAGCTGTGCCAGCTGTGCCCAGGACAAGGGTGTGCAGCTTGCACCGGTGCTTCTCAAACATTGGTGTGGGCAAGGGTGTGTGACAGCAGTGTGTAGAGAAGAAGAGGACTTAGAGAAAGAGGAATTCAGGCAAACATGTTTGCTTTGCCCAATGAATTCCAGGCTGTTGTTGCTCCATGGTACGAGGGCAGGAGCGGCTCCCTGCAGCCCAGGGATCTGCCTGTGCTGCTGCCTCTGAATGTCCATGAAACTGCAGCATCCCTGGGGATCAAGTTCTGCTGCTGACATCCAGAACAATGCACAGTAGTACGGCTCTGCTGTAGATCAGAACTCTGTGCATATTCTAGTGAAGACACCCTCCTATAATTAAGAAAATATGCAAGGAACAAACAGTGGATCTGAATCCCAGTTACAGCTCCCTGGGCTGTGCTAGTGCTCAGTTATGTGAGCGAGTAATTCCAGATAACTGCAAACAGCAGAGTCCTCACAGGGTTGGTCCTACACTGGGGGAAGTGAGATCAGACTCTGGCATCCACATGTCAGTTAACTGGAGATATCCCTGGATTTTGTGAGGGTAGAATTTCAGGGCCGATAAGCTCGGCTGAAATGTTACAGAAATGTGGACATCTGTCATATAATGACAGTGAATGCATTTGCAGAAGATACTCTTGGCAAGCCCCCAACTTACATTGCTTCAATTTTATTTGTTGCATAGGAGGAGGGATCAAGAGGCAGAGATGGAAAGAGCTTTCCTTCTTCTAACTCCTCGTCCTTGTAAGACAGCTGTGCCTTTTAGTAAATGGGAGAGGAAGCATTGCAGTATATTGCCCTTGAGCAAAACAAAGCTACTGGGGAGCCCAGCTCCTGCAGCACCAGAGCCATGGAGCAGCTGTGGTCAGGGCTGGGGCTGAGCTGCTCTGCTTCATGTCATGGGGCCATGTCTGTCTATTTCCTTCTTCCTCCATCCGTGAGTCTCCCTTCATTTCCATCTCCTTCTCTTGCACCTCTTTCTTTTCCAGCACTGCTTCAAGCACTTTCTTGGTGGTTGCTTGGGTTTTTGTTTGTTTGCTTGCTTTCATCCTTGCTGGCCTTTTCCAGTCCTGGTGTGTTTAAGTGTGAAGCAGCAGGCCTGATCCTTAGGTACATACTCATTTATTTTTAAATCCTTCCAACACTTTTCAGTTCCCTGTTTCCTCCCCCTTCGATTGCATTTTATTTCAACCTACTTTTCCAAACCTTTCAAAATCTTTTTGCTGAGATAGGTATTCTTGATTTCCCTCCGCGTGGCCTGGTTTTAGTTAGAAATCTAATTAGAAGATGGGAAGTGTTTGGTTAGTACTTTTTTGTGTGTGCAATCTGTCACACACAGTTCGATGCTGTTCATCTCCTCCCTTTCATGGCATGTAGTAGAACAGAGGAGCCAACCAAGATGTAATTCAAACCCACTGAACTCATCATGTCATCAGATATTTGCTGAAAGTAAATCAAGAGCATTTCCTCACCCTGTTTTTTCATATGATCTCATCCCCAGTTTAAATTATAATAGGCTCATTGGTCTGGAAAGAGGTTTATGAAGGGCCGTTGAACACGGAGGTGCTGTAGACTTGATCCCTCAACAACCTGAGTGGCTTTCAGTGTGCCACAGGGGCTGTGGGTCTGGCAGCACAGTGCAAAGCAAAAGTCCTCTAGGAAAACAGGAATTGTGGCAAATGGCCACAGCATTCAAAACCAATGTGTTTTAATTGACAGGAAAGTTCCTCAGAAAAACTGTCGCTGATTACTGGCTCAGGAGATAGAGTTTGTGGTTGGTTCTCTCCATAAAAGAGCCATCTGTTCTACCCAGGGGTTTTCATTCTGACCGTGGCTGTGCCTCTGGCACTCCAGGAGCATGATGGAGATGCTACATTTCCGTTCATCTGATTTTTTTTGTAATGGGCCTTACGGACTTGAGTGAGATTTCCTATGCTTTCTGTTCACTAAGGAGTTGCACATTGGCTCTGGATGTTTAGTAGATGTACTTGCAACAGCAAAATGGTTGTGCGTGTTTGCACTTCTGTTACCTCTGTGGTGAAATGCACAGAGGATCTGATGTGGTTTTTACCTGCTTCTGGCAATGCTTTCTGCAGCCCTATAATCTGCACTTTAGACTCTGAGTAATGAAACCATGCTGCAGTTGGGCAGCTGGGAAGGCTGTAGGATGAAGCCAGCACAGTTGGTTCTGATGCTGATCTCGTGTTGTCTATTCAAAACAGCTCAAGATGTTTAAAGTCAGTGCAGACTTCAGCACTGGAGCTATGGAACCATGACTTCATCCCTTACTGTCTGCTTTGGTCCTACTTCCACACCTTAGTTTCTGGATAATGAATGAAAAGCTCTGTCCAAAACACGTGGGCATCTGGGATGCCTATTTTGAGTGGCTGGGTGCCAGCGCTCTGTGAGGCCAGAGAAGAGGAAGGGAATGAGTTTCTCCTCCTGTCTTCAAAGTGCTGCTTGGGGTTTGGTTGTTATCCAGGTCAGGCAGCGGTGGAGAAGGGACACAGTGCAGTGAAACTCAGGTGAGCTTTGGGTGGAAGGATGAACGTAGCTGGCAAGCACAGCTGTGAGGGTAGGTGTGCAAAGCAGGCTCTTCCAGTCTCCCAGGGCACCTTGTTTTCAGACACCAGCAGTGTGGCAGAGTGCCTTGTCCCCTGCTTTAGCTGCAGTGCCTCAGAAGGTTGCACTGCAGCCGGTAGTGCTGAGGGGGCTACGAGCCCACGGGACGTGGAGAGGAACAGCAGAGCTGTGTTCAGAGCGTCCCCAGCCTGTCCTGGATGGAGCTTCCCCAAAGAAGGCACTGCGCTGTGCTGCCTTTTGGAGTGGCCTCACTATGGACATCCCTGAGCTGCACGATGGACTGCAAAACTTGCCTTATTTTTTTAGGAAAAGCTTATGTCTCTTCTCAAGGACAGAGGGAGGAGGGAGAAGGTTATACAGAGGGCAAGCACGAAGATTCCATCTCCTACCAACATGTGTTATGATGGGATTGTGCCATGTATGGCAGAAGGGGCTGTGGAGGAGAGGTGCCTGGAGCAGTGTGATTCACAAGGCTGAGGGATTTTCTTGTGGTCAGGAGGCTTTAGATGTGCAATCTATTCTAATTTTCCTAGCCTCTCGGTAATAGTATTTTCATTTTACCACCCAAAACTGGCCAAAATCTTGCTGGCCTCGGAGTCAGTAAAGAAACAGAATACGTTGACTCATAAAAAAGAAAACAAACCAAAAACCAACCCAAAGCCAAGGGAATTTAATCCTAAACCTGAAGCGCTCCATTTTGCTTTATTACCCCTTTTCCCTCCTCTTTCATTTCCTTTCCAAAGTAGAGCATTAAGTCAGATCTGTCACTAGCAGATCTATAAATCCTTCCCAAAGAAAAGTAAGTCCTAAATCTTCCTCCGTAGATCACAGCAAATTGATAACAGTCGATGCAGAGTGTTGTAGGGTAATGCCACACTGGCTTTCAGACTGGGGTGCCTTTCATTCAGGTCTTTTAGGGAGACCAGTTCTGTGGAATTGAGTCTCATGCCACCTCTCCATGCCCTTCTCATCCTCCCAGCCCCGCTTTCACCTTTTCTGCAGTTCAGTCACTGGATGTGATGTGTTGCTCTGTGGGGCACATGAGTACCAAAGGGGCACTGGATCTGATCAGAGGCTCTTTCCACTGTCATTAGTTGTCTTTCACATATGCATTTGCCACGTGATCCTGCAGGAATTACTGTTATTTCTAAATGTGACGGTGTTTCTGATTCTGTAAGAAAGGAACCTTTCCTCTCTCTCTGTCTCTCTTTGAAATGCTTGTTTTCTTGTACTTTACCTTCCTCATTTTCAAACAAAATTCAGCACAACGGGTGGCAGTGAAGGACCCTCCCTGAAGAGTGGGTCAGGCTGGCAGGGTATTTTAGCCAGCAGCTCCATCAGGTTCCCTTGGCACTGCAGTGCTCCAGGGAGTGCTGTCTGTCCTGCAAAGTTCAACCTGCATTTATTTAGTGGCATCCTGCCATATCCTTCCCAGCAACCCCTGCTAAGAGAAAGTCCTCCACGTTGTCATTCTTTGGTGCAAATCTGGAGCAGCCACAGCTGGAGGAGTGCTGGCTGCTACAGTCCCTTCCCTGCTCAGCCACACTTTGCAGCACAGCTTAAAAATGTTCTCTGAGTCCAAGTTAAAAACCTCCAAAATGCCTAGGATAACATTAGGTGTTCTGAAATCCTTCCCCTGAAGCCAAAATCGTCTCTCTGAACCTTAGTTTTGTGAGGAAGCGTACCAAAATTTTATTGCTCTGCCCTGATTTTCCAGGTAGATGCCCTTGAGGGCCGGATTGTGTGGGTGATGCTCAACAGTGGTGCTTAAGATACCCATATGGATGTTGGTTAACTGTGGCTCAGAAGGAGGGTGACATTGGAGTTAAACATGCCTTCAGTGCTTCTCAGCATTAAAAAAAAAAAAAAAAAATGACATCTGTTTTAATTAGTTACCAACCCTTTTCTTTATTAAATAGTCTTTAATTTTTTGCGAAGGATCCCATTAGGATGCCAGGAGGGTCAGAGGGGAGTTACTGCTCAGCAAACGAGCCAGCTAGCATCAGTGGACATGGCTCAGCTTCTCAGCAGTCTGAATCAGTGGTAAATGCTCTGAAGGTAACGCTCCTCCGGTACAGTCCGTGCAAAACATCTTGTCTGTTCCTCAACATGTGTCATATTGTCCTGGCAACATTCCTGTGGGCACCACCGGGATGCTGCTGTCATTAGCAGGATTGTTTTGCTGTTTGTCACTCATTGCATCTGTGAGCTTGTGTTCCTTGGGGCAGGGGCAGGCCATTGCCATGGGATGGTGCCAGCTGTAGGCTCTGTCCCGTTTACTTACATTAGTACTGCCTTTGTTTGAAGATGGAAATGGTGGTTTTCTGAATAAGCAAGTCTTTCTGCTTCATCTAGGATACACGTTTGTTCTCTGGGGAAGTGTAAAGGAGTACTGTAGCTTATAGAGAGAAAACCTGTATTGCAAAAGTGGAGCCAGCATGCATGGTATATTCATAATACAGTGAGCAGAATATTGGGCTGAAGACCATACACTGCTGCTGAAACTTGTGAGAGCAGCTGTGATTTGCTGGATTGCCAAGACCTACCACAGAATCATAGAATCACTAAGGTTAGAAAAAACCTCTAAGGTCATCTAGTCCAACCACTCTCACCATGCCCACTCACTCATGTCGCTCGGTGCCACATCTCCATGGTTCTTGAACACCTCCAGGGATGGTGGCTCCACCACTTCCCTGGGCAACCTTTTCAAATGCCTCACTGCTGTGTTGCATTGCTAAGGGGCAATTAAGGCAAGCACTGTGGCAAATCTGCTATCCATGACTAGGCTGTGCTTGAAGTCCTGCTGCAGCTCCCCAGCACGTCTCCTGCTGCTGCCTGGGAAATAAGGCTACGTTAAGTGATTCTGCCAAGACAGTGCACATGTTTGTTGAAAAAAACCTTCTGCAGTCCCCTTAAAATACCCATTGGCAAAGCTACTTTACTGAATGGAACTTCTAACAGCATGCTCTTGACAACCTGTAATAGCTGGTTAGTGGAAGTGAAATATTTGAACAGTGGCCGATACCTTGGTTGCTGAAATGGATTGATAAGAAGTACACAGAATTTAGTTCAATATGATGTGAAATCTCAGCTTTTAGTTTGTTAGGAAGTCTTGCAGCAGGCAGAAATAGATATAAATGATACTGTTATATTTGAAATGGAAAGCGAGCTGTCAGCCAAGCAGACTGCCCAAACTTCCCATCTCCAGACAGAGAGCAGATCCTGCTGCTTCCTGGAAAAGCAGCTCGTGTTGGATCCTGCTTTCTTTGCAGACTAGAGCTTACACTCGTGGGATGACAACAGTCAGCTGACCACCTGAATTAATGTTTTAATAGGGATGCATTGTTGGTTTGTATTGATAAGAATTTTCTGTGTGACAATAAATGAGGGATGTGGTGGGAGTCAGCTGGCCTCAGCTTATCCTTCAGAAGAGTAAAATTTGCAAGCGAGATGAAGTCTGGCAGCTTCAGTTTCCCCAGCTGTGTGTGGTGACACATCTGCACTTTCCTGCCTACACCGTTGCTTTGCAATTAATGGATAAAAAGCATTTTCAACAATATTTAGTAGCAATCCATAAGAGTTCTCAGGATATAAGTAGCACCACTTCAAAACTGCTAGCATGCTACTGTCGATATCGTCAATTCATTTTTGTCAGTCCCAGGTACAGACTTGTCTTCTGCCTTGCCTCTCTGTTCCCCAGCCATTCAGGCCTCTGTTGCTGGCATTGAAGTGCTGCCTTTGCTTCCAGCTTTATGATCTACGTCTGATTTGGCCCTTGCTATGTTATTAGACTTTTCAAACAGTTGGTTGTTTCCTTCCTGCTTTCACTTTTTCTTACGTTCATCCAGTCTGTGTTAAAAGCGCAGCAGGTTTGTGATAAACTTATCATTAGGTTTCTTTTCTTTTGCATTCTCATTACAGTCCCTGCTCACAGTTTTGCTCCAGATTCCCATCCTGCATGTTTTTGTTTGTGTGAAACACTCGCACAGCACTGTTCTGCCTGTAAACACGGTGGCATGGTGACAGGCTTGATGTTGGGTTTCATACTTTTGGTGCCTAGTCTTGATTGGTACCAAAATGCAATTTGGATGCAGAACTCTTATTGCCTGGTTCTTCATCAACGTTATATCAAGATAATGGAAGTGGGAATATGGTATTTATGCCACCTCATCCAAAATATGTTTGAAAATGTTTTTGCTTTGTGTTGATATGCTTGCATTGACTTAGGAGAATGTAGCAGTACGTAACAGGCAGTTGATCACATTCTTAGTGAGCGTGGAGGTAATTTCAAAGCTCAGGAATGTTTGCATTAAGTCTGGAGAGGGCAGGTGGCTTTCTTGGTGATTTTCTTGATGTTTTTCATGATGAGTTTCCTCTGATCACCGGTAAGTTTTGCTCACAGGGCTGCAGCATGCTCACTGGGAGCTGTGTGGGGTCAGTGGGGCAGCAGGACAGGGGATCTCAGAGCCCAGGGAGCTCCACCAGTATTTCACACTGCACATGAAATGCCACCCACAATTAGGGGGCAGGCTCCTGCCTGACTTCCAGGGAGGGGGTTTCTCCCTCCTTCTGTTTCTGTGCGTTGGAAGGAAGCTAGAAAGGAATCGCCACGATGTTCCTGTGAACCTCTTAGCTGTCCTTTATTTGGGCAAGGCTTCTGCTGAAATGTTGAGCCACGTCTTTGGACTTTTTATTCTGCCGTAAGTATTTAAATTGCATTCAAGAATGCTCAGGTATTACATCAACTCTTGAGTGCTTGCAAGCAAAAACCGATTTCATTAGTGCTGCATGACAAGTCAGTGTTGAACGCGTGAGCTGAGAAGAGGGTGAACTTAGATGCAAATCCAGAGCGCCAAACAACTGTGTGTGCAGGAGACAGCAGGATGTGCAGCTGCTGTGGCTGAGCAAAGAGCTGTGCATATGCCAGCACCAAAGGAGAGTTTGGCGACAGATCTTCAGAACTGGAGCCTGTATCGCCACGTATTTCTGAAAAGGAGGCAAACAGAATGGCCGTGATGCCTTTGAGACCCACGTCTCTGTTGCCCTGTATGCATATGCAGAAGTGGTTTCTGATAACGATTTGTCTGTTTTCTACCCAGAAATATGGCATGAATATTTCTTTTGACCACACCTTGTCAGTTCTGCTTAGGATGTCAGCTTTGCAGGGCTGTCTTGTACGCATGTGTTCCTTCCTAGCAATCAAAGGTCATTTGTTCAACTGGAAATGAAGGACTTTGAGAAGTGTCATCTTTTCACTTATTATTGCGCGTCAGCAGGAGCTGCTCGGTAAATATTGTCTAATGTTTATTGACCAGAACAATTGTTGAAAGGCATATCTGTACAGTGTGCCTTCTGACAAAAGGCATTGGAGCAGCTTTGCCTCTTGGTAAGAAGTTAGGAACATCAACAACCAAATATCTTAAAGAAACACTTGCCTGATCACATCCAGCCAATAAAGGGTTATTTTGCCATCTCCTGCACAGAGACCTTGGGGCAGTTCTGTCCTTGATTGTCAGCTGTAGGAGCCAGGGCTCGTGTCTTTTCAGGCTATTAACATTGCAGGATCCAGCTTCTCTGTGTTTACTCATTGCCAGCTCGCTCCTGGGATTTAGGCACAAATAATAAATAATGACAATGGAAAAGCCTTTCTCAAGACATACCGCTGTTGCTCCAGAGATTAATGAGCAGCTTAATAGTAGCTATACATTAGCTGGTTGCTAGTTGATAATGATTACAAAACAGAAAGAATATTGAATTGCACCACGCAGTGCAGTAGTGATCACTGCTCTTCTCCTGGTGGCCCCTGGCTGTGCTGGGTACATAATGCTCACTGTGGATTCCCCTGCTTCTTGTTGGTTCATCTCATTATATATAACTCATCATCAGACACGTTCCTGAATGAATGCTTTTTGCTACAGTTTCTCTGCTTTTTTAGTTCCATAAGTGTAACGCGGATGCTATGCAATCATGAAAGGGAGTAGATGTGAGCAGGAGGAAGGAAATCTTTATACGTCTAGTCCATGCTAAGAAAACTACTTGATAAATTTACTAATGAGTAGATTTCACCCTGTTTCAACATAACACGCAGGCAGTGACTGCATGCATGATTCCTCTGAGCTCAAGGAAGAATGAACGAAAGCAAACACTTAGCGCCCTGCTTGATTTTAAGAGAATAAGTGAAGTCTTTGAAAAGAGAAACGAGATGAATTTCTCTGTGCTTCTTTAACTGGACGCGTTTAGACTCTGCTGGAGTGAGTTCTGTGCTTCTGGATTGTGTTCTTCATGAGACGTGGCGTGGGAAATGCCTGAATGAAATTTCAGTAGAGTAAATGCCCTCAGTCTCGTGTCTGAAGCCGAAGGAGCCCTGGTGATGCACGTGTTGGTCCATTCGTCTCCATTTTTAACCATTTCTAGAGGCATGTGCTTCTAGGAGGAACATTTATCTCCTGGGAAGCACTTTTTTCCTGTTCTGTGTCCCTCCCCTCTGTCCTCTCCTGCACTGCATGGTCTGTGTAAGGGATGTGCGGCGTGTCCCTGTGCATGCCTATATGAACACCGGTCCGTCCCAACTGGTGCTAATGGTCTCTCTTTCCATCCCTCCCTTTAGGTTGTGTGGAGGAAACTTGGAGATGCTGCAGGGTCGTGCCCTGGAATTAGGCAACACCTGTCAGGAAACCAATACAAAGGACCGATGTAAAAGGCCTCAAGCTTGAGGAGAAAGAATTGGAACTGCTGACGAGAGACAAAGAACTGGCGGTGTGCTCAGCACCATCCTGGCTGACGATGGGTGCCCTTATGCACTGGGGGCTCCTCGAGGTGGTGCTGGGGGGTCTGTCAGAGGAGCTGGCTTTGCAGTGACCCCGGACTGCTGTCTCAGTATGCTGCCTAGTGAAACGCTGCCGCCGCGTCGTCCCTTCAGCACCGCATTTAGAAGCACTGAGATATTTCCATTCCCAACTAAAAGACGATAGGGGTTTTGCAGCACTTAGATGGAAGGAGTCATTCTTTTGGTCAGCTACAGTGAGTCTCTAGTAAGTCTGAACAGATTTCCCACTAGATTTACCAGTTTTTCACCAGACTGGAGAGACATCGACGAACTGTTGTGCCTTTGGTCCCCACAGTTTTGACAAAGTCATTTCTTAGCAACTCACACTTCAGTCTATAAGGTATCAGCTAATGGTGCTTAAGCAATTCACGGCTGATTATTATTATTATTATTATTTGCTTTGGTAGAATACCTGCCTTTGGAGGTGCTAAAAGACCATAATGTCTCCTAACCAGCCAGTAGTGTAGCATAACTACAGTACTTGTAGTGAAACACGATTTCTTTCTAAATGAAAGTGAAGATAGCTTTCTGTTCAATTCACTTTGATGCGAATCTTCTGAAGCTGCGTCTGACGTTCACGGCCCTGTCACAAGCAGAACACTGAGGCATCGCCGTTAACAGGTCTCATATCAGAATTTCCATCAGAGTTTTCTTCAGAAAGTATTTTCCAATTGTCAGGATGCTAATTTCTACTGTTTAATTTAGACACATGCTGGTTTATTTAACAAGAGTCTGTAAGAATAGGAATTTAAAGGATTGTACTGCATCATAATAAAGCTTTTCTTGCTGCCGTAGCGTTCTTTGAAAGAAGAAGGTTTTATTATACTTGGAGCATGTCTTTCATTATTACGAGGCAGAAAGCTCATGTTCAGACCGCCTGAGGTTTGACCAGAAGATGACCTAGATGTGCTTAGTTTATTTTTTACCTCTGTGTATACTAGTTGTGTGTATCAAACTGCAATGATAGGTATTTTGTGTCTATCTAAAAGCAACAATAGTTTCATGTATGAATGTGCAACAGGCTTGTGACCGCTGTTGCTTAACTTTTTACCGTAGCCAAGCATTAAAAAAAATAATAAAAGTTAAAGGAAAAAAAAAAAAAAATAGGAATGCAACAATTCCTGGGTTTCTGGTTTCTTCTTGGTTCCGAAGGTTCGAGTCTGTCAGAATCAGTTTCCTCTGAGCTTGCAACATGCTGTGTTTGTGAGCTGTTTGCGGTGGAATGTAGCTCCGTTGCTGTACAATCTTCTGTTGTGTAGGAATATGATGTAAAACTCTGCTGTCTTCAGAAAAAAAAAAAAAAAAAACAACCACCAAAAAACTGTGTTAGTTTGCAGCAGCAATTAGACTGGTTTCTGTTGTTATTTTTGCTTGGTACCATTCAATATAAGGCCTCCGACCCAGCACTGATTTCCCAACAGAATTCCTCTTTGCTCCGTCTGCTTCGGTTGGACGTTGGCCTTGCGTTTCAAAACATTGCCCTCTTGCATAATTTCTCACATATATAACCCAGGCCCAGCAGCTGTCTGCTGTCTTTACGCGTTGTTTTCTCCCATACTTATCCTTTGCATAGTAAAACTTAAATTGTTGTATTCCTATGTATCTATATATATATGTATGAAAATGTAAACCATGTACTTGTGCCTGCAGTATGTATGTGCAGGGGCAGAGCTGAGGGACACTGGTCTTTTGACACTATACTTGTGTAAATTTTGATACTGTATTAAACTATTTTTTTACAGTTCCACATACGACTGGGTATCAAGTATCTGTGTTCATCTTAGCAATGGTAATAAATTATAGAATCTCACCATTGTTTGCTCTCCTTTAATGACCAAAGCCGGGAGATACATTGCTCTTGGAGTGATTTGAAAGAGCTTTCTGAAATGTTACTGCTGGACTGAGATGTTAGCTGCATGTGGTGGGTTTTTGTTCACCTTCTCTCCAGCTGTGTCCACTAATCCTAGCTCTATGGACTTGCTTGTACCTTACGAGCTAAATGCTGTAGCTGTGCTACTAGCCCCTTGAAGTCCTAGCTGTGCTACAAGGGCAGCCCTGGGGTATCTGCTTGTGGTTGTTCTGGCCCCATTCTTGTGCTGCTTCAGAGCAAGGATGGGCAATGTGGAGCTCCAGGAGCCTTTTTCCCAGGTAAGACCATCACTGTAGCAGTTAGAAACCTTTGTCTGCTTCGTCTTGCTCTCTGCCCATGCAGGTGCTTCTCAGTAAGATGCAGTCACACCAAGCCTCATGGGTTCCTCATTCTGTTGGTTTTAGATTAACTGCTTCAGTACAAAACATGGACGTGTTGTTATAAGGGCCATGCTCGGCCCCTGAGCTGAGCATGAATGGCAGTTTGTTTTTCTGCAAGTGAATGGTTTCAGTAGAGCCAGTTCCCCAAAGGTTGCAGCCGATGGACACGTTTATGAACATGGTGCCAAGTCAACATGCCCTTTTTAGTATTTCAAGTGTAGGCTGGAAGCCAGCCCAAACAGTCCCTGCACCTTGGGGATGGCACCCAGCTCTGTGCTGCCCCAGCCTCCCAAGAGCACCATGGACTTTCCACGTGTCCTGTAATCTCACCATGTTGATGTAGAAGAACGTGGCTCAACCAGAGATAACGGCAGCGGGGAGGGGAGGGAGGGAATATCTTAGCGAGGCTGTCCTTTAGTTTGAAATCTTGCAGAACACAGTAATGATAGCAGCTGCCAGGTATATAATGCCAAGATGTCTTTGTATCTCCAGATTCCTCTTTTTCATGCTTGGGTGAACCATGTGCCTGGGGACCCCAGCCATGGATGTTCCTAGAAACATGAAGGTAAGAAGAGCTGATAACAGCCCTGCCTGGATTAAATATGTGAAGACTCTGAGTTGATGGAGTGACGGCATCGGTGGACAAGGGAAAGGCGACCGATGTCATTTACCTGAACTTGAGCAAGGCCTTTGACATGGTCCCCCACCACATCCTTATCTCCAAACTGGAGGGATGTAGATTTGATGGGTGGACCACTCAATGGATAAGAAACTGGTTGAAAGGCTGCAGACAGAGGGTGGTCATCAATGGCTCCATGTCCAGGTGAGGCCTGTAGCAAGCGGCATCCCCCAGGGGTCTGTCTTGGGACCGGTGCTCTGTAACATCTTTATCAATGACACCGATGATGGAATCGAGTGCACCCTCAGCAAGTTTGCTGACGACACCAAGCTGAGCGGTGCGGTCGACACGGTTGAAGGAAGGGATGCCATTCAGAGGGACCTCGAGAGGCTGGAAAGGTGGGTCTGGATGAACCTGATGAGGTTCAACACGGCAAAGTGCAGAATTTTGCACTTGGGCCGGAGGAATCCCAGGCATCCCTACAGACTGGAAGGAGAGGTCCTTGAGAGCAGCCCTGTGGAGAAGGACCTGGGGGTCTTGATGGATGAAAAACTTAATAGGAGCCAGCAGTGTGCCCTTGCAGCTCGGAAGGCAAATGGGATCCTGGGCTCCATCAGAAGAGGGGTGGCCAGCAGGGACAGGGAGGTGATCGTTCCCCTCTACTCTGCTCTTGTGAGGCCCCATCTGCAGCACTGTGTCCAAGTGTGGAGCCCCCAGTACAAGAAAGACAGGGAGCTGTTGGAGAGGGTCCAGAGGAGGGCCATGAAGATGATCAGGGGACTGGAGCACCTCCCCTATGAAGACAGGCTGAGGGAGCTGGGCTTGTTCAGCCTGGAGAAAAGAAGGCTGTGGGGTGACCTCATTGCAGCCTTCAGTACCTAAAGGGAGCTTACAAGGAGGAGGGGAATCAACTCTTTGAAAGGGTGAGTGACAGCAGGACGAGGGGAAATGGTTTTAAGTTGAGGGAGGGAAGATTTAGGTTGGACGTCAGGGGGAAGTTCTTCACAGAGAGAGTGGTGAGGTGCTGGAACAGCTGCCCAGAGAGGCTGTGGATGCCCCATTCCTGGAGGTGTTCAAGGCCAGGTTGGATGGGGCCCTGGGCAGCCTGGTCTGGTATTAAATGTGGAGGTTGGTGGCCCTGTGTGTGGCAAGGGGTTGGAGATTCGTGATCCTTGAGGTCCCTTCCAACCCGAGCCATTCTGTGATTCTGTGAGTTGTTAAATCAACCAGCCAAGAGGTGCTTGCTGGGCTGCATCACAATTACAGCACTTCCTTGCACCTACGGTGTGACCCAGAAGTGAACTATGAGGTATAGGTTGTTAGCTCTGGCAAATGCTATCTGATTCATACAGTAAAAGAAGGAAAGAGCAACTAATAGTTTTCCTTTTATTTCCAGAAGGTGATGGGAGCCTTGAGCCTTGTCCTTTCAGCTATTTCACCGTTACCATGATCATCCTCACAGCATCACTTTGGATGTTTTTTCCCCCAGGCACACGAGCTGGGGCTGTGGCTGCACTTCCCACTTCTCATATAAACGTGTTGACCAAAGAATTACAAGCCCTATTCAACATGACCTTTGCTGTTCCCTTCCTCTCTGTGCACACTTCCCACCAGACTTATATATTCTTTTCTCTGGCTGTGTTGTTTTGTTTTTGCTTTTCCTTTGAAAAAAAGAGGGGATGGGGGGAGGGTTCAGTGGGGTCTCCTGGGGCTTTGGGTGGCTCCAGCCTTGTCCATGTGTTGGTAACTCCTGTAGTACCAGCCAATGGGAAGGGCCTTCATTGCTTGCTTCCATCTGAGCTGCTTCCTCAATACCCGGCTCATGAAGTGCCAAAATAATAATAATGAATTATTTAATATGTCAGAACACGGTAATTACTCTCCACTTGAATAAAAATTTGTCATAATTCTCCCTTCAAGGCAGTGGCCTTGGCCCTGAGGTCTGGATGCTGAAGTTTGCTTGGTGTGCTGTTGTTTTTTTCTTTTTCCTCACTGCTATGAATAGGTGGAAGTAAATGTTAAAAATAACTTACAGGTTTTCATATGAAAGAAATGAAGGAAAAAAAAGGCTTTGGAAGCCGTGTCCTGACACTGGAAAGGAGGATGTAGAAAAGGAGGATGAAGGAATGCCCTTCTAGGATCTGATGCAGGCTAACCTGCTGCTGCATTAGTGCCACTAGCAGCATAACCCACTTACTACATAACTCACCTGTGTGCATGGCCCAAGAGAGACTGTGTGAGAAAGAAAGCATTTTAAAGTTTTCACTTACGATTTTTTTTTTAATTATTTTTTTTTTTAAGCATTGCTGTTTCAAACTGCTAAGGGTAGGGTTTGCCCATTAAGAGTAGTGTTGACTGCGCCTGAGCCCCTCAGCTGGGGAGGGATGATGGCATCTTCTTTTCAAGAAGCTTTGAAAATCCTTAGTGACATGAGGACGTCTTGACATGGGTGAGTGCACTGAGCACTATTAGACCATAGCATCACTCATGGTTTCAAAGTAAAGGTGAGAGAGTGAACGGAAAGCACTTGCTTTTGGTTTTGAGGTGGCTTTTCAGAATAGGATCCGGTTTCTCGGTAGGGCGATGGGAGCATCTGTGGCATGGGGCTGTTGAGCTGCTTTTTGCACAGGCATTAGACTTCATAAGAGAGGAAACAACCTAAAAATGTTGCTTTTCTCCCACTACTGAAGGGGATGTGTTCACAGGCTGCTGCACGTTCCTACTTGAAAAGAACCAGAACTCACCCTACGCAACCTTGAAAATCCCAGGAAAAGCACACTGAGAAACATGGAAGTGTTTCCATGGGAACTCTTGCTAATAAAACGAACCTGTAACAGTTCTAAAATTCTGCGCCAAACTACAAACAGTGAACACTACAAAGGGAACCAGTAAAGAGCAGAATAAACCTGCTAAATTAGGTACGTGCGTGCCTCCCCACAAAAATCAAGCATAGAAACAAAGCCCTCAGGAAAATGAGGGGGGAAAAAAAAATAAATAAATTTTTAAAAAAGATCGTTTTAATTATAGCACATCCAGCCAACGTAAACCCCGTGGATTGTGTGAAATCAGTTTTGTTCTTCTGGTACGCAGCAGGAAGCTCTGTAGCAGATCAAATGTGTTCAGGGAGGCTGTCTTGCTAATTGCTGCTCCTGGCTGAGCCAAAGCAAACTATTTAGACAAGGGAGAGAATTCACGTTTTATTTAGTATGAATTACGAAGTAGCAAAGTAGCATGTGTGGATGGGCTTCACAGTAACACTGCATTGCCTGGGGAAAAATGTGTAGCTCTAATCCTATGAAATAAATGGGGAATTAACCCCTTATTTCAGGCTGGAACCCCAACAGATGCCTGTGTTTAAGCACAACATGAATGCTGTCTTCAATAAGGTTTTTCCTTCAGTATCAGCAGACTATGGAACTCCATCACAGCCAAATTTTATTTTTGTATGTTCTCATGCCGGTGTTGAAGCAATGTGTTCTTTCTGTTGTGA
Source organism: Phasianus colchicus (assembly GCF_987193195.1). Classification (NCBI taxonomy): domain Eukaryota; kingdom Metazoa; phylum Chordata; class Aves; order Galliformes; family Phasianidae; genus Phasianus; species Phasianus colchicus. The sequence continues at coordinate 2,487,760 of NC_143437.1, read as the reverse complement.
CTTTTACACTTTCTTTTGTGTTTTGTTTTAATTTTTAAGCCTGTTATGGCCATTTCAGAGCATCGCTTTGGCTTCTCATTAGAGATTCTGGAGTTTTGGATTGGATATTTCAAGGCTGCAATGTGTTGCTAGGACTGCTGGTAGCCCACCAAACATTAACTGGAGGTTTTATTGTCCTTTGCTTTTTACCTGCAGCGTGCAAGGGATGTGCTCTCACAGAAGCTTAGCTGAGGGTTAGCATGTGTAGTCATGGACAATTAAAATCTGAAGTGGCAGTAGTGACTAACAGAACTGAGCTGCTCTCAGATGTGATTCACCAGTGCTGGATTCACTGATGCTCAGGCTGAGTGATTGCATGGCTCCATAGGAAGTGGGAATGATGATGATGAACTTCCAGGTGTGTGTGGCCAGGTTTGTAGGAAGGGCATGAAGAGGAGGAATACAATTGGCTAGGGTTGAAGGTTGACTCTTACCATAGTGTAACAATGCAGTAATTGCTTTGGGTTTGCTTTCTTTTATGTTGTTTTGAATGTGCATAATGCAAACACTGCTTCTTGGAGACCTTCTGCTCTGGGTGATGCCATCTACAAAGACAGATCTCCCATACCAAGGGAAGAAGATGCTCTCCAAGGGAAGAAGACTGCTCTCCAAGGGAACAAGAAGTCACAAATAGCATAAGGACCCCAAAATCTCCGTGTTTGTGGTTCACTTTCTGTCTTGCTGAACCATAATCCCACCTGTCCTCATTTAGCTGCCTCTCAACACTGCTGTCCATCAGCTCCCTGCAGAAGCATCTGTTGGTGGAATCACCCCTGTGTGCCACGGAACAGCCAACAGATCTGTAGGGCTGGAAGGAGAGCAAAAGTTCAATGGCTGTACAGCTGAATACATTTATATATGCATTCATAATGCATGATGTAAAAAGTTCTACTGAACTTATGTACAGTATAGGAAGAGAACTGTATAAATCGTTAGCGTTTTACCTGTCAGGATCAGCATGTGAAGACATGAAGGCAGCTTCACTAGAGGAACAAAGCTGCAAATTACTCTTAGTTTCCATTCAGGAAAACATCCACTCAGTTTCCACCAGAGAACATGGAGAGGGACCAATAATCCCCTTGCTGCACCCATGGGGAGCCTGGCCAGCCTGTCCCCAGCCTGAGGGTTTGATCATAGAATGAAATCATTAAGGTTGCCACTTCTTCCCACCTTTTCTCTACTTCCACCTTTTCCAATGTTTTCCCAAATTTCTCCATGTTTTCCTTATTTTCCCACCTTTTCTCATGTTTTTCCATGCTTTCTAAGTTTTCCTATAATTTCCTTTCCCACACTATCCCATTTTTTTCCAGTGCTATCCCAACTTCTCCCTTCCTTTCCCAATTTCCCCCATTTTTTCATGCTTTCCCAACTTTTTCCTATTTTTCCCTTGCTTTCCCACCTTTTTCTTTCCCGGTTTTTCCCAAATTTTCCCAAAATTTCTCATCCTTTCCTGAATTTTTCTTTGCTTTCCCAACCTTTCCCATTTCTCCCCTTGCTTTCCCAACTTTTACCAAATTTTCCCATGCTTCTCCAACACCTCCCAACTTTTCTCATGCTGTCCCATCTTTTTCCATTCTATCCCACTTTCTCCCAGTTTTTAGGATCATAGAACCTCTGAATTCTAGAATCATAGAAGAGTTAGAAGGGAAGATTTGGAAAATTAATCCACTAAGATATCCAGTCCGACCATCAGCCCACTGATGATGATTGATGGATAATCTTGATTGGAGAGGGCTGTTTCCACTTGATGCATTCCACATGGTTTGCAGTCATGCACATAACTGGGCAGACGGGGAGAAAGACAGGAAGACTCCGTTATATTTCTGTCATCATAAATTATGCCATATGTTACCTGGAGCTCAGTCTCTAAATTCTGCATTGACCCCAGTCGCATGTGGCTGTAATTAAGCTGTCTGCAGAGCAGGTCTGCCCAATGGTTGCACATCAGGGCCTGGCTGAGTGTGGTGGCAGAGGAAAGGGGTCAGGCACCTGAGGACCTCGATGCTTCACTTGTGTACAGTAGAGGTGTTGCCACGATTTAATTAGGCTGTGGAAGGCGTGCTGAAGTGATTCATAACAAGGATAGGAGTGGCATGCAATAGCTTGCAGGGGAAGCTGCTGCTGTTGGTGAATGCTAGCAGGGAGAGGTGGGGACTTTTGGGCTTGGCCCTATAGATGTGCAGAGGTAATTTCCATGCACTGCAGATGCTGGACTGCAGAGACGAAGGCTATGTTGGTACCTTGACAGAGTGTGTGACTATGTGACCTCCATAAACCTCGAGACGTGCTGATGTTAAGTCATAACTTTCCCGTGTCCAACAAAATTGAGGTTGTTGTGAAAGCAGTGTGCAATAAGCGTTCTGCTCTAAGGAGAAATTTGAAGGAAGATGCTGTGTTTCCCCCAACAAGAACCAAAAATGACTACTTCATATTATCTGAAAGTATTCCTCAACCCTTTGAAGTTCTTCCTCTCCTCAGATAAAAGGCCCACGTGACCGTGTGCTCGAGCTTCTCCCTGCTAATATCCCCACATTAACAGGAGAAGGGAACAATGGAGAGCAGATGACTTTTGATAACGTTCCCAGTGATCTGGTCTGCTACTGAGTGATGCCCAGACAAGTGCAGATACGTTTTTATCTTTGATCTTGATGAGATAATTGACTCTCAGCTTCCTTTAGCAGTGCTCAGCTGTCAGTTGAAAAGCTCATTGTCTGTTTTGGTCCAGTGCTTCTGGTGAAGGGATGGAGGAGTTTGTTCCTGCACTCTGGCTTGGGAATGGTGTGGAGAGGCTCTGAAGACTTATGTCCCAGGGTCAGCAATATGGGGTGAAAGTTTTGTGGGTTTGGGGCCGGATAATGAAGTCAGGACACTTGTACCACTGGTAACTATGCCCCGTAGCCTGTTACCACCGCAGGTATTGTGACTTTTCTGCTTTCTTTACATGCCAGAATTTGGCAGGAGAGCAAGGCTGGGTCCTCTCCAGCATCCCACAGCTCTTCCCTGCAAGGGGAATTTCCAGATGATTCTCATTTTATACGAGAAAGCAATTCTATCTCAGAGACGGAATGAAAATATCTTAAAATAGCCTCTGCTTGCCTGTGTGCTGCTATTACCCAGCCTAGAAGGCTTTCCAGAAATAACAGAAAGGATGTAAGCAAGGAAGTCGTGGCTCAGCAGTGAAGCAGGAGGTGTGCTGCTCCGTCTCTGCTGCTGCATCTCTGCTGCTGCTGCTGTGCTGCAGAGTGCTGAGAGTCTGCATGCCCGTGGGTACCAAAGATCAGAAAGAAACGTTTTGAATGCAGATACTGTACAAAAACAGATTTTAAATCGTGTTTAAGCTTTCTGTCATCAGAGGAACAATGTAAACAGCCAAGTCTGTAAGTCGGGGTGAGTTGCAAGAGTTGGACATGTGTTTTCTTTAATTATCTCATGCTATATCCGTTTGGACCTGGAGGAAGTGTTAAGCAGACAGATTGTTTTTTCATCTAGGAGTAATTAAATATGCTCCCTAACAGGTTTCTGAGTGAACTATTGGTCACGTTTCTAATTTCTTCTTCTCATGTAATTACGCCCTTAATTCTGGTGGCCTGAACAAGAGGAGCTAGAATTATATAATTAAAGCATGATATTAGAAGAGAGCTGTGCAGCTGATCCAAAATAACACTGGGTTGTTTGTTCTCTGCTCACATGCACCCTATAGGCTTTCATTCTTTGCAGAGGAATGAAGATGACCGCAGGGCAGGAAAAATACCACTGCAGTTCTGGAGTCTTGGCTAAGATAGAACTGCACAGCAGAACACATCTTCTGTTTTAATCACCTGAATGTCTGCACAACATTTAAACCAGCAGAAAAAGGTACTTCTGGTTTAGCTGGGTGGAGATTCACTTCAAAGAAAGGGCATGATTCCTTTCACATTTCTATTACCATAGTCTCACAAACTGGGATTTCATGGGGAGAAATGGCTGGAAAATTACCTCCAAACGATGCATTTCCTATTCTGTTTGGTGTGTCTGTTGCAATCGCTTGAGGAACAGGTAAATTACATGGAAATGGTCATGTGTAGTAATTAGGTTTAAACTTCAATTTAACAGATCTTGTTGTTGAAAGCAACGGGTGGCACGGTTGGTGATAAAGACGAGCAGATGCTGAAGGTGGCCAAAGACATCAGCATTGGTGGGCATTTTACTGACTGCTGGGAAAGACTGAAGGGCCAGAAATGGAATCAGAGTTTATAAAACCTTTAACTAAGGTAAAAATGGTAATACATATTGAAAGGAAGTGCCAGAGCTGTCCCAATAAAAGCTAAACGTGCTAGGTAAGCTCCTGAACTAATGCCATTTGATATACTTCTGCTTTAAGTGGATTTTCTCCCACTTTACCTCATAGCAAAGTTTGGTCAATAAACAGTAGAAATCTAATCGTCTAGGTCAGAAATAGTTGCACTTTGTAGGCACTCTCATAAATAACCCTATAGAGTGGTGCATGGTAGGACAATTAAGTATTTATCAAAAGGATGCAGCTGTTGTGCTGGTTTGAATTACAAAAAAATGCAACTGTGTTGTAGCGAAAGAAAAAAAAAAATGTTCTGGGTGAAGTGCAGTGATCTGCACTTCATAATTAAAACCCAGCTTAAAGGAGTTCAAAAGGAAGTTTCCCTCATTTTGAAGCTCGGATTCTCAAAGGCCTTCAGGCAGTCTGTGGGATCGATCTGCAATCTCCCATTCCTGTTCCCTCCTGTGTAACTAATTTATCCAGCTCAGAACAAGTCGATGAGGGAGTGGGGATGTAACCGATGGCTTTACATGAATAGGGCACAGCCTGCACCAGCTTCTTCTCTGCTGATGAGAAGTCATTTCCTGTTGGTCTGTAGCTCACTGGGTGCTTTGCTGCATTAGGTGGGGAATCTATCAGGTGGGAAGTGTGACTGCACTGACAGACAATCCTGTGGACCTGCTTGGTGAAGGCAGTGGGTGAGTCTGGATGGGTTTCGCTCCGGAGCTGCAGTTCATTTGTTCTTGGTTTGTGTTTTAGTACACGCCATGAATTTGTTTTCCATGGTGCCATTTGCAGATGGCAGATGCAGATGGCAGTGGGTGTCCTCGATGCCCTTCCCTTGGGAATGCTGCTCACAGAAGTACTGCTTTTTGAACTGCCTTCCTGGGATCCCTCTGATCCACTCCTGCCTTCATCCCTATTCCTTCAAAACCATTTTGGCAAAGACGCAGGTCCCAAGCAGCCTCATTAACAACAATTAACAACTTTTTCCTCTATTTTAAAAACTCTAACAGGCACTTTTTTTTTTTTTTTTTAAGTCATTGCAAAATATTTCTTCCTTTACACAAAGAAATGCCTTCATCTGTTTGACAGATACACTTGCTTGGCACACAGTACTGCTGTGTCCAGGAACATTTGCTGCTGATTAAAGGGGTACAGCTCAGTTTGCAAAGCAAAGTGTCAGTACAAACGTATTTCTCCCGTTTGCCTTCTGGTCTCTCTTCCTAGCTTAGTGTTTTCCAGGTGCTAAATGGTCTCCACTCAGAGAAAAGACCATCTGTGTTTTGTTGATGCTCAGACAAACAAAACTTTGCAAAGGAGGGCTTATTGTTCTCTTTCTCCTTTCCTGCCTCAGTGCTGAGAGAGTGGCTGTGCTGGAGGAAGGCTTCATGCCAAACCAATTGGAAACCAAGAGATGCTCTCCATTCCCTCCGTCCTCTAGGATAAGTCTGTTTATTCACTGTATGATTTTCAGCCTGTCAACTATTTATCCAGCTGATGGTGCTTTGATTTCACAGCTAAAGCATCATGCAACACAACACCTTTGTCCTTACAAAGGACATCATACAACATGTTGTGTTGCATGATGCTTTAGCTGTGGAGTCAAAATGACTGCTTCCCAGCCAGTGCAGCCAGTGAGGCTTCGCTGCTCAAAGTAAAACTGAGGGATGGAGGGAAATAAGATACCAGTGAGGAGAGTGTTCTGAATGCCTTTGCTGATGCTGCTTGAGGGGGCACTGTGAAACGCCAGGTGATGTGATTGCTGAGGCAGTTTTTATCACTTTGTGCAGTGCAGCCCTCCAAATCTGAACACATGTCCTTTGCTGGCCGTGGTGTTTGTAGCAACTGAAGGATTTCCCTTAAAACTTAGCAGTACTCATTTGTTGACTTGAGAAGTGAATGATGGCCTGGAGAGTTTGTACTGGGTAATTGTAAACTCTGTGAAATGGATTGCCAAGGTAAAAGTGGCAGCATTCTATGTTTTGGCACTTATTACCTGCCTCACAAAGGAGAGTGCTGCTATTTCTTGTCTACAGACCTGGTCTAATGCTCTGATGCCTCCTCTTAAACAGGAATACTTCTGAAAGCTGCCATGCTGTCCCCAAAAGGAGTGGAATGCCCCAGTGTTGTCACAGCTCCACTTTGCTGGAATGTCATCACAACAAGCAAAAGTGAGTTGCAATTTCCAAAACAAATTTCCTTCATCCAGATGGGGGTTGCAGCAAGGAGGTCCCAGCCTGGGGCTGGTGGCCATGGTGCATCTCAAGGGATGGGTGGTGCAGCTGATCTCTTTAAAAGCGTATGTATTTTAATTTTAAATCACACTGATTCTCTGTGCTGTGTGACGGTTGTTTTCAGAAATATGTGTTATCTACTCCAAAAACTTGCTATTAATTTTATAGAGGCAGAGGATTTAATAAATTAAAGGAGAGAAGAATGAAGAGGCGCGCCCAACCTTTAACCAGAGCATGAAGGAATCATGAGAATGCTGAACATACTTTTTTCCCCTTTGTAATGAATGTACAATATTTTTCTTCATTACTAGCTGTTGTCTCTGCAAGTGAAAATATAGGCTTGTGACCCAAGGCCATAGAAATGGGGGAATACAAGTACATAAAAACATTTGGACTGAAATATTACACTTGTCCCGAAGATAAATAATGCTGTTAGCAGCAGTAGGAGAGTGATGGTTTGCTATCAGTCCTCATGGTTTAGCCTGTGCAGTGCACTGACTGTGGGCTAAGGGCTTGCTGGGTGCTCCCTGCCAGCCCAGTGCAGCAGGAATAGATCAAGAGTTGCTGTTTCACATTTAAGTCCATGGATCATGAAAGAGAGACCGAGAAGCAGCATTGATTATGAATTTGTCAAGTGTGCACATTCATACCGCTGCAAATCTGTGTAACTCAGTCAGCTTGAGGGTTGTATGGGCATCAAAGGAGCGCTGCTGCGTCCCAGCACTTCTGGCTCCCTGCTCCACGAGAGCTGATACACTTTAAAACGTATATATTTACAGTTTCAAGAGTTTTACAGTGTCCTTTCTCATAACCCACAAGTGGGAAGATTGGCAATGGCCAAACTAGGTGTTGTAGGGCAAAAACTGAGTGACTTTGCTTGCAGTCAGTCTTGCATGGCTATTTGGAGCTCACGATGCAACAACCTGTTCAACAATTTTAGACACCTAAATGTTGTAAAACTAACATTTAACGGAGCGTAACACGGCCAACGGTAAATTCTGTGCAGAGGCTTGCTTGTATTGATTGCAAGGTTCAAAGAATTTTAGTGTGTTAACCGTCTGCAGTGCTGAGGCTGAAATGATGCTTGGCAAATGCTAACGAGGTTGAGAAGGTGGTGTTCTTTCTGCTTTCATGTCATCCGCTGCTTTGGAGAATCAGTCAGGAGGGCTGGGAATGGGTTGGTGGTGTGGGAGATGCTCCCAGCTCTGTTTTACCTGGGTGTAAGCCCACGGTGTGGCTGCATCATGCTTCAGAATCATAGAATTGCTCAGGTTGGAAAAGACCTTGAAGATCATCAAGTCCAACCAACTGCCCATGGCAGTGTGCAGGGCCACGCGAGATGGGCTTAGCTGCAAGTAGAGCAGGCAAGGGTTTATTTTGTCAGCATTTGGCTTTGGCATGCTGAAAGCTGGGTCCTGGCTTCAGCCTGGTCCCCTGGTGAGAGGTGAATAATTTGAGTCCACTCAGGGATGCCAGCAGCTGTTTCTCTGCCATGTAATGTACGCCGTGCATCCCCTCCTGCCCAGCAGCGGGGTGGAAATGGGAAGATGTATGCTCAGGCAGACGCTGCTGCGGAAAGAAAATCAATACAGATCAAGTGAGGAGTTTTAATCTTGCCTCATGATAACTCTGTGTCTGTCCTTCCCCCGTACATTACATGTTGTGTCAGTGAGCGCTGCTCGCTTGCAATTCAAAATCCTGTGATGCAATAGGATAGGTATAAATATGGGTACGTGCATCATGCTGTTTGACCCCACAGCCTCTGCTCCTTCCATCAGCCTGATGGTGCTTGTGCCCCAAACTGTACGCAGAGGGCTCTCATTTCCTAAAACAGCAGCCGTTTTCAGAAAAGTTAGGAAATACTACTTTTCTGAATGAGTGGTCAGGCACTGCAATGGGCTGCCCAGGGAGGTGGTGGAGTCACCAACACTGGAGCTGTTCAAGGAACATTTGGATGTTGTGTTGAGGGTCATGGTTTAGTGAGTACTATTGGTGATAGGTGGGTGGTTGCACTGGATGATCTTGTAGGTTTTTTCCAACCTTGGTGATTCTGTGATGCCGTGACTTCTCCTGCATGTGTTCTGACAACAGCAATTAAGAACATTGCAGTACACTAGGGAACTGCTAAATATAGTGTGGCCTGAAGTTATAAGCTTAAATTTCCTGATTTTTTTTTCTTCCTTTTTTTTCTTTAGTGGTTGGGATTTTTGCTCTTTTCCCACCTGCATATGGTGTGGGAGAACTTAAAGGTCAGGTGAGCACCGGAGCCCTCTGCACAAAGCTGTGCCTTGGGAAACTCTTCTCCTTCAGGAAACGCAGGAAGAGGCAGAGCTTTAATTGCTGGATGTCTTGATTCATAGAATCACTGAATGGCCTGGGTTGACCACACCTATTTCCAACCCCCTGCTATGTGCAGGGTCACCAACCAGCAGACCAGGCTGCCCAGAGCCACATCCAGCCTGGCCTTGAATGCCTGCAGGGATGGGGCATCACAACCTCCTTGGGCAACCTGTTCCAATGTGTCACCCTCTGCTTCAAGGCGACTTGATGTCCCTGCTGCAATAATGCACGTTTTACAGAGTCTGAATGACGGATGGAGCTCTCTCCTTCTCTGTGGTACACGGACACTTATGGATGGTTTGGCACTTTGTTTAGCAGCTGATGCTTTTAAAGATTTGACATCTTGTTTATATTACCTAAATAGATATGTGCTGTTTCCGGGAGCTGTTCCTACTGCCGGGCTTTTAGGACCATCTTTGTATACAGTTTCATTTTTAGTGTGGGAGAGGTCACGGCGTTTTGCTAACTCAGAATACCTGACACTGACAACAAAACCCAAATCTCATTAAATAAAAAGACTGTCAGCACTGTACAGGACGATTATAAATAGTGCCACCCATCGATACCTGATGGCCTATGGAACCTAATGAAACTCCCAGTAGCCAAATGTGTATTTTAAGAAGGCATTTGACCTTGGGCATCCCTCCTGCTGGGGATGCTCTGCTGTGTCAGTGGTTCAGAATCAATAACCTCCAGCGCCGTCCTGTGCTTCTGCTGCGTTGAAGGGTGATATTGTAAAATGTGACGATATTCTGCTGACAAATGGCTCGATACCGATATCCCTGCGGGGAAGGGTGGGCAGGGTTATGTGGTGACTCTAAAAATTCACCGATAATGAATGAGGAAAAAAAAAAAAAAAAACCAAACGAAACTGCTGGGGATGCCATTCTGCCCATTTAGCATTGGGACCTGCTGCCCTTGCACCAACCTTAATCATTGCCGTCCGCAGGTGCCTGAGCTAAGTGGGTAAAATGGCATTGTCTGCTGTGTTTTCCATATTTCAGAAGACTGTTAGAGCTGTGAAATTCATTTTGTGTTTACCTCCTGCTTTTAATAATTTCAGCAGCCAGAGGATCTGTGTTTGCAGAAGTGCTTTGCATCTGGCTGGTACTCGGAGTAGTACTGCAGTTCAAAAGTCACGTTAGGGCTGGATGTTGTATGCTGTTGTCTGTTGATTGACTGGGGCTGGGTACCAGAGAGAATTATAGAACCATAGAATCCTTAGAGTTGGAAGGGACCTCTGAGGGCCAGCTAGCCCAACTTCCTGCAGTGCATAGGGACACCACAACTACATCAAATTGCCCAGGGCCTGATCCAGCCTGGCCTTGAAAGTCTTCAGGGATGGGGCATCAACTACATTACTAGGTAACCTGTCCCAGTGCCTCACCACCTGCACTGTCAAAGATTTTTTTCCTTATGTATAAGAAGAAGAGTTTGGTTCTGGAGCAGGTGGGTTAAGCTGGGCTGACTGCACTTTGTGTAGCAACTGGGAGAAGGCTTTCAGCTAACAGAAGTGTTCTCCTATAGAGAAAGAAGGAAAACCTTGAATTTCTTTTTAAAATTAACACTCAGTTCATGAAAGGGGATTGGTAGGCAGGACTGGTAGATGGGAGGATTGGTTCACTGATTTGCAAAGGACTTTTTTTGTTCTTTAAATAGTCATTACTCCAGACCAGCCAAGACATTACTTCTGGAGGAGCTTCAGCACCCATCACTGTTTTGAGGTAGTTGTGATATTTATGGCCTAGGCTGAACACAGACTTACTGGGTTCTTAGTATTGGAACTAGGTTGCATATCAAATCTAACTGAGCTCTGAATCACAGAATCACAGAAAGCAGGGGTTGGAAGGGACCTCAAGAGATCGTTGAGTCCAACCTCCCTGCTAAAGCAGGTACCATACAATAGGGCAACAGGTAGGCATCCAGATGGGTCTTGAATATCTCCATAGAAGGAGAGTCCACCACCTCTCTGGGCAGCCTGTTCCAATGCTCCATCACCCCCACCATAAAGAAGTACTTCTGCATGTTTATATGGAACTTCTTCACATATGGGAAAACCACATATTTCTTCCTTACGTTTGAAGAGGTGAGATATGAGCTTTCTGTGAATCAGTCTGACAAATCTAACCATGCCAAACAGCTGCTCAGTAACTCAGAGTTTTAAATTAAAATTAATTGCCGTTCAGAATAATACTGTGCTTTTTTCTTTTTTGGTGGGCATGTGGATTGAGACGTTGAATGGTTTGAACCAACCTTTGGTTGGATGCAAACTGTGCAGTAAGAGAAGGACTGAGTGCAAGCGTACGAATAGCTGTGCAATTGCAAATGTCCAAAATAAATTTGAAAATAACACCGTTTTAAACATTTTATGTACTAAAGGGCTCGGCTTGTTTCTCCATAATGTAGAATGTGATTAATTTAAATGAGAGAGAACAGTCATGCAGGCAGACAGGCTTAACAGCTAATGAGCAGGGTGCATAAAATGTGCTCTGCCTCACCAAGGTATTACTGTCATCTGACATTTTTGCAAACTCCCATGGAATTTATTTTGCATTAACTTCTGTTAGTGATGATGGAGCTGTTGAATTATTGCCTCGTTGTCTTGAAGCCTGAACTAATTCCCCATGCATGTTTTTTGGAAGCTTCCTTTGCACAAGCCTGAGTTATGCGCGTTGTTAAGAGCATTGCAGATAAGAAGGGTTGTTCCAGCAGCACAGGCAGTAAAGTAGACAGTAAATGGCACTCCTACATCACTGGGGGATATGTTCTCAATCATAAGCAAAGACAGTGGACTTTTTTTCTCCTAGTATATCTTAGAAGTTTATTTTCTATTTCAGCCCCTTGTACGTTGCTGAGGGATGTGTTTGTAGATATATAAACCTTGCAAACCCTGCACCTTGCAAAAAGAGACCTGTTGCCTGAAAGGAACCTATGCTTGAGCCACTTTTAGGTGGAGAGCAGATGCTGATGAGCTGTCCTCTCCTAAAGGCTGAGTCTCCAAAAAGGAGACACCCAAACTGCCTGTGTATGGGAGTCTGTAGAGGAGTCTGGGTGCTTTGGTCTTTCAAAGTACAATCTTTATGAATGAGGAAGAATCCAGTCTCTCCTGCTTCCTTACGTGCATCTCTTCATGTTATTCTCTGCATCAGTGAGCATGTTTTTGCCATCTCTCTGTTAATTGTTCTGGATCTGCCTGTGCATTTCCCAGGACTTGGGTATGCAATCACTGTCCCTTGATGTGAATTGCATTGCTATACCAACATGACAAGCCACAAGCACAGAGTATATAAAACAACTGCCTCTCCCCAGCCTGAACACCAGATGTTGCTGGTATCCCAAAGGGAAATCCCCTGAGTAAATCCTACGAGGTGACTTTCTTCAATGAGCTGCCACGTTGTTTGTGCATGTGCCTGTCCCATACTGTGTGCAGAGCACCTCCCATTACTCCACCTGAAATTTCTGTAAACTCACCCAGCAGAGAATGCTTCCTTTCCCTTGCTCAATGGAAAAAACCTTTTTTGCTCTCTAGCTTCTAAAGTCATCCTATCACAGGAGAGACTTGCTACTCTTAAAGAGAGCAGACTGAAAAAAAAAACCAGAAGAGCTGCTAAAAAGATAAATGACAGAGTCAGCCTTAAACCCCGCACTTGCAATTTATTTGAAGAAAATGTTCAGAGAGTGCGAAGGTAGGACATCTGTTTCATGCTATTCCCAAAGCAACCTGCTTATTCAGCTGCAGACATCCCCACCTGCTCTTCTAATGAGCTCGGATCTCTCTGAATTCCCTGTTTGCCCATTTGAACCTGGACAGAGCTAACTGAAGCAAAGGGACGCTGCCCAAAATTTAGCACAGGGTGAGAACTCTGCACCCAGGCTGCTGGAGCCTCTTTAATTGCTGGAATTCCGATGGCAGTATTGGGCATTGCTGTGAACGGATTTAAGGTAGGATGTTGTCTGTGAAACTGGAACAAGCTTGGAGCTGATAGCAGCCTGGGCTATGGGCATCAGGGCAGGGCTTTTTTCAGCCTGATCCATTTCTAGTGCACCACTGGTGTCTGACATTTACAATCAGCTGCTTATGCAAACTGAGGAGTAGTAGAAAGAAACTGATTTTTTTTTTCTTTCCCCTCTCCGTGCTTTTAATTTCATAAAGTAAATATCACAAATATATGCTTTGCAGGTGCTTTTTAGCACAGTAAGCACAATGCTTGGGGAATGCAGTTAAAATCCTTGGCCAAGGCTGCAGAGTCATTGTATTTCAAAATTCATATGACTTTGGTGAAAACTCTGGACCAAGTGCTCGCAACCTGCAGTGATGCCAGTAGCAGTGGAAAAAAGTGCTCCACAATGGTGCAGTCATCTGCTCAGACAGCTTTCTTTGTACCATGCAGAGAGGGAGGGGAGATGTCCTTGAAACTGTGCAGATCCTGGTCCAGCCCCTGCGTCTGATGGTGTCTTTGACAATAAGGAGAGTGAAGCAAAGGAACAGGTTGCCCAGAAAGGTGGTGAATGCCCAATCCCTGGAGACATTCAAGATCAGGCTGGATGGTGCTCTGAGCACTGGTGGAGCTGTAGGCATCCCTGTTCAGTGCAGGAGGGTTGGACCAGATGGCCTTTCAGGGTCCCTTTCAATTGCAATGACCCTGTGGTGTCTGTGGCAGTGTGCTGCCCATGTGTTCTGTTGCAGCTGAATACTTGGAGCTGATTACCTGTAATCTGTAGAGCAGCAGAGTGGATGGGTGGCAGGTCAGACAACAAAAATGCCCTTGTAGACTGCCAGGAAAAGACAGGGCAGAAACCTTCCTGAGGGCCTTTCTGTGTCCCCATCCTTGCACCATGATATCTTTTCTCCTTGTACAGCCAGATGCGTGTTTTCAAAGCTGCATCCTCTCATTCAAGCGTAAGGACATTTGGTGTTTCTCTTATGCTAAAAACTGCAATTAATTTGCTATTTACTTTGGGGCCTTTTACCAGCTGCTGTTTCCAGGGCTACTGTTGACAGGAGAGGATGTATCTCCAGTGGATTTCCAGGAGGGTTCAGTGTGAGATCCTTAGGATGTGGGTGTTGACTGAAGGAAATAAGCAATGAAATGAAATTCCTTCTGTTGGCACCTCGCAGTAAATATTCTGAATTTACAGAACATAATAAACGTAATGTCCTACGCCTTTCAACTGTATTTTCTGCAGCAAATGGTGACTTCTGCCTTGAGAACCATAGGAATGCAGATGTATAGGGAGGGATAGGCATCCCCAGCCTGAAGCCTGGGCCTGGATTCAGGATGAAGGAGCAGAATGCTGTTGTCGTAGCATTTTGCTGTCATGCATACAGCTTCTGTAGCATAAAGGTGAGCTGATGTAGGCACTGGGAAATGGGGCAGCTGTATTTGACAGCTCTGAAGTTGCTATCTGCAATCACAGACCAAAAAAAGCATCTCTGGAATAGTGAAAGTGGCTTCTCAGTGTCATCTTAAATATCACTGGATGTTATGGAGATAGATCGATCCTCCTAATCCAGTAACCTTCCTGTTTTTGTCATCTTGAGCAAACACTCTTTTTCACTGGTATTTAATTTCCTTTGCCACTGGCTTCTCAGAGGGTCAGGAAAATATCAACAGCACTTTTTCTGCCAGCATAGCCCTGGCTCTTGGGCTGGGAAGGGTGATGCAGAATGCCCTGGGTGATGGCTGGAGGCTCTGAAGCTTCTCTTGTTCCCCTGCTCCTCCTGCCAAGCATTCTGCATCACACCAGTGACACTTTGTCTCGTGCCAAAAGCGTGTTGTAGTGAGGCTGTAAGGTGTGTGATCAGCTGTGATGTGAAGTCTGATGGCTCCTGCGGAGAAGAGATGATTGCCAGAAAGCTTTTCTATAAATGAGGCGATTCTGTGCAACAGGGATCTTTTTTTTTCTGCATGTTGGATCAAGCTAGATGAAACGCAGCATTGGGAAATTTATTAAGGATGTATAAAAATGTAACGTGCGCAATGCAGTCAGCATATAATGAAAGAATCTGCATGTAAATGTTTCATTAAAGACCACCACGAGAATCTGTGTTTTCATAACAGTGCAGGGTTTTGCAGTCTCCCAGGAGAAAATTCTTTCTTGGGCAAAGCCTTCTGAGAGCCTTTCCGTGTGCCCATCCTTACACCATGACATCTTTTCTCCTTGCACAACTAGATACATGTTTTCAGATGTGGGTCCTCTCATTCAAAAGATCTCTGCTGTGAGCTCCCAGAAGCAGCAGAATCACATACAGAGCAGTGCTGGAGGGAGTGGGGGCAGATAGATGCCTTTTCTACAGGAAAACTGTTAGTAGTCATTATGGGGCAGCCAGGTTTTGTGTCTCTCTGCAGCTCCTCCATTCCTAAAAAATGTCCCATGGTAATTGGTTCTGCTGGCTTTGGCCAAACACCAGGTAATGGGCTGGATGCTGGGGCAGATGGCT
This sequence comes from Phasianus colchicus, assembly GCF_987193195.1. Classification (NCBI taxonomy): domain Eukaryota; kingdom Metazoa; phylum Chordata; class Aves; order Galliformes; family Phasianidae; genus Phasianus; species Phasianus colchicus. Next base: position 2,472,429 of record NC_143437.1, on the reverse strand, counting down.
GTTGGCATGGTACTCCCCAGGTCCTGGTATGGTCAATTTTCACTAAGTTTTGATGTCTTTACCAAACATCACACATATCCAGTCAGTGCACAAAGCGTAGTACATAGCTAACTGCATTTCCCCAATGCCCAGTGTTACCATTTATGGTTTTTCAAGTTGACCTATCAGCAGAATTGCGAATGTCGGTTGTCTCTTTGTAAATGAGGTATTTCCTGATAAGAAGAAAAAGCAATAATAGCTGGAAACTGCTCCATGGTAGAAAAAACTGAATCCTCCCTGTAAGAATGCCTTTGCTCTTTGTAGCCAATTGCACCTATCAGTAATTTAGTTATGCATTGATTTCTGTAGGTGGTATTTAGCTCATAGGGTGGCATTTAGTTAAACCCAGTAAAGGGGAAGGCTGGAAGATTAGTGGGAAAACTTGGCACAACACAGAAACAAGTCACTTCTTCTTCAGGAAAGGACAAAACACAAACACTTGTCTGAAACCCAGACATAGTTTGCAGGCTGGGACTGAGGCGTGCTTATGGGCCAGCTTAACACAGGAGGTATTTATCACTGCTCTGTGTGTCGTGCCTCATCCTGGCTGAGTGGGCATCTTTCAGAACCACTGCTGCAGTTTTCTGTCCACTGAGAAAAAGCCATGCATACACAGCATGTGCTGAGGACCAGCAGTGCATGGGCTGAACTTCTAAATAACTGAACAGTGCATTCAGTCCTGATTTAGAAATAATAGAGGCATCTTCAAAATGATTCAATTACTGCTGAGGTTAATGGTGGCCTAGGGATTTGTTCCCTGGTGTTGCTCGCAAACCTTGCCTGCAAATCTGACGTTAATAATAATCTGTAGCTGTGTGATCTCGTGTGCTGATGGCTGCAGGCTCACAGCATGTGGAACAGGTTGGTGCCCCACACTGCACAGCTGATCCCCACCATGAGCAAGCCTAGTGTGGAAGATGCAGAAGATGGGCTTATTTTTATCAACCATGGAACATACTATGGAGTACCTTCATCTCCCTGCATGAATTCTGACCCATTTAATTGCCTCCCTCCACCACTCTCAATCCAACAATTGATAACTCTGGTTATCAATCTCAACCTGTCCATGCATTTACCTGGCTTTCGCCTGTTCTTAGGTAGAAGGCAGTGCTTGAGACCTCAGCAGCTTCTTTGCAGGTACCAGTGTCGTGTGTGCATTGTGATGACTGGCTTTAATGGGCTGATTTCAATCCTGTAATACTCATGTTAATAACGATAACTTTTGAGAAACCCATTAAAACTCTGTAATGGTAATTTCAAAGAAAGGTCAGATTCGCCTTACCCCATTCAATCGAGATCAAATTAGGAACCTGATAGATACATTAAGCAATGCTGTCATCTCTGTGCATCTCACAGAATGGAAATGAGGCTTCTATATCCTTCAGAGCGGAAGTAATACTTGCATTGAAATGCCCTTCCAGTTAAGGCAGCTGCTTTCAGCAGAAGCAAGGTTTGCTGTTTATAAACTGCATTCAGACCATTCTGTGGGAGTCTGCCAATAGACAGGAACTCGTAATCTATATAAAAACTACACAAAATCCTTTCATGACAGGAACGTTATTAAAGCTGCAAAGTCAGATGCTTGGAGGCGAAGGAAAGCCAGCATCAAAGTTTCCTGGGTGACCTCAGTTTGTTCTCTCCTTCCACTGTGCACATCCATAGTGATGCAGGTTATAATTACAGACTCAGAAGTTGTTATTTTTTTATGCTGTCTCCCTGTGTTTGGTACCTGAAACACCCCTGGGGCTTTGTGGTGCTCAGCTCTGGGAGAGTTAGCTGCAGTTGTGTTATTAACTAAGCAAATCAGAGAGTCACCAATGTTGGCTAAGACCTCCAAAATCATCCAGTCCAATTATTTACCCACTAAGCCATGTCACTTAGTACAACATA